>NC_058124.1:13304486-13649902 GCF_914725855.1 Thunnus albacares
CACACACATACGTAGAAATCTTTCTAAGCCTCTGTTCAGCTGCCATTTCTTCTCTTTCTGTTAATCTGTTGTTCTGAGTTTTGGGCTTTGAACTCTTGATCAGATAGCTTGCATTTGGTCGTCCATCTAAATGTCCAGATCTGATTGGTGCACTGGGCTGTGGTCCAATCACTGTCCCGACTTCTCAACTTGTTTCCAAGCGGGCTCCAAAGCCACCCGGCCGCAAGCAGCATAAAAGCAGCAGGAAGTATTTTTGGAGAGCAGGTGCACGCACACATCTGCTTTATGTGTTGCAATGTTATAACCAGCTTGTGTTACACTTCTCGCCCTGAAACCTGAATGACAGCCAGAGCCAGGCTAGAGCAGCGGAAATAAACTGTCCACCACACCATCCTCAGTGATGAGACACAGCATGCAGAGGAAAAAAAACATGTATTACAACACACAAACACTCACTCCTCTTTACATAAAACACCGTAATCAGAATGAGAGCAATAGCAGGTGGGCCACCATTCCCACTGTGGTACACAGAAAGACGCACACACACACTCTGACCCTGACACACACACACACACATACACAGAATACCTGGTGTGCAATCGGATTCGTCGGAACCTGAAGGCACAAAAACATGTACATGGAGCTTACTGTCACCGTGACGGCAACAAGTCAAGAAACTCCACAACAAGAGCCTGAGAAAGTACAAACACACACACACACTCCAAGAGGCTCACACACCATCTCTGTTACTGTGTGTGTGTGTGATGTGGTAAGTGGACCTGATACCCAGAATATTTCACTCACAGCTGTGGGTTCAAGCAACGCTACGTGAGCGGGTACATACGTTGTGACTGGGAGACCATCTTGGTGCGGCTGCGTCCTCGGGAGTCCACCTGGCTGGACACGGTGCTGGCGGTGGACAACGGCTGCTTGGTACGTACGCGGCCTGTGTGTATGCAGAAGGGAAAACGGTAAAAATACACAAACGCACACATCCTAACCATACAGAACTCTCTTGGCGAGCACAGCTAAACTGTTTGCAGCTGAACGAAGCCCAGAAACTAAAAAGCACTACAGCTGAGTAAAAGCTACTAATGCTGGAAGCTGCTGAACACTGAACTAAACACTAACATTCAGCCAGGTGCACACACAGATATATATACACCAGGGATGCTTCAGTAGATTAAGAAACAGTCTCAGTAAGGACAGTCTTTAAGTCTGAAACTGGTCCATCTAGTGATCCATCTCTAAGGATTTGATTGATTTGATGAAACTATCAAGTCAGTGAGGAGGTGAAATGTTATTGCAACTACGGCTGCAACCAACAGTTATTTTTATAATGAATTAAACTGCCTATTTCTCTTGTGTAATTGATTAATGGTTTGGTCTATAAACATCAGAAAATAGTGAAAGTCTTTAAATTGCTGGTTTTGTCCAATCAACACTCCAAAACCCAGATGTTGACTGAAAAGCAGCTTAAGTTCACATTCGAGAAGCTGTAAACATCAAATGTTTCGCATTTTGCTTGAAAATATAACTTAACAGATTAATCGATTATCAAAATAGTTTGTCTAGTTTTCTGTCAACTGAATAACTGACGGATTAATGAATCAAATAACTGTTTCACCTCTAACTGTGACACACTTCACTGACATCGTTCACTTTAACATCAGACGTTAATCAAAGACATGATGCTCTTGCACGATTTATGTTAGATCTGTGATGGAAGATGGTGATATTTAGAAAAACTCTGGATGTCATTTCAGATTCTACAACTAGAACATCCCTAAAATGCGCACACACACACATCCACCTAACCACAATCTTACCATTGTCTGACCTGGTCCCTACAGACAGACAAAGAAGGAGCAGGTTGTAAATATCACATTTAATCGGTCTATAATAGTAATAAAACAATACCCCTGAGTATCCTAATAAACACTAAATAACTGAATGATGCAGTTTAACGCAGGTGTAGATGGATTGTCAATTTCTTTATCAATAACAAGATTAATCCTTTGTAAAGCAGGAGATTATCTTAGATGTGTAAAGCATTTGATCCATGATGAGATGGGAAGGATCGTGACGTGAATGAGGATTGAGTGTGAGAGACTGACAGCAGGGGGCGCTGTGGCCACACACTGCAACAAAGGGAGTTAACATGGACTGGAATGAAGTGAGTAGGGTGAAAGAAAAAGAGCAGAAAGAAAAAAAGAAAAGTATGAGTAGGCTGTCAGTGGTGAAGCAGAGTGAGATGATCTTACCATCCGTTTTATCAGAGGCATCATCTTTAGGAGCAGAGAGAGAGAGAAAGAGATAGAGAGAGAGAGGAGGGGAGTGAAAGGAAGTAAAGGGAAGAAATGAAGGGAAACAGAAAAACAAAGGATTGATAGAAACAATGATTAAAAGTAAAAGACACAAAAGGAAACCAAAGAAGGGAAAATGTGTTAAAGAATTGAACACAAAGTGTCAGTAAGAAAGAAACACAAAAATAATGAATGTGAGACAGAAAAGAAAAAAGAGCAGAGAGAGAAGAAGAAAGAAGAAGAAGAAGAAGAAGAAGAAGAAAGGAACACAGTGTGTATTAGTAACCGAACATCTGTTTAACAGAGATGGTCAATACTGAAACAGAGAGAGAGAGAGCGAGAGAGAGAGACAAACAAACACAGGACGATATTCATCTACAGATCATGCACCCAAACACATTCAGGATACATTTACAGGCAATGAGCGGGCATCAGGAGAGGAGAGTAACGGAGAGGAGAGGAGAAAAGGCCAGTCCAAGCACTGAAGTGTTAATGTGTGTGTGTATGTGGGTCCATACTAACATTTTTTTGTGGCGTGTTTTGCAAGAGAAGGAGCGACTTTAACCTCAGAAGTACTACCTCTAAGCTGATCTGAGAGGACTCCTCAGACGGGAGCCTCCGTCTCTGCCTGACATCTCGCTGATCACATGCTAACCACTGTCTGACCAGCTAGCCGCCTTGATTGACAGCGCCCTTACCCAGTGAGCAGTAGGAGCCAGGGGGCAGTCGGCCCGCTCCCCTGGCCTGTCCGACGTGCCGGTGCTTAGCGATTGCTGCTGCATTTACGTCCACGTCGCTACGGGAACGCTGCAGGGAGGCCGACGACACCCCACCCTTTGAACCCGCAGGGACTGATGGGATATAGGAGGAGGAAGAGGAGGAGGAGGAGGAGGAGGAGGAATGTATTGGAGAAGGGATGGGAGGTGATGAAGGGATATATATATATATATATACACACACATCACAAACACATGCAGGCACCACACTACACATATTGATACCATACAGAAAATACACAAACGGCCAGACACATATACGTATGCGCACATGTGTTGTGACATAAAAACAGAACAGGATGTGGCTGTACGGGGCCGGACAACAGGCAAATATGAATGAGCATGATGGGAAATGGCTCTGTGGGAACCGATGTGTGTCACAGTGTAGTGCGTGTGTGTGTGTTTTCACAGGAGTGAGATTATGTTTTTGAGAGATCTTGCATGTATCTGCTGTTGCGTGGTGCGCGAGTGTGTGCGTGCGCGCTTGACTCACCTCGCCCTGGAGCTGCTGACCATTTAGAAGACAGAGGCCGACTGACAAAAGAGGGAGAAAATTAGGTCAGTACGCAACAAAACAGAACCGAACAACAACAAAAAAAACCCTGAAATGATAATGTGGTGCTGGGTGATGAAAAAATAACGTTTTTTTCTTTTTTTTCTCCCCTTGATGACAAAATATAAACAGCTCAATAATATCTCCCTTAAGTAAGCAGCAGAATTACACTGCAAGCGTTGTGCAAGGAAACCTCCATAAGTGCTAATTTAACTAAAAGATGTAAATTCTCCTAGTAAATAATCTAGGTATTTTAACTGTTTAGTTCAACCAAGTTTATGATTGCTTTTTATATTTGAGAAAAATAAGAATTCAAAATAGCACATATCATAATTTATCTTTACTGCATCAAATAGATTTTTTATTATAACCTTTTGTAACCAGCTCTGTAATGCTGCTTATTCCCCGAGCGCCAGCCGCAGACTTCAAAATATATGCTTTCAAACTAAACAGTATTCACTGACAGCAAGTCTATAATAAGATGTAGTGTAGCAGGAAAGCACGTCTATCTACTTTGCTCTAATTTCAGCGTGCTTTGGTATAAAGTTTACCAGTGAAATATAATGCAGACGAGGCAAAAAAAAAGTAACAAATCCAAAACGCTTGAGTTAGACTATACGTACACACTATGTGATGCCCCGAATGACCCGCTAGCAATTTGACTGTTCAGCATTTGCAAAGTATCAACGCTTGTGGATGAAGTCACACTTTTTCTTTACTGATGCGGACAAAAAAGAAGAGGCTGAGAAGAAGACAAATTAGAAGAGGAAAAGGAAAGTAAACTGGGGAAATTGTCCAGCAGAGGTGTGCTTACAACTGATGCTTGAAACAGGTCTTGCTTAACTAACTTTCACCCCTTACTTCTTCATCTTCAAGACCCAAATGTAGCCTTAAAGCAAACCCAGAGCTCAAAAGTTAACTATAGTGGTTGATTACTTGAGGCTCTCCTGAGAGGAGGACGAGGAGCGGTCGCTCTGGGGAAGTGAAGCCACGCTGCCAGAGCTCTTCAGGCAGGACTGAAGGGTCCTCTGATATGACGACTCCAGGGAGTTGTACAAAGCGTCTGCCTCCACTGGAAAGTGGTTCCTCAGACCCCAGTAGGCCCTGGAAGAGATAGCAGAGAGGAAGAAAGCAGAAACGAAGGATGGAAGGACAAAAGGGCAGAGAGATGAAGAAAAGTGAGCGGGAGGATGGAAGAAGAAAGATGACAGAGGGAGGAA
Organism: Thunnus albacares; assembly: GCF_914725855.1. NCBI lineage: Eukaryota > Metazoa > Chordata > Actinopteri > Scombriformes > Scombridae > Thunnus > Thunnus albacares. The sequence goes on from NC_058124.1 coordinate 13,309,342, forward strand.
GCAAGAGAGAAAAATCAAGGGGAGAAAAGGAGAATGGTGAGATATTTAACAATACTTGTCTTTCACATAATATTGTTATCAGAAATGCCCGTGTGTGCGTGCGTGCACGTGTCTTACTTGCGGGCCTCCACTCTAGCCTCTGAGTCGGCATCTCGAATTCCCTTCTTGATGCTCTCAACCAGAACTGTTGTGTGCCTGTGAGGCAGAGAAACGGAGATGCAACACGGTGAGAACAGGAAGAAAATCAGGTCTGAGACAGCAGTGCTGATCGCAGCTTTACTCGAAACCCATGCTGAAATCAGTCCTCACCTTTCTAGAGAGTGGGTTTGCCATTCCTGTAGCAGTAGGTCCAAAAAGTCATAACAGCGCCTGGAGATAACATATTTTCATTATTGTCATAAAACATTACTTAACAGCATCATGACAAGCAGACTAATCATGATTTTATAGTTGTTAATTGTTTGAGAACTGCTAATTAACACAATCGTTTTTTTCATAATTGTAGTGACTTTGTTAATCTCACCTTCTAACAGCAACAGACTTTGAAGTGCAGTTACTGGTTATCAGGGGGATGAGCCTCGGGACGTGGGTGTGCTGCAGGGAGGAGGGGAGGCAGAGAGTGAGAGATGAGAAAGGAAGAAATTAGCAACAAATCTGACTACAAGCAATAGCATTTGTACAGACCACAAAAAAAAAAATCTGCAGAATGAATTTACATGTGTGTTTGCAAATCTCACCCGTATGATAATGCGGATAGCTGACACGCCGGAGGTGGCCATGACTTTGGCACAGTTGGGGATGAGGTTGAACAGGACTGGGACGATGGCTTCCGCTCCATGGTCAAATTTGTTCCCCAACACCGTTGAAAGGTGGCTACACATACACGCAGACCAAAACACAAAGTTATTAACACAGAACACAACCAGAGCAGTGGTGAAACGTACGTAACACTGACAACACTTTTACCTTGTTTTTACCTCGAGGATAGAATAAAAAGTTCACAATATTGATGTGACCAATTGGAAAATACAGTAAATCCTATACCCTTTGTATATTTTGTTAAATTTTCCCTCCAGTGATGAAGTATTTGTGAACACTCACGCCACAGTGATGCAGGCCTCTCGGACCACTTGTGAGCGCAGGTCTTTAGCTGACAGCTTAAAGGCTCCATCTAGTAGCCGTAGGTGCTGGTAGAAACAGTCGTAGGTGGGAGCGCCCGCCACCAACAGTGAGCGGATTTTCTTCAGCTGTTTAAAAAAAACCCAAAAAAAACATGACAGTTACCAACAATGATCAAATGGAGCAGAAGCATTACTGCAGTGCCAGTTAATTTCATTAAGTGATAGTCATTCATGAATTCATGTCTGTGATCTGGCAGCGAGGCAGAGTTTGGGGTGATTATTTTTAATGACATATAATTAGAGAGATTGTTGAGGATGAATCCACTGACAGCGTTGGCTCTCTGGTCCCAGTCGTGTTTGTCGTCGGAGCAGATCTCACGGATCTTATTCAGGTTGTCCTCGAGATCTCTCGATGAGTAGATCTTCATAGAGACAGAATCAAGAAAAATTGGAGAGAGGGGAGTTAATATGTGAAGGGCAAAATAAATATTGTCCTGTTATTAAAAGCTGTGAAAGTGTGTGATTGTGTATGTTTCTATGTGTTTACCTGGACAGTAGGGACATCTGTGAAGGAATTAATGAAGTCTTCTTCATCAACCGCCCCGGCACTTTCCTTGGACACTGGAAAGTCAGAACAGAGTCAATTAATTTTTGTGTGTGTATGTGAGTGTGCCTTTTAAGAGCGTATCTGCATTCAAGGTTTTTTTTTACGCTGGTTGGGTTTGTGATTCTGGTTTAACTCACAAGCACACTTTCAATTACACACACACACAAACTTAAGTCGGTGGGAGCAGCCTGTTTTTTAATGCACTTCCTGGCAGTAATGGGCATGTCAATCATATATCTCTGGAAGCTCTGTGGGAAACATCTCCTTAAATTCCTCACTGGGATTGGAGCAAGAGAAGGGAAAGACGGGGGAAAAAAAGCAAACCAATCCAGGTGGATAAGATTATTAAAACAGTGCGACGGGTTAAAGAGATGTTCAAAGGAGAAGAAGAGGCTGGAGGGTAGGTGCAGACATGGTGGAGGAGAGCTGGGTATAAATAAAAGGAGGAATGAAGGAGAAATATATCCTTCCCTCCTTTTCCCTGTGGTTAGTTTCCATATCAGGCTGTTGCCACAAAGACATGTCATGTCAAAACTCTACATGGCCCTTAAAGAGCTGGGAGACATCGATGCGGCCAGATGGTTAGCTGTAGGCACAATTCTCTGTGACTCCGAGGGAGGGAAGTGGTGGCAGCCTGTCCATGAAAGCACCTACCAGCACTCCATCGTCATTTCCAATTATTTTTATTGCCAGCTTTATGAAATGGAAATGTTCATATTGTAAACAGGTCATGAAATGTTATCAGGGTGCACGTTCACAGCTACAATAATCATAATGATGTTGACAGCTTATTCTTTCATAATTGTGAGAACTAACTTTAATATGAGAAACAAGTATTTAATCATAAAAAGTGTTTAAAATGCTAGAAGTGTAAAACAAAAAGTATTTTGTTACTTGTGGAAACAAAATTGAGAGATCATAATGTTGAGATATAATCATTAGCCAGCGGTGTGAAATAAATTGTGCTGCTGTGACTGAAGACTGCTGACATAAAGCAACCATCTTGGAGAAATCAGGCCCTGCTGGCACTTGATTCTTCCAGATACAGACTTTTTAGATTTAGACTTTTTTCCCTAGCTCTTAACTCACTTTTTTTTATGCCGATCACTGGCAAAATTGAGATTTCTCTCTTTCTGTCTGAGTCTTGCTGTCGGGTGTTGCCAGAGTGTGTGGGCGTACTGTCATCTAAATGCAAATGCGGACGATAGTGCCTCCCATCGCCGCCATCATGGAAACTATTCCCATACAGCAGGAAAAATGCCAGACAACTCATTCGTGAAAATTAAAGGGGAAAAAAACAAAAAAAAACAAAAAACACAATGTCAACCTGTGTTTACAGCTGTGACCCGTTACAAGCAAGCGAATGAAAATCGCCAACATGCAGCAAAGGTCAAATCAGGTCTTTTCCTTTTCATCACATTAAACGTAATAAAGTCAAGGTCTTAGATCTGTAGTTCTGTGTGTGAATACCCAGCATGCCTTGGCTTCAGCCTCTCACGTTCGCTCTACGATCAATAAGACTGTAATGATTCATGTGACATGGGTTTACGATCTTGTGTTTCCAGCCAACGGAGCAATGTAGCAGGAGTCAGACAGACTGCTCGCTTGCAAAACACTTGCAGCTACGAGTGTGCGGCTACATGCATGCAAGACAGTGCTGACACAGATACATTAGAAACAGCAGCAGGAATCGACCGCGCGGTTGTGGGAACACGGCTTTCTTCCCAAAGAGAGCAAGACGGGAAAAATCAATACATGCAAAGGCGAAGCAAACATATCACTCAAAGACATCTACAGCAGGAGGGAGACTTGGCAGAGAGGCAGCTCTCTCAACGGGAAGGATGATAAAAACTATTTCAAAGGCGGTCACAGATACGAGGCTGATGATAAGAATATCAGATTTCTGAGATGCAGAGCAGCATGTCACTGCAACGTCTGTTTAATCGAGTCTATTTGCTTCTTCTGGCAGCCCCGATAGTCTGCCCCTGTTCTGTGACCACCACTAATACGCTGACCAAGAACCACATCCTGGAAAAATCTGACCTTCACTGAAATCTTGCTGAGGGCATTAAAGGTATAAAATCGTATCACAGAGGGAAGACACCTGGGTTGAGACTGATTCACTTCCCACTCAAATATAAAAATATAAAATAATGTCAAACTGCAGTGTATGTACAGATGAGATAGTGCTCATACCCAATCATTTTGTTGATTGTTTTAAGAAAACAGTAGCTAAAAAAATGTTTGGGAATTCTTTTTTTTTTTTTGAAAATATGATTCAAATTTCCTGCCTGTACTGATATAAATGTCACACTGTAGGTTAATTTCTACTGTAGTGGCTCAACTTCTTATTTGACCAGAATAATACCAGTCTTAGTGCTTGCTGCCAGTTAATTAAGTTAATTAAGTTAATTAAGTTCATGTCTGTACAGAATAAAACTGTTAAATTCAGTTTCCGTATGTTCAATTATCTCTGTATAATAAGAAATATTGACACTATTGAACAAACTGATGAATCTACCACATAGAAGACATTAACTAGTAATTTCGGTTAGTCACTCACCTAAAGGAGCCACTAGTTAACCACCAGTCTTCAAGTCTTCTATGTAAATGTATGCTGATGATACTGTGATTTTTACCTTAAATGCAAGATCTAAAGAATGTGCTGCAGCCAAGCTGACAGCTGCAATGAGCAAGGCGTCGGATTGGCAAGCCAATTCATGCTTGACCCTTAATGTAAGCAAAACAGTTTCCATGATCAATAATTCAGTCAATCCTGATATTTTAATTAATGGTGAAGTCATCGAATCTGTGACACATGTTAAATACCTAAACGTTATAATTGACACAAACCTGTCCTTCAAAAAAATAATTAGTGGGGTGATCAGCAATATTAAGTTTACTCTGAATAATTTTAAGAGCATTCAGGAACCAGATGTCTCCGTCAGCTGCAAAGCAAAAGAGGTTTCCCCCCATTTGTCTTACTTCATAACAATCTGATGACTGGCAGGTGTGACTGCACTCAAGCCTGTGTACTCACTCTATAAACAAATCCTAAAGGGATCACCATTACTTTAATATCCTGAAAAAAATATAATTTCCTTAATTCTGATAACTTCTCATTTTATTCTGACTCATGTATGATGTTTAAAATTATTCATAATGTCGCACCGCCTCCTCTTAGAGGATGCCTGGTCTATCCCGGTGGTGGCAGTGCCAGTAGGACTAGAGCATCTACTAGAGGTGACCGCAGTTGGTACGGCAGTTCAGAGGGACAGCCTTTGGTCAATCTGCTTTCTCGGTTAAAGAAGTGGGGAAGTGGAATTTCATACCAACAAACACTAGAGACTCAGGAATCTCTGCAGTGTTTAAAACCAGCCTCAAGCTTTAGCTAAAGTCAGCACAAAAGTGTCACCACCAATGAATGCTTTGTGTTTATTGTATTGTAAATATTTTATTGTATATATCATATTGACTATATTTATTACCTCACACTGATAGATTTTTCTGTATTGTGCTGTTTTATGTAGTATATTTATTGTTCTGCGGTTGTTTTTTGTCTACCTGCGCAGGGACAACAGATGTTAATTAGCTGCTGGCTAACTCTGGTGCAATTACTCTTAATTGTGTGCTGTCTCTGCAAAAATAAACAATAAATGAAAATTGGATGCTCACTTTCTATAATTACAAATTTAACATCCTCAGATGCTACAGAAGAACTCAGCTGTGTGTTTGAATTGTCACTGTGTGGAAATATAAATTAAGTACCTAGCTTGCCACCGGTAGCGCTGGGCCTGCGTGCAGCAGAGGACTCTGCAGGCTTCTTGGGAACTTTGGGGACCTTGAAGGCAGCCTGGGCTGAGGAAGAACGATTCCCATCCACGCTGTCATCATCCTCAAAACTACGATCTGGAATGAGAGAAGAAGAGAGAGCAGAGTGTTAACATCCTGTGTAGCAAAGGAGGAACTTTTTCAGTCTTTTCAAATGTTGCTGTACCAGGTTCTTTGTTTTTTATTTTACATAATAAAAAACAACAGACCTCACACAATATTGTAAATTATTTAATCAAATATAGGCCATAAATAGTCTTCAGACAGTGAAATGTACTATTTTCTTTCTTCACAACTGACTCAAAATAAACTCAACAAGTGAAGAAACACAACTAGTCTACTGGGAAAATGAGACAGAAATATGACAAAAAATATTGACACCTACTCTCACAATAAAGTGTCAATAAAGTAAATCAGGTTTCTAAAATGTTAAAACAAGTTAAATGCAATTCATTGCCCGCACCTTTGATTTAATTGGCACCTTTCTTGTTTAAGGCTATTAGAAGACAGTGAATGGTAAAAAGACAAGTAAAGACGAGAGGAGAAGAACAGAGGTTGCAGTTTACAGAGAGCTTGGTCAGGAATCACTAAATCAATACTAATTACAAAACAAGAAAAAGCAAACCCGCACACAGATACGATCACTTCTAAGAGCTCAAAAACACATCCTGATGGTCAAGATGTCCAACGATACAAACAGTGACTGACAGAACTCTCTGGAGCCCAAACGCTCAATCTGCATACTAGCAGAAATCGAGCTAGCATTGAAGCTTGAGACACGCTTGCAACGATTGTGCAGAACGTGTATCTACCAGTGAAAACACTTGTGGAAGACGATATGTGCAGATACACATACAGACGCACAACTAAAAACTGTTGGCAAAGGAATGCAGTTGCGCTCCGGTTGCTCTGACAACCAACCGCGGTGAAATGCGCCAAAGCCACCACCCTACACCTTGACTCATACATCAACTTACCTTCACACACACAGAGTCAACATGCAAAAATCAATGACACGCATGCATGGATGTACCTACAAGCCATATGTTCCACTGTCATTGCAGAGGCTATTGTGTCGGGCTCGACAACTGTTAGGTGGATGTAAAGAACCAGCCGTATACATCTTCTGCTGTAAAGCATTTACATCGACACACACCAACACACCCATGGCCGTCCCTGCACTCACAGTCACAGATCCGCTGGCAGATAAGTCGCCTCATGCTTCTGGGAGGGCGTGGTAACTGGGTCCCCCCTCTTCTGCAAGCCGTACCCCAAGACACATACACACACACACCTCACACACACTTCATAGTGGGGCTAAGGCACACCTCGCGCCATCGTCCGAAAATCCCTCCACCCATACAAGTGCCGGCATTTTCTTTCACTCCCCTCTATCTACCTTCTATCCCTCCCTCTCTCTCTCTCCCAGCATCTCTCCTCCTTCCCTCAGCAGCCTCACAGCCAATCAGACGAGAGGTGACATCATGGTGTTGCAGCCAGTGCGGAGGCAGGACTATGAATGTGTGTGTGTGATGAGAAAGAAAAAGGCAGAGACACACACACACACACACACACACACACACACACACACACAGACACCCCAGGAATATTAACAGGGTTTCTGTGTCCCTGCCAGACCAGCTAACCTAAACTCATTACCATTGACAACACACACTCTAAAGCTCTTACACCCTCTCTCCCTTTCTCTCTCTGTCACACACACACAGCATCAGCAACCTCTAAACACACTGTCTATGCTGCTACATTTACCTGCGAGACAAGAAACACATTTATTCATTCACTCTCTCTTTCTCCACGTACACAAAAGAACAAAGGGTGATGTAGCAATGATCGGGGTGATTGGGAGGGTGAAGGGGGGGGAGAAGACCACACCCCTCCATCTGAGGCCTTGACCCTCCCACTCTCCCCCTCTCACACACACACACACAAATATACAGTGCAGTCTTGGCATACACTTGACTATGAATCACTGTATAGGGTGTCAACTTTCAGCTTTAATACAAAGTGTTTACTGTGTTTACTTCAGATGAGCTGTGGAGGAATTGTAGCCCTTAATATAAATATTAACTCATTTGTAGGGGAATAAAATGTATTAGACAGATCTATCATGACCCAAAATGAACTCATCATACTTTAAACTGGGTTACACATCCTTTACAGTCAATGACAGACTTCAGTCTTTGACCTACAGAAATCAGGAGACTTGGTGTCTTGCCTGATGATGCTCTGCCAGCTCTGTACTGCAGCAGTCTTTACTTTTGGCTTGTTTTGAGGTTATTTTTGCCTTCAGTTTGGTCTTTAGTAAGTGAAATACTGTACATGCTCAACTGCACAGGCCTTAAATTGGGGGGTTGTGTATAAAAAAGAGCTACATACAAAAATAATATACATGTAAACTCGCACAAAAATCTACTTTATAGTTATCACGGTTCAATTCAAATCTCTCTCTGAAGAAGCACAGAGTCAAAATGAAATGAATTATGTGTCACTGTCTTATGTAACATATTTAAATGCAACACACACACCTGTCTGGGTCTTGGTTCCTTTAATGTAGCAAGTAGCACATTTTTAATGATGTCTCCTCTTCCAGTCAACCAAAACAAACTTGTTTTAACAGGCAGATAATAGCACATTATCTTGCACTCTGTGGTTCACAATTACTGTTATGGGTCAGTAACATCAGGTCAAAGTTCAAGGGGCCAAGGGGACTATCAGGCGGCACTTATAAACATTATTAATAGGCTTTTTAAGGAGGAATGGATGCAAACAAAATACAGTGAAAAACACTAGAAGAACTGCATTAATTCATTGTATGACAAACCAGTTTAGTGAATTTAATTGCTTTCTAGTAAAACCCACGGGTCCATTAGCAACACTCCGACATGCATCACAGGGCTTAGCATTGATTAGCATCACTGTTAGCATGATTAGCATATCCCGCTTTTGTCTAGTCAGACCCCACGGGAGTAAATGTCTCAGGGTGAAGGGCAGAGCAAAGACACGAGAGGGGGTGGGGGGTGGGGGGGACAGAGAGTGAATCCCTTGAGGAGAGCAGACTGCACAAATGCTGTTGCCATGGCGACCTGTGTGCAGACCAGCTTCTCAAATGAACAGAGCATCAAACGGGGAAAAAAAAAAGATGTTCAGTAAGCCCACTTCCACACATACACATCTCCAATTTACTTGAATCAACAGTTGGATTCACTGTTTATTCACTGACATTATATTAATTTATCAAATTAGGATGGATTCTGGTCTGACGGGGAGAAAAGGCTCCTCCGGCAGCATCAACATCACCATGGATACGCACACTGCCAAGAAATATGGCACAACATGCAAATAACAAGTCTATATACACAGAAAAAGAAACAGACACACACACACACACACACAGGGAGACATATCAGCTCCACCATGCACCAGGCGGCGTTGCCATGGAAACACCAGGCCGAGATTCCCTCTCTCCATTTCAGGAGAAGAGTCAAAAAGAGGATGAAAAGAGGAGAGAAGACAACAGATACAGACCTGATAGTTGCCCAGCAATAATCAATCACTGTAGAAATTCATCAAACCTTAACCCATGTGGGAATAAACCCAGAGTTATTACAATCTACATGTAGGGAGAGATGGAGGAAGTGACCACATTGTTGTTCTGTTTCTGTCTCTCTCTCTAAAGATAGAATGATAGAGGAAGACAGACCAACCGAAACACTCAGATCTGGTCACAGGCTTGAGAAAGTCATTTAGTGATTAAATAACAGATCTGTGAACACACACACTCACACACAGGAAAGCAAAATTTCAGCTCTGACCACATGGTGGCACCACTGGCTCTGCTCCAACTGAATGAAATCCAAAAGATTTCCATGGTTCATATATGCCAAATCCCAAAAAACACACAGAAGGGGGGGGGGGAGACACGGCACCTTTCAGCATCACAGACAACGAAGAGAAGAAAAATCAGAGCAACAGAGTGACATCTAAAGTCGCTCGACTCAACAGTGATGACTCAATCGTGAGATTAGGTTTGTGTTAGGGGCGACTGTTAAGACCTGCGAATGTAAATGTAAATGTAATTTCTAAATTAATACTCGATATGATGGAACCGTCACTGTTAATTTCAAAATTTAAATGGAAGCTTTTTGAGAAGATTTTTGAAAACTAGATGAACTGAAGGTCACAAAAACTATGTACAGACAGTCATACTGTGTACCGTCTATAATCAAACTGGACTAAAAGAGAAACAAACTTCCACATACCGTACATGTGTAAATCTGCACTCACTACTGCTCAGTTTTACCTTTTTTCACTCCTGATTGGCGGAGATCACATTAACCGACAGACCCAATGAAATACAAATGATGGCGAGAGAGTATATAATATAATTTCGAAGCAGCATCAGTCGGCTTGGTGCTGGAAAAAAAAAAAGATTTGAAAGGTCTTGAACCACAGAAGAAGCTTTGCAGCAAGGAAACACAGCCAGTCGGGATATTTTAGATCAGCCATATAAGCTTACAAGATGGTGTGCAAAAGATTTGACACACTGGAGCTCAAAGCCATCACTGTTTGTCTCTGTTACTAAAAACCTGCCTGTTTCTTCACCAAAGAAAATATACAGTCACATTCATTCTATGGAAACTTTACTTTAACCTCCGTATGACCAAGTGAAGAAAGCTCCTTTCATTTTTAATGTTCTAAACACCCTGAGACATCTTATCAGCTGGAGCGCTGTATTACGGCTGAAAATCTCCACATGCAATTAAGAGCATAACCAGACATCTTCCGAGGAATTAGACTTACGACACAGAGCCTGTGTTTGTGCTGATCTGCTGTAAGCTGCGGGGGAACAGGCAAAGTCACATATTCCCACTCACGACCATGTGACAGTGCGCCCAGTCCCATGCAAAAGATGACACACCGAACATATTTTGATACTGCGTAGCACTCATATGAGAATGACTACAGCTAAAAAGAAAAAAAAAACACAAGCAGCAGTGCAAGAACTGGCACAAAAGTTTGGTTTATATTGACATAAAACAGTGAAAAGCAGCAAATCCTCTAATTGCTGCAACCATAGAGAATAATTGTCATTTGCTTAAAGATGACGATTTAAACGATTAATAAATGACCAAAATAATGCCAAAACCATGAGTATGATATTGCGAAAGCAATTGGTTGCTTGCTATTTTAAAAATCACATTAAAAACAACTATGCACACACAATGAGAAACATACTGCAATAATATTTTATAAAAGGTAACCATCAGCTAACACCACAAAGACTAAATAACTAAACAGTGTAATAAATGGTCACTAATCAGTGCAAAAAAGGAGGTTCTTACACAGTAATACATGCAACATAAATATAAAAGGCAATCATCTTATAGGACACAATCATGCTCTTCTGTGCTTCCAAAAACACTGATTATATATTAACACTGGTCATATATTTCATACGTTGGGATTATTTTGAAAACATAAGAAAGACAGATGAGCAGATGTTTTACTGTCAACCACTCGGTTGTTTATAGAACAGAGAACAATGGAGGAAAAGGGGAGTAAAGAGACAGACACACTTGAGGTTCAGGCCTGGATTCTCTAATAAGAGACAGACTGCTCCATTTCCAGCCCAGCTCAGGGAGAATGATCTCCTTAAATGAACATACACACAGACACACACACACAGATTAGGACATTGCAGTGACTTCCATTCATTCTGAACAGCCTAACCTTAACCAGGTCTTCAGAAATGACATTTTGCCTCATTAGGACGGGGCTTTGGTCCCCATGAGGACTACTGGTCCTGACAAGGTCGGTGTTTATATCAGAAAAGGTCCCAATGAGATAACAAAACTGTGCACACACACATACAAGCACAGACACACACACAGGTATCATTTGAGTCCCAGTTCCAAGTCGGGGAGAGGGATAAACCATAATATTCAGGAGGAAAGCTTTGCCATGGCAACCAGCCTAGCCTGGAAAAGGGGTCATGGTTTCCTTTGCAGAGCCGGAGATGCACTGAAGCAGAATGAGCATGTCTGCGAGTGAGTGTGTGTGTGTGTGTCTGTGTGTGTGTGTGTGTGTCAGTCCCTGTCAACACTGAACGACTATGCAAGCAATGAAAGCTGCTACTGATGGTCAGTTTGCAATGCACCAAATATCTCTGGGCTTCTATGACGTGTGTGTGTGTGTGTGTGTGTGTGTGTGTGTGTGTGTGTGTGTGTGTGTGTGTGTGTGTGCGCGCGCTCACACAGGAACATTTTAAGAAAGGACCAAACAACATTAAGTAAGAGCAAGACCCTGGCGCCAGCGGCACTGACATGCTTTACTTTCTTACACATGAACCTCTTACACCAGGAACACACTTCACACACACACACACACACACACACACACACACACACACACACACACACACTACACCATTTACACAATTAAATAATCGATCAATTATTTGTCATTTACATTCATCTCGATAAAAGTTCATGATAAGGTTAATATTTTGTGACATTTTTCTACTCTCAAAAAGTGTATTTCCTTCCACTATATGTCTATATGAACATTAAGTTATGGCTATCATTGTTTAGTCTAAGTGGCATGTTGGTGATTTGGGGGTTTTTGGTGAGTTTAAGTTAAAATAATATTTTAAAACTGCAATAAATTACCTAAATTTATTATTAAAAGCTCATTTTCTTTGGGCCAAGCATAACAGACAGCTCAAAGCACCACTAAGTGAAATGTTTCTAGAAGTTGTTTTCATAACAACCAGAAAGAAGACACTAAATTCTCTAAGCCATGTTGATTATGTTGCATCTAAATTTATCATCCGTCCAAACAAATGCTGCTGTCACACTGTGGTGGATATTTTAGACTAATGTGAGTGGAAACCCACTCTTGAAGGCTGGAGTCTGGATGAGCTTCATGAGCTACAATTTATCTTGTCTTCAAAATGATTATTCGATCGTAAAGAAAACATCAATCAGTGGCAATGATGCAAAAATCCTAACAGGCATGTACACACACACACACACGTCAGTCCACTGAGAGACAGGAAGGCTGCCAACCCAGAACAACACACACTTGACCTCATATTACACCAACAGATAGAGAGTAAGCGGGAGAGAAAAAGAGCAGAAAATGAGAGACTACTTCTATATTATGTCACACATAAATCACAGTATTCCAAAAAACCAAAAACCAAGAACCAGAAGAAAACGTCTTCACTTTCTAAACCAAACCAAATGGAGAAATTGTGAATGAATCCCTGCAGAATATTGACTCTGAGCCTCCTGTTGGCTCAGCTGGCCGAGGTGCATACTGCACTATGTAAGCATGACTGATGTCCTGAGTTCAAGTCTGGCCTCAGGCTGCAACTCATAACAACAACCATCTCTCCCAAATATTTCCCCCCCTCTCTTTTATAAGAACTTTAAAAAAGCAATAAAAGAACAAAAAACTATTTCTGACACACACACACACACACAAAAAAAAGAAATGCATTGTATATCTAGACACACACAAAGATAATGGAGACATTTTAGGATTTTAGGGAAACCTCAGCTTTCCCTCTCACACACACACACACACACACACACACACACACACACACACACACACACACACACACACACACAGATCTAATGTATATCTGAGCCGGAGCACTTGGGGTGAAAGTGCATGGAGTTTAAGCAGATTTCAATCTAAAACCATATGTTGACAAGCCTTTGTCTGAGTGCCAGCATCTACAGCCGATGAGATTAAAACGCACGTCCACGCACTTACCATCGCCATCATCCCCGACTGCCATGACTACAGTGTGTTATGGTTAGAAAACTCCCAGTTGTCTTTGTCCGTATTCACTCCTCTCCCTCTGTTCTCTCCTTTGTTTTCTCCTCTATCTCCTCTCCTCTCTTGTTTGTTCAATCTCTCTCTGTCTCTGTCATGATGAATCAGGGAGAGGCAGTGATAGGCACAGCGCTGTGACTCGGCTACTGCCAGAGATCTCTGTCAGCTTCCTCCCTCAATCCTTTTGCCCTCCCTTCCTTCCTCCCTTTCTCCTCCTCTCTCAGCAACAGCTGCCTCCAAAAAACCCTTTAGAGCAAACGCCAAGAGCTGGCCTAAAAGAGATGTGGGACAAGGGCAAGTAAGAACTTATGTGTGCGTGTGTGTGTTTTAGTCCTGTACTTGGACCTTGAATTCTTGCTAGGTTTGCTGAGTGCTGAGAGCAAAACGCCAGAGTCACACACATGCTCATCACACTACTGCCGACGACCCTTTTTGGGGCGATTTTCTCGACAAAAATAGAGGAAACCGTGAGCTTCGGGCTGACCAATGTTACTCGAGTGCAAAAATGAATTCAGAGTGCAGGAACGGTTTGGGGGAAACTAGGTGACTCCGACGTTATTTGTTTATTCAGCTGGAGGATTCAAATTGGCTTTTTGTTTTTGAATAAGAGTAAAATCAGTCAAGCGTATTTATGGATTGCATGCAAGCTTAGGAGGCTAGGCAGTAGAGCTGAAACAACTAGTCAATTATTCAATTAGTCAATCATTGGAAAATTAATCAGCAATTATCTTGATAACTGAATAATCATCAGTCATCTTTCAAGCAAAAAATGACCTTGTTCAAGCTTCACAATCGTGAGGATTTGCTGCTTTTCTTTGTCTTATGTGATAATAAACCGAAATCTTTCAGACAAGACAAGCAACTTGTAGATTTAGAAAATTGTTAGGGGCATTTTTCACCATTTTACAGATGAACTGATTAATCAAGGAAATAACCAGGAGATCGATAATGAACAAAATTGTTCATTGCAGCCGCACTAAGAAAGGATGTGAATGCAGCCTGACAAACACCAACAATTCACAGTAGTGTGACTCTGAACTGCCAACTGTGACATGGCAAGCTGTAGTATCTGAAGCATCCAGAAGAAAGAGGTTTAAGTGCACTTGAGGTAGCAGCCAAGGCCGACCAGCAACAGCAAGTTCACCCTGTTGAAGCTGAGTAGTGAACCCGTTATCACCTTCACTTCAGGTTTACTCGGGGAGTATAGATTTGTCGTCGAGAGATTGTGATGAGATTCTAAAGCAGCACATGTGACACATAAAAGAAAATTAAAGCAATAATACAAATACTTTCATGGGTTTACCTGTGTGCACAGCTACTAATGTGATTTTTGAAACAGCCTTTAAACCAGTGGGTCCTGTTAAGCCTAATTCCACAAAACAAATGATGGGACAATCCATCTTGATAAACACAGCAATACCACCAGTACCACTCCATGTTTTGTTGACCATCAAAGCCAGTTTCTTCTCCAACTTTTCACTGGTCTTGCATTATCTTTCCCCTGCCCCTGTACATGAAAAGTGACGAGCCAACAGCCTAAAACGATTATTCCATTTAAATAACGACAAGAACTGCTTTCATGCTCAGCAGAGCACATGACAGAAGAGTGTGAAAAAGCAATCACATTATCTTTTTATCATAACAACTACACAAGTAGCTATCTAGATCCCCCAAAACACAACTTTGCTCTACACCTTAGGGAGGTGGGAGTTAAAAGTTAACACCTCCTCCATCACTCTGCTGCCACCGGAGACAGCATCATGGCAACAACACCCACAACACGCCCTGAGCTCTTGTTTCTCTTTCCAAGTAAACACGCTGCAACAGCCGACCAGGCACCGACCACTGAGGTCGCTGTTAGACAAATAGATACAGTGACAGGGCAGCCTAAAGGTACAAACAGCCACTGACAACCTCTTCTAGACAACAACAGACCTAAAAGACCTCACGGCGAGCACAGACCTAACTTACAACCACACAGTCGAAAATGGGTTCATTCATGTGAACACACAGTCATGCTTTTTGAAAATTTTGACATACTGTCATTATGTTCACTCAGCTTCCATAATAAACCTACAGTAATCAGTCATTCTGCATTATTGGCTGCTGTTGAAAGTATGCTATCTACTAATGTTCACGCTTCCAGGTGAGAAGTCAAACAACTCAGACAAAAAAAAGCCATTATCTTTTAGATGGAGATATGAAATGACATGATTGTAGTGACTGAACATATTAACTAATGAGAAATCGATGCTGTGGTAGATATTTAGGTAAAACAATATAGATGCACTGATCCAACTTTTTCTCTCCTGATACAGATTCCTCAACTCTGCTTATCTGCTGATGCCAAATACAGATCCGATACCAGTGCTCTCTTTTCCCCAGTTTAACATTTGTATACCTCACTGCGATTGAGATCATTTGTATGTAAGGTAACATGAAGTCAGGGATCGCTGTGGCATGAAAACTGAGATGATGGTCTGCCATGACTGAATAAATGTAACTGACAGTGCAAACTTTCAATTTTGTAACACTGACAAGGAAACAGAATTGGTCACATAAAAGCCAAAACCCATTCTGCTTGTTATGGTTATAATCGGTGTTGATGCCTATCGGGCATATCAGATTGGTACATCCATACAAAACAATTAATTTGTTGGTGGATGCAGCACAATATGAACTAACAGCTTCTCTAGACAACGATCCAAAGAGACCACTTTGTGGATCTATATTCAGTAAAGGCTTTTCACAGACATTTAATAATCACCGAGTCTGAGAATCACAGTTCAGCTGTTCAGTTTCCCTTCTTGCATGGGTTTCAGAAAATCCCTAAAGAGCAGCTGAACCAAGTTTTCCTTGAAAACAACAAAGCAGAATGTTGCTTTAAAAGGGGTCTCGTCAATACAGCTAAAACTTTCCACTGTCAAACAACACTGGCTGAGTTTGAGGCTCCAAGAGGTCCACAGTCCACTCTACTGCTGGACAGCCAAGTACTCAGCAGCAGCCTTCAGCTCTACTGGAAAACCCACAGCAACACACACACGTACACACACACACACACACGTACACACACACACACACACACACACACACACGTACACACACACACACACACACACACACACACACACACACACACACACACACACACACACACACACACACACACACACACAGATTAAACCATTAATCCTGTTAGGTCTTCTTACAGGAGCTCATGGCAACAAACTGACACAACCACAAGAGCACATGCACGTTTAGAGATGCACAAGCAACCACACACACGCAAACACATTCTCTCTCTCTCTCTACAAAAACACACCCAATACCTGACAACAGCAAAATCATCTTGACAACATGTCTCAAGTTGGTGGCTCTCAGAAGCCCAAAGCGACTGTGGCAAAATAAATAAGAGAAATGCACTGACCGTGACTCAGGCTGAGAGCCATGTTGCCTGAATTCAAGGCTTCATCAAAACGAGTGAATATCGTCTGTAACCTGGAGAGAAAAAGAGAAGAAGAAAGGTTAGAGCGAATCACAGACATACCGCACACATTCAGAACAAAGCCAATAAAATCACTTACAGAATCGGATACACTCAAACGAGACCGAATAAGGAAAATTATACTCAAATTATTTTCATTGCAAAGAAAATGCATTTGCAGATGGACGCACGCGCGCGCACACACACACACACAACGCCCAGAGCTTTGACATAGAGACAGGCAAGGTGCTGTGAATCCCAAGTGAAAGTATCATCAGCAGCAACATGTGGACAGCCTGCCTGCCTGCCTGCCTGTCGGTGGGTGGGTGTGTCTATTATGCCAGTCACACTCATGAAGCTGCAGCAACAACATGACAACAGTCCTCCTGACATCTCGCTCAGCACCAAATACACACAAACACACACGAGCCAGATCTGTTCAGTCATGTGTTTTACAGGTAGGACTGTGTGCATGTTAATAAGTCAAATATCTCTCACAATCCACAGACAAATGAGAGCTGAACAATAGCTTCACACAACCCTCAAACATCTCCTGCGCACTGAGCAGTGCTGGTACACCTTGGCTACACATGCTTGATATGGAAAAAAAAATACAACACAGACACAATATCCCATGTTCAATAACATGTCTCAATGTCTCCTTGTCAAAGTGTTAGCCGATATATGTGAGCGCACAAGAATTAGAGTCATACACACCGTCCTCCTGTCTGTCTGTCTCTGTCTGTCTTTTGATGTCTAGTTGCTCGTCCACAACCACCAGACAGCTTAGCAGCTCCTGATAAGTGACGATTAACGTTGCAACGGGCTGCTCAGCCGTGCATCGTTTTCATGTGGTTCCTTTCCTTTCATTAGCATTTTAATTTGCCTATTTGGATCGGAAATAGCCAAGTCTTTAGTCTTCGGTACTCATTTGCCTCTGTATTTCCCGGTGGGCTGATTAATAGGTTGCTGCGTTGCTGCGCAACGTTGCATTAGCTCCCATGCTACTGACACACTCCGGTCCTCAGCTCCCCTCAGCTCTTTGTATCCAACATGGTGCAGTGGCTCCGAGAGGGAGGGAGGGCGTGAGAGAGAGAGAGGGAGAGAGCCAAACAGTGAGAGACCAAAGCATGCTATGAGCATGCGACAAAGCACCACCTACTCCCTGTGTGTATGCTAAGCACACACACACACCCACTGAGAAAACTACACAGTGGTACAAAGAGTTAAATCTCAGTGTTCGTGTGTGTGAGAGACATAAGCGGGGCAGTTCGTGTGACAAGCGGTAAAGGGATTCAGTTACCCTTTACATAACCTCCCTCTCATACCCAGACACACACAATCATAAGAGGGGGAGGGGTTGTAGAGCTAGCGGCAGACAGAGCATGGCTGCTCCTCCCCCTCTACGTCTCCTCCTCAGCCCAATTGCCTATATTCTCTTCATCCCTCCCTATTCCACTTTTTTAAACGCCCACCACCCTCTTCACATTTTTTAATTCCAGATTCCCGTTTTCACAGTGCTCAACCTTTTACACAGAGTTCGGAAGGACACAGGTTGACTTGTGGGTCGCCTCGTGTCCAGCAGAGTCGATTCACGCATTTCAGGTAGCTCATTTCCCCTTTTGAACAATGATTGTGCATATAATGCAGGTCTGAATGCTCATTCATCCTACATTTGACCTTCTGACAGGAGACTTCTGTCTCTAGTTAATTGCTTGTTGTCACCATAAACAGAGACACAAGCCTACAACAGAACTTCCATTGACACACTTACAGGACATTAGAGAAATAGTGATACATTTCAGTTCCCTCGACACATCAGGGAGTCAGTTAAATTATCAGTTAATCAGTCCCTAATAGAAACACCTGTTCACTAAACCCAGATGGTGTTTGACCTGTATTGGACCCAGGATGGGAGAAGCTGGGTCATGAAGTCAGGCCAGTTGATGCCTGTTGACCCTTTCTGATTAACTGCCGAAGCAGGTTTAACCTTTGTTACTGTCGCCCTGAAAGAGGTGATCGGGTTCAATGTCGGATGAGTGTTTACCAGATAACAAACGTGGCGTACACGTACTATGCTCTAGTCTGACTCAAGAATTAAATTATTTTCCAATCCTGTTCTGGACATTCGGGCATCTCCTCTATAATATTGCGAATGCATTAGTAACTAACTTAATTTTGAATGAGAGCATTCCTTATCATTAGACTGATATAGTATACAAGCTACAGATTTTAACCTTTATTACCAGGATGTTAAACTCAGTAGCCTCTAGACAGACTAACCTGCACATACTTGTACTGTAACTGCTAAAGAGAGGGAAATATCTTTTTAAAATGCTCACATGTCTCTCCTGCAACTTCAAATTGGCTCATTTACTGGATTTAATCTCTGTAAAGGTGTATTTAATGCATTGCATCTGCTTAGGCGCAACAAATGATAATTAATTCAAGGTAAAACCTCAAAAGTTTGTTGATGTTGTTCTGACCTGCAGCAAAATATAATCATACTCCTGCAGGCTTACTCACAATTATCTGGGTTAGCAATGTAAACAACTTAACATAAAAACAAATTAAACACTGTTTGTGTGTGATTTAATACTGTAGGCTTGGGTACTGTTTCAGGCTCTTTTTCAGATTAAAGGGGGAGAGGCTGAAATACAAAATGTCCCTCAGGAAATTATTTATAGTGCAGATGTCACAAGTTGTTGTAATCCAGACGTGTCAGGGATGTTATGCAGGTCAGCTTCATGTAAGGAAACATGGGCTGAACATGGGTCCTCTCTCACGCTCTACAAGGATAGTTTTTTTTCCCTCACAGAGCAATAAACTAAAAGGACAGCACAAAAAAAAAGGAGAAAGCATGAGGGAAAGAGTTATCAACCCCTCACTTTTCTTCTGTGTTATCTCTTCTACCTTTCATTCTCAGTCTTCTACACTCTCTTTCCCCTCCCACTGCACCTCCTCTCTCTCCATTATCTGATGCAACTACAGAGTTGATATGTGATCTGGTCAGCAAGACCCTGGCTGCAGCCCAGCATACCACTGAGAAGCCGTACACCAGCAAACACAAACACATTCAGGCACACATACAACCTCCACCTGGCCTTCATGCCCCAATCTTATCAGTAGATATAGTAATAATTGTGCTGCTCATAATGCATGCAAAAATGAATGTGTAATTTAAAGAATTTTATATTAATTGTACAGAAAATTTCATATCTAAATCACTGCATCTGTCAGACCTCTACATATAACCTAAAGCAGAGAGACACACAAGACTGCATAAATCCCACGTACACCGACAAGAGTGTTTACACTGGAGACAGACAGGCTTAATATGCACAACACATGACACATGGCCACAGCCAGCATTCGCAGACGCAGGACTCATACTGAGTAGTCAGCACAACACTGGCTGCTGCTCAGATCTCACACATGGGAAAGAAAGAGAGAGAGAGAGAGAGAGAGAGAGAGAGAGAGAGAGAGAGAGAGAGAGAGAGAGAGAGAGAGAGAGAGAGAGAGAGAGAGAGAGAGAGAGAGAGAGAGAGAGAGAGAAAGAGAGAGAGAAAGAGAGAGAGAAAGAGAGAGGGGGTCACTGTGCTTAGAATAACCCTCAACCCAACACATGTAACCAGGACGACCAAAGAAGGACGAAACAACTCAATGGACCTCTTCAGATGACATAAACACACACTTTCTGATGAAATTTTCCCCCAACTCAGTTACTCCACCAAACGCCTTTGTACCCCCATCTGCACCCTCCCACCTTCTCCCCCCCCTCCCCCCTCAGTCAGCATTGTGCTCTGGATAAAAGTGCCTCTGTGTGTGTGAAGGGCAGAGTGGTGCATGGTGTGGCCTGGGACTGACAGAGTGCCAAAGCCTCGGGACCCACAGAAACCTCCACACAACTCATCACTGCTTGGCAGAGTGCACACACGCACACACACACACACACACGCAAAACACACATATACACATAGACCA
The DNA here is from genome assembly GCF_914725855.1 of Thunnus albacares. Taxonomy (NCBI): domain Eukaryota; kingdom Metazoa; phylum Chordata; class Actinopteri; order Scombriformes; family Scombridae; genus Thunnus; species Thunnus albacares. The sequence continues at coordinate 13,330,238 of NC_058124.1, forward strand.
TCAGAGCTCAGAGAGACAGAGGTGATCAATAACTGACACAAAATAACTCACCGTGCAGCAGGCAGTCCTCTCTTTCCCAGGTCGGCCCTGACCCTCTCTCCAACGTGACGATAAACATCCACCAGCGTTGCTGTGGAGGCCTCACGTACCTACAGACAGCAGACATCGACCACTTTAAAACCTTCCACACACACACACGCATACTGTGCAAAAAGCCATCTGAATGTTTATCTGCGTGCTCAAAACAGTAAAATGATGTTCAATTTTCCATCAGTCATTTCATAAAAAATTACACCCTTTCTCCACTAACTGGGATTACAGAAACTAACGAAGGGTTGTAAACGTAAACACACATTAAAATATAAACCCTTCAGGGCCCACTTTCATCCCCGTGATGGGAGACATCTGATTTGCTAGTTATATTGTGAGTACTGTTGTGATTGGGTAGAGGGATGCTATTAAAGGGATTCTCAGCAACTGAGGGTGGGCGGGCCTGCTGAGGATGTCGATTGGTTGGGACAGTATGTGGGTAGATAATCATTGGGTAGACGATAGGAGCAGATTTCAGCTTTGGGGTACAACTCCACAGGAGGTTTTAACAACCTCTCTCTACCGTTCTCTCTATCTCTCGCTCACACACACATTTGCACGAAGATATTAAGAGCTGGTACTGTTGTGTGGGTTAATAGCTGGGTGTTGGCGCTCATGATTCAGCAGTGAAGCGGAGTGGGGGACTCTACAGAGCCCATCTCCTCACTAATAACAGTAATAATCACAGTGCCGCCTAAAGATGCCTGCCAACACACTCGGGATGCTCAGAGCTAAACCACAAGCCTAGCTACAGGCTGATACAAGGAAGAAACAAGAATCTCTACACACTCATACTGATCTTGTATCAAACCTGTAAAGTGTTGTGTCTCTTACCTGCGGGTTTTGGTCTCCAGTCAGAGAGCAGAGATGAGGAACTATTTTACTGAGGCTCAATGGCTGAGCTCCATACCTGAAAGAGAAGTTAAAAGGAGAGAGTTAAAGGGGATTTAAAGTTGTACTTGTGCCTCCTCAAAAATCTAACTACACGTGTGGGTTATGGCGGCTATGGAGACGCAAGTTTCTCCTACAAATTTCAGGATGCCAGTAGAGATGAGTGTAGACGACATTAAGGAAGTTGAAGAAGTAATCTCAGTAATCTTCCCCTTTTCAGTAACACACATCTAGCAGATTTATCTCCACAGCAAAAATTCCACTTGAAAAAAAAACGTAAACGCAGTGATCACTTGGCTGTATTCAGTATTCAGACGAGGTGAAATGGACATTATCTGGACATATTTCCTGTTTGTAAGCACATGTATAGTGCACTGTCACTCTATCTCAAAGTGAATGAAAGAATGTAAGCAGTATGTCTGTTTCTGTGGGTAGTATTTAAAGCACGATACATCCATCTTTACTTATGACAATATAAAGCATGTATCGATGTCTGATGAAAACCTTGCCCCTCAAAAATGAAAGATGTTCAGGAAATAAGAAAGCAGGTCTATTTTCATTAGAAGAAACTTTATCAGCAAAACGATTAAAGACAAGTGTAGAGTGTGAACAGCATTTCTGCAACCTTGGGCATTTGGGACTTTCAGCATCTGTCACCATGTAAACTGTACTAATTTTGTCATCCTATTTTTCCACACTGTGCTGTTGGCTATCTTGGTCTATTCTGTACACATAACATCTATTGCATGTCTGCCGATCCTGGAAGAGGGATGCTTCCTCTGTTGCTCTTCCTGAGGTTTCTTGCATTTCTTCTTTTTCCTAATCTTTCCTCAGTTTTTCATTATTCAAATCAAGGATCTAAGGACAGAGGATGTTGTATGATGTACAGATTGTAAAGCCCCCAGAGGAAAATTTGTGATTTGTAATATTAGGCCGTATAAATAAAAACTGGACCTGACTTGACATGTGTAAGAATTTAACCTCGTACAAAATATGGAGCTATAACAGATCTATGTCATGTTTTACAGTTAAGTTTAGTAAACATCTTTAGCTTTAAAATCAGGAAGCCACCTAGCATTTAGCACAATAGTGTCACTTTTCATTAGCACAAAGATGCTAAAATTACCACTGCAATGCTAAAAGGCCAGATTTAATGTGTGTGGTGACCTAAAGGTGGAAAGTACAGTAAACTAAAACAAATCTGCAAAAAGATATAAACTGCAGTCGAGCTGCTGTCAGACGAGATGTAGCAAGCGTCTGTATAATCTTTATGTTTAGAGGTTTGTTTACTGACAGGATGGGGGAGCTTGTAGAATGCAGGATAACTATGACACAGCAGGAGTCACACACTTTGTCTTTAGAGTCGTTGCTTGTGCGCGATCATACAATTTATTATGTTTATAAATGAGCAGAGGAGAGACAAACACACATAAAATTTGCTATTAATAAAGTAAAAAGGCATGACGCACACAGCCCAAAAAACTAAAGAAAAAGAAAGCAACTAACCATGTGACATTACTGAACAATGCAAGTGATGATTCATAGGTTGTGAGAAAAAATTTTGTCTAGTTTAACAAACAGGCCTATTTCTAGTAAACATAATTATTTGCTCAGATGTGATCTCTGAGACCTCCTGTGGTATGGAGACAAAACAAGGTCGTCTGTATTGTAGCTGTGCATCATTTTGTATGGATACATTCAAATGTGTCAATGTGTAAAAACGTTTTGATCAAATGAATTCAAATGTTTGAATGTGTGAAAAAATATCTGAACAAATGAAAAAGATTTGCACGAATAATTCCCGATGTGTGAGAAGATTTACACAAAGGTTTGCAGTTACACAACTATCAGTTTGTGGGTGAAAAAAGTTCACCTAGAGCTCAACTGTATGTGTGAATATCGAGTTTACAGCTATGAATCAAATCTAAGAATACAAATCAAACCTACAATTACAAGTACTTTTGTCCCATATTTGTCGCTTCCTACTGAATAGCCAATGTGGATGCTCTGAAACGCTGGGGGTGTGTCCGCTGAGAGCACGCCCCAACTGAACAGCCTCTGAACTTATCAACGCTCATGCTGAACGCTCTTATAAAAATACACAATTTAAAATAGGCCTTGTTTGAAGGTGTGGGACAAGGAACGTGGATATTTTAAAAATAAAGAAACATTAGGAGCCGCTGTTTAATTCAGCAATAATAAACATATTTTGTGGGTAAACGAGGACTTATTTTAAAAATGTAACTTAAATGAGTAGTTAACAAGCGATCCATCACCGATGATCGTTATGTTAAATTGTCATTTTTCCCCCCCAAATCGAGTTCGGTGGTAGCGTTGCTCCTGTGCTGAAAAGTCGCAAGTTACTACACTTACTGGGTAGTTTTACAAACTTTCATTGGAGACAGCTGGGATTCACGGATAATCCGCTGTTACTGGTGAATGGGGCTGTTATCGGACAATGGTAGCGCTCAAGGAGTTACTTCAAACCCAGCTGAAACGTCTATAGCTCCATTGTGGCCACCCTTGAAGCAAAAGCCTCTCACGTCGTGCTTTCTGGTGGTGAAGTGTTACTCGACAAATGCTCTCCTTCTGCCCGAGGACCTCCCATCTGAACAGCCAGCGCTGAAGCTGGAGCCGGAGGCTTTAACACCGACTCTACCTATCAACAGACGCCTCAGCTGGGTTTGAAATAACTCATGAGAGCATGTGAGAACTCACATTTGGTCAATTGAGAACGGATTTTTAAGTCTGTCTGAAAGCTACAAATAGCAGCATGTATGCTCGACGCCTGTAACATCATATGACAAGAGTGGTGGTGCCTTTCGTAGCACGTGTGCCACCTTTACAGAGTCACACAAACACTTAAGAGGATTAATCCTGGAGACTGAGACTGTGTGTGTAGTTCTTCAACAAACAAAATGGGGCATGCTCACGGAGGGAAGTAGTAAAAGCACATGAATGTCCATCAGAAATCTATGAGCTGATTTAAATATACCAAGGTGTGTTTTTAGTTTTGAATTCATATCAAAAACCAATTTAGACCTACTTCTAAGACAAAAACATCCCCAAGAAATGTCTAGAATTAATATCTTTACAGTTTACAATTTGCTTTTTCACAGCTTATCCAAGAAGTGATCCAGAATAAGAAAGGAAGTTACTCACGTGTTGAGCGTGGCACTGAGACAGAGGCAGAGTCCTTCTCGACTGCGGAAGTTCTTGTGTTTAAAACTGGTAAGTAGCCTTTCCCAAACGTTCTGGACAATGAAGGAGAGGGAGAGAGAGCAAAGGATGGGAGGGAGAGTGAGAGAGAAAGAGCGTCAGTAGGAACGAGCGGCAGAGGGTCCCAGCAGGTAGCTTGTCAGGAGTTGAGAAGATTACAGAGTACAAAGGAGGTTACAGTCTGTGGAGATGTGCGTGTGTGGTGTGTGTAGATAACACAAAGCAGAGTGGAGATGAAGCCTGTGAAATTCCTTAAATATCCATAAGAGGGAGCCCGAACATAGAGCACTTCTCAGCTGTAGTGGGCATCTATTATTGATGTGGAGGAGGCTGTGATTTGTCTGCTGTCTCCGTTCTGCCTCTTAATCGTGTATTTTTCTGAATAACTAGTCCTGTAAACTATTTCCCTGAACTAGAGCTGTAAGTAGTGATTGTTTTATTTATTGATTACTCAAATGTTCTTTTAGTCAGCAAAATGTTAAAAAAAAAATGTGGGAATAAAATGGCATTCACCATTTCCACGGTGATGTCTTCAATTTGCTTATTTTGTCTGACTAGCACTCCAAAACCAAAAGATTTAGTGTCATATAACAAAGAAAATGTTATATTAGCTGCTTGAAATCCATTAAAACAATAATTTGGCTACATCTCAGTGATACCCCAGTTTCACCCAGTATTACATCTGATATATAATACCAAAGGCTTTATCTCCTCAGGGTCCTGAGACTGATTTGACCGTATGTGTATGTGTGTTTCTGTGTGTGTCACACCATGGGCGAGGCAGTCTGCTCCATACAGCGAAGGATGAGAGCTTGGCTGTTCTCCCTGACCTGGTCCTTCCCATCACCCAGCCTGTCCACCAGGGCTGGCAACACTACAGACAGAAAAGAGATGGACATGGGGAAAGGAAGTGAGAGAGGTCAATACATGGAAAATATAATTTAACGTACAGTATTTACATCAAGTGAAAGAGAAACAAGGCCACACATGACTGAATCTCTACCAGACTAAAGCGCCAAAAACAACAAAGACTGCCCCCAAGTGGAGTGGTTCTAAAGCACAGAGGTATACAAAGATACATGCTCATCATTAGTTAAGAGTCAGTGGGTGTGTGAGACAGAAATAGACTGAAACTCATTGTAATGTTAAAGCTTGAGCCATACCACCACTGACACCATGAGCTCTGACAAGACAAGAGGACAGAGAGGACAGGAAACGAGGAAATGGGCCGTGACTAAAATAACGTCAAGATCATCAAACGCTCTCATGTCATTTCCACTTTCTTCAACGCACAACTGCTCCAGCAGCGAGGTCGATGTAAAGCAGTGACGCACAGAGTAAAAATAATATAGAGTGAGAGTTTAAATGCCGACTTCCAATTAACTAGAAGGTATTTTGGTAACTTCTGTTGGTTACTCTGAACTTCTATGAAATGAGGATCAGTAAGGGCTTTAAGTGTATTTTCAGCTTTATCAGAAGGACAAGTACTTGACAGCTTTTTGTGTAAAAAAAAAAAAAAAACCTGCCATTTTTGGATGCTAATATGAAAAAGGCATCATCTGTGAAGAGATCATTTAAAGGCTAAGTCTGGTGATCATCTGTATTTGTCTTATTATTAACAAACCCCACAAAAACACCAAAAACCAACAATGAACTGTTTCTCCGGCCATGTACTGTTGATGTGTGCAAAGCCTGATATATCTTATTCCTCTGTCCCGTCTATTAAAAACACATCACTGAGCTACAGAGTTGCACTGGCTAACTTGTTCCTTCATTACGATGGACGTGGGCACTGTTTATTTTCAGTCGCTCCCACATACATCACACCACCCTACTGCCATAAACACTATGTAGTGCACTAAATCTGAGGTTGAAAATACTCCAAAAAAAGAAATATCTACTCATGTTTTAGTAACATTGCTAAAAAACTACAGAGCCCAGCTGATTTAGGCTCTTTTTCCTTTTTTTTTTTTTAATGAAAGTATGTATATTTATAACCCATCTTTAAAAATAAACATCTTAGTATGGGCTTCTGGCTGACAGCCACAGACATGGAAGGGAAGTCATAAATTAGATGAGAAATGGTCTAAAGCCTTGTTGGTTCTGTTCGGTTCATGAGATTTGTTGATAATAACAAAACCACTAAATATTTCCAGCCTTAACCTTTAACTCACAAGGAGAGGCTGTCGTTTAAATGGCCTCTTTTAGTCAGCAGCACATAACCCTCTTTAAACAGACAAAATGCCAAATCTAGCGAGTCTTTCTCTGTTTGACCACCAGATGGAAAAAAAAAATCTAACTTTCTGCATTACATAAAACTAAAAATCGCCCTTTGACATTCACACAAAGAGATAAACACATGCACAGAATGGCAACACACACACACACACACACACACACACACGCATGCACACTCCCACCCAAATTCCTCGTCAGTGAGGGGAGTGATAGAGTGATGTCATCTTTCCTTTTACTGTGTATAAGTGCATGTGCGCGTGCATACATTATGTTACCATAACAGCTGGTTGCTTTGGCAACAAAGACAATACTCAAACAGAAAAAAACATGACAGGGGGGCATTGTTGCACATAACGTCATCCGCTGTAGTAAAGATCAGAACACACAAAGAGAGACACAGTTTGCTCGTATGTGGCAAGTTGATTCGTTTTGTTTCATCTTCTTTTGTTTTTGATTCATGTTTTCAACGAGTCAATCTTTTAGAAAATGTCAAATATGCCAAAGCACTGACTTGTGTCATCTGTAAGTTTCACTTCCACCTCTACTTCACATCTGGGAGTTACTTGGTCAACAGCACAGTGTCAATGCACACACAGTGTAACGGAAGCAGCCTTGTACCATGAGTCAGTCCTGTAGATCAATACAATCAGTCTCAGTGATCTCATCTTGTTCCCCTAAGTGTGCGCGTGTGTGCGTGTGTGTGTGTGTGTGTGGGAGGATTTTGGGTGCAGTGAGAAGAAGAGAGAGAACGAGCACAGGAAAGGAGAGATGGAAGTCAGATGGAAGGAGGGAGATTCCAGCGGTAGCTCAGAGAGATGTTTTTCCCATCAATCTGAAACACACACTTTCATCACACACATACACACTCATACACACAGGCAGGCCTAGACAGTGACCGAGTTATAGAGTGAGAGAGTGTGTGTGTGTGTGTGTGGTGACAGAATTTGCACAGTGTGACAGGTCCAGTCATCCCAGAACTGCACTGCAGGGTTGAGTGTGTTTGTTGGTGACAAGAGCAAGTCTGGCTGAGAAAGACAGCTGGTGACACCTTAAGCTGGCACACACGAGGACTGGCACTGACATAACACACACACACACACACACACAGAGTGAGAGATAGAGAGAGAGAGCGTGAAACCTGATACAAGATTTAGTCTATGAGGTCATATGAATGTGAGGTGTGGTTTTTGGGGTGTAATGGGCAGAGCTACATTATGGCAGACAATTCAAAGCCTAAATATAGAGAGTAAAGGATGGATAATAGAGAGGGGGTGGTGCCAGGCTTTAGAGCAGTGCTGCTGGTCTGTCTCAGAGGAACCACAAAGTGGAAGTGAGAGACAAAATGGAAGGACATGAGTCAAAACGCTGAAGAGTGTATGAAACAAAACACAAAACATCAGACTTCTGCGTTACACAGAGTAGGAGAAGTATGTGTGATGTGGTATATTGTTATGATTGTCACTATTTTTACATTTCTCAGTTCAGAAACTACTTGGACTTGAGCCAAGAGGGCAAAGTCATTCTTCACTGCTCAAGATAATGGAAGGAGCACTTAGAGGGAGACATTTACTTTTGAGCCTGATCAACAGAACAAAGCAGGTAACTTTTAAAATCCCTTTTCCACAGACTGACACCAAATGATAACAATAAGTTATGTGTGTTTGTGTGTTGGCGATGAGATTGCTGAAAACAGGTTTGTACAGGTTTGAACAAGTTTGTCACCTATTCCACGAAAAAGGCAGAAAGAAAATATTGACAAATCCTGCTGACGTTCTGTGTGTAAGCAAAAAATATCATGAATAAGGTCCACTGTGCAGCCTAACATAAAGGAAATTCAGGGTGAGTAAAGGTTGAATATCTCACCTGTTCCCAGGTATCCTTTGAACCGCTCCCCCATGCGGTCCACAAACGCACCGCAGATGTCTATTCCCAACAATGCCACCTACAAACACACAGTGAGAGACAGACAAAGGTTATAGTGGGTCATACACATCATTTATGAGTGGATTCAGGTAAATGACATTTTACTGTACTATGTACGTTTTGACCAGTTTCAGTGTCTGCTTAGTTTTTTTTTTTGGTATTCCAACTCCAGAGGTTCATGCTGCTCCGGTCTCCTGGATCACAGACAACCTTGCCAGATGTATTCAGCACCGACTGTGTGTCAGACACAGTGGTAAGCAGTACTGGATCCCCACAGGAGACTGTCCTGTCCCCTTATCTCTTTACCCTGTACACCTCAGACTTCAGGTACGACACGGCGACCTGCCACCTACAGAAGTTCTCCAATGACTCTGCAGTTGTTGGATGTATTGGGGGGAGGATGTGTCAGAGTACCAAAGGGCGGTTGATAGTTGTGTGGACTGGTGTGAGCTGAACCACCTGCAGCTCAACATCAGCAAAAACAAAGGAGCTGGTGGTGGACTTCAGGAGATCCAGGATTCCTGCTACTCCTCTTTCCATTAGGGGAGATATGATGGAGATGGTACAGAGATGGAGATGGAGTACAAATACATGGGTGTCCACTAGGCTTGTGCCGACTGGCAATCAGATCGTATGTCGATGACTGAAGGGATGATCAACAATTGTTTTTTCCTATGTTGATATGAGGCAATTTTAACTAACTAGTGTTATTCGAGTAGCGTAGCTCCTTTAAGGGATAGCTCAGTACGTAGATTGTGTGCGTAGTGAGTGTGTGGTCGAGAGACACAGAGAGAGGGAGAGAGAGAGCGAGCATGTGTGACGGTAAGGCTGGTAACCGGAGCAGAGAGTATGAAGTCAGCAGTACAGTTGTGAACGTAGACGTGCAATATGTGTACAGTTTAGGCTATCTGTCAGTGAATAAATGCTGCAACTCAAGACCCAAGCCAAGTTCCCATGTCTTGCTTGTCACCTGCTGATTAAAGTGAAGGGAGTTAGCACCGAAGGTAGCGATAATGGGTTATTCTCATTTTAGTGACAATCTCAGCTGCTCCTAAACAGAGAACGGAGAGATGTCTGGCTGCTGAGTCTCTACCGAGTATGTCAAGAGTTGTGGCACTCCCGATTATGTAATCTTGTCGCATCCTCTTTATAATATCTGTGTAACAGCAGCTCATGAAATCACACACCGATGATTTGCACTTTTTCACCAAGAAATTGAAGTTTATGGCTTGACTTAAGACAAATGTGGAATAATAAACTTCATACATGATATTTGTTATAGAGACCTCTGACGGTCCCCTTTCGTCATCTCTCTGATTTTATCTCACAGTGGCTCAATCTTTTAAGAATTACTGGCTTGTGATATGACTTGTATGGAGAAGGTATACTGGATTTTTTTGCTGGTAGAGTTGAGTTTTCCACTGTGTTTCTGATTAGGATCGCATCCCACACTGTGCTGTGCTCCTGGAATGCTTGTCTTGGCAGCGCTGCGGTAGAACTGAACAGTCCAAAAAGAAAATCCATTAAAACATTATTCTCCTCCGTCCTGCCCCGAGCGGGGAGTCAGACTGCAGTTCTTCCCTATTTTAGTCAAAGGAAGAGCTGAGCCAGGTAACAAAAGAAACAAAAAGTGAAGGGGGGGGGGGGGGGTTGAAGAAAAATACAGGAGTGAAAGCCAAGTAATACCACGGGAAAACAAAAATCACCTGGAGAAGAAACATGAGCTCTGGGTCAATATGATGACGGCTTCATACTGAACTAATCTAGGGGGGGAGGTGGAGGGGAAGAGGAGAGGAAAAACAGCAGGAGAAAGTAGGAACAGTACAGGAAGGAAACAGCCTTCAGGCCTCCCCTCCCCCCTCCACCACCCAGCACCCCAACAAGCGCCCACAACCATATGTCATCTTCCCATGGAGACAGAGGGATAGATAGAGGACAAGAGCTGGAAGGGACTGGGCTTGAAATCCACCTTGGAAGAGAGAAATTGAGAATTGCTCTATGATGAAAAGGGTAAAAGGGAGGAGAGGGGAGAGAAGAAAACCCAAATGACCACTTTTATCAGCCAAAATACTAACCAACACCGGGCATGTGGACAGAGCAGTCTCTAATGAGCATGAAGCGACACACACACACTGCATCTCTAGACTTCAGGACTCAAAACATCAGGGCGACTGAGGTATGCAAGAGGAAAAAAGAGTAAATATTTAGCCCGGAATCAATGGTTCTTTGTGAAGACTGAGACTGGTGCATATAGTGGCTTAGCCTGCTAATTCGCATACCATGTACAGGGTTAACTCTGGTTTCTAGAGAGGCTTAAAAGCAAGTTTTAGGTGGAAAAAACAGGATCCAAGGCTCACACAGGAACACTCAGCAACATTTGCAAAGATACGTTACAATTAACAGGAAACAACTAGTCAATTAATCCATTACTTGATCATCATGAAACTTGCAAACAGTTTTGGCGATCGATAAATACATGATAGGTCACTGATCAAGCCAAACAATTGCCCTCAAATGTGAGGATTAAGAGCTTTTCTCTGTTTCATATCACTGTAAATTGAATATCTTTGGGGTTTTGTACGGTTAAAGAAGATGAAACCAGACATGTGAAGACATCATCTTGAGCTCTGGGATTTTGTGATGAGCAGTTTTCACCATTTTCCAACATTTTATAGCCTATTTATAGAATGATTGATAATGAAAATAATCATTTGCTGCAGCCTTAAGGATTTCTGTTGGTTGGACAAAAAAAGCAAAGTAAAGGTGTCACATTGGTCTCTGGGAAATTTCATAGACTAAAGATTTGGTCACTAAATAATAAATCAACAAATAATACTAACTCACATCGCTACTACAGTGACTGGTCAGGTGCTCAGAGACAATGGGGACTATAGCTAGGACGGCTGTAGGTTCAAATCCCCGCTCAAGCTCTGTTGCTAAATCTATTCGCACTTTCATCTTTGTGATAGCTGTTTAATTGATGAGACAAATTGCTGTGATACAGAATTTTGTGGTACGAAACAATGGCAAACTATGCCTGTGTTTTGTATGGGGCCAGATTATATTAACCCATTTAATTACCATATTGGCCTAGATACATTTAATTTAAAAATGGATTTTCCCTAGCTCACAGGAATAAGGCTGGTACCTATGGTTACCAGGGATGGTGGCTCCAGAATGGGAAAGACATAGTATACCTTGATTTTCTGTGTGTGAACTCTGTGATTTGATCAAACTATGATAAGCATCTGGATCTCTTCTCCGTAGCCACTATTTCACTGACAATACAGCAGCCAAAAATGTCCAAATGTAGATAAAAACCACCGCCTGCCTTTGTTTAAAACCTTACTGCCCGAGGCTAAGCTACCTTTGCTGAGTGTAGTTCATCAGTTCCTACAGCTGCTTCCCACTAAAAAGCTGCAATCAATTCCCTTCACTGGATGTTCCTACAATGAAGCACCTGCAGGAAGAGTTGAGATCTTAGGAACAGCTGGCCGACACAAAAATATGTTCATTGTTTAAAAGAGAATTAGTAATATACTGATGCTCTAGTGGACAGATTTAACCAATAAACGTTGATTGTACAGTGTTTGGTGTGTTTTTGAATTATATCCTGAAGCTCATATCCTTTATATGTATGAATAATTTAGTGCATTTGACACTGCATCTTCCTTTAAACTAAATCAGTCTGGCCAGGGCTACCTCACAGCAGTATCAGTCCTCAATCAGTCCAGTCAGTGTCCAGTCATCTGGCCCTGCTGCCCATAAAAGCACCCTGCAATATTAATGCCTGCTGTATGTCTCACATAGGCGCTGAGGCCTCTGTGATGTTGTGAGAGCATGTGTGAGATAAATATGCCGCTCCGTCTCTTCATAGAGGAAACAGAGAAGAGGCTCAGAGGATGAAACTGACTCATTGACAAAATGCACCAGACAAGGACAAAAAAAGAGCCAGACAAGGACAGAGAGAACCGAGCCAAGGGGTAGTAAAAACACTGCACTTGATCTGTTCTGAAAAGAGCAACTTAGGCGTGACGGTCCCCTTATCGGAACATTTAATGCATTTATGAGTCGTGATTTGTTTTCCACTCACCTTCCCTTAACCCATTTATCACCCCAGTCCTGTATTTCTCCCTCTATCTCCTCCTTCATCTTCCTCCTCTTGACAACTCTGCATCATCTCTCAGTTCTTCCATATCTCCGAGCTGACTCAGCATCTTGCTTACAACCAACCCCTCCTTTCTTTTGCCCGTCGGGTAGCCCATCGGCATCACTAAAAAGCCTGCTGTGTAAAGGCCTCTGGGGGTCACGACTCACTCGCACATCACTCCCAGACACTGATCTGAGCTGAAGTTACTGTCTGTGTCACCTACATTAAAGAACAAATCTGAAGAAAGAGAAACATTACCTCTTTACAGCTAGGAATGGGCTTCATGGAGGCAGACTTGAAAGTAGTAACGGTTTACATTTTCACATCAAACATGGCTATTCATTTGAGAGACAACTGACAGGGGCATTAGGCTGATTACTACATAAATTTCGACCACTTTCTTCACAGTTTCTGTCACCAGAAAGTAACTCAGATCAATAAGGGAAGTTTTCTTATTTTGAAAAAATAATAATAAAGAAAGAAGATAATAAAAATGTTTTAGATCTCAACTTTTGCCGACACCTGGGATAGTTTTCCCTGTTTCTATTTATATACACAGTTCTACCCATCCATCACTATAAGCACCTTACATTTGTTTTGACACGGTTAGATGCAAAACCATGCAACTGTGCAGAATATTTCATTTGTCACGTATAAGAGGATACTAAATCTAAAGAGAAAATGTATGAAACCGCAAAAGTTTGACAAGTTTTATGAAAACATTATAACAAGAAAGAGACAGCCAAGTCAAATTAGTGCTTTCTACCACTTGCAGAGGGGTTTTGCCAAATAAGATTTTAAAAGAGACTAAGAGAGGATGAGTTTGTTATGCTGAACGTGCAATTTCCACACTCATACAGTCTTGCTGAGTCCTGCAAATCAGTGCAGACAATGTTAATCAGTTCAAAAAAAGACTTGGGAGTCAAATTTCAGCACAGCTTGAAAAGGATTTCAGACTGTTTTGACTCGCTCTCTGGATCAGTGCAATACCTTGGCTAAAATGTCACATTCCAGCAATTTGGAGATATGGCACAGGGCGCAGACAAGGCCACCACACACACAGCATGAAGCAGGAGTAAGGATGAAGATTAAAAAACTGAAAAAAGGTTTTAAAAAAAAGACAGTGAGAGGGTGTGTGCGGAGAGATGGAACAAGAGAGACTGAGGGATAGATGGAGAAAAGGCATAGGTCATAACAATGAGTCCTCTAACCCCTCCCCCCATCTCTTACAGTGCTCCAGTAGTCTTAAGTCCTGACAATGGGTCCCCTACGCACACAGTCTGCAAAGACAACAATATAAACCCCAACAAACCACAGGAATGCCCTGAAAATGTCTTACTCTGACACTGGGGTTGAGATTTAAAAACGTCTGATTGTCATGATCCAGGATTAGATTACTGGGTTGTCAAAAACAAACACATGGCTTCCTGTTTTTCTACTATGTCAAGTAAGAGGATGTGCAGTTTGGAAAAGCAACCTACACGTGAAATATTGACTTGTTCGAGGTCAGATAAGATAAAAGGGCTATTGGTTTGATAAGCTGTTTTCAAGAGAAGATCAGATAGTCATCTTCATACCAATAAAGCGATGACAGCTCGTTGTAATTGGCTTATCGCTCTTCAACTTGCACTGAAACCAATCTCTTTTGCAAATGACATACAATTTTCATGACTCCCCTCTCTCCTCCCGTTCAATAACTGAGGGGGGGGGGGGGGGGGTAATTCATGAACAGGCCGTGAGGATTACTGCTGCAGTGACACTGCGATAGCCTCATACCATGACTGTCCACTATCTCTCACCTTGAAATTGCTGGAGTTCACCCATCCCGTTAGCTCATCTATGGTCTTATCCAGCCGAGGTTTGTCTTGCTCAACGTCCGGGGAGCGGTGCGGGTCGTTCAGGTAGTCAATGAGGTCCTGACCGACCTGCAGCCTGCGGGTAACGTCTTTCTGCAATACCTGCTGGTAAAAATAGTCCATGTTGTCATGTTCCTCCATTGGGCAGTCAGCGCCGTGTGGCCAGCCACTGAAGCCGGCCGCAGACTGGAGACAGTGGTCTGTGGGACGGGGTGTGAAGGACCGAGGAAGATACTGACTGTGGTCCCGCGGAGGGGCAGAGTGACTGTGCGGTCTGGACTGCGACTAACAGATATTTGATCATCAACATGCGATCCAATAATTAAAACACATAAATCATCCTTCTGCCCATATCAAAAGCTCAACTTTGTACAGAGAAGCAGCTTGCTAGTGTCCTTACTAGACAACGTTAGCCGAGAGGGATAACTTGAAACTTTTTGTAAGTCAACTGTAGTGGACCCCCGCAGGTTCCTTCAACATATCCGCATTAAAAACAAGCTAGCAGTCTCGGTTGGCTATCTGTTATGCTAACAAAAATAGCACCTAGCTAGTGACCCAAACAAGGATAGACCGCCTCACAGCAGCTAGCTCGGCTGGCTAACGGTAGCTATCCGCGGGCCTAACGCCTGGCTCCACTCCGCTCTTCTATTCCATCACCACAAAGCTGGGAAGTCTGCAACGCTTCTTTCAACGGCAGCTGTAAAATTGCATCAAACTCCCAGTAACAAGCACTCCGCTGCTCCAGTCCCGCGGTAGCCGGTTTCTTCTTTAATACAGGAATAGTCGCTGCACAGGTAAACCCGTTAACAGGCGCTGGAAGCTTGCGCGCTGCGGGGACGCGTTTTTTTCCCCCACCCGCATTCTGCGAAGCCCCGCCCCTATTTTGCCTCTGATTGGCTCTAATCCTAACCAAACCAAAAAACGGAGGCAACGAGTACTAGCCAATCAGAGGCAGAATAGGGCGGGACTTCACGGAATACGGGTGGTACAGAGAAAAGGCTGCCGGGACCGCAGTTTACCAGGAGGCCCTTCAGATCAACGATCAAGCCGCACAGCTAGCCAGCATAATGCCTGATGTAAAATGACAACTGATCAAGTAGGCCTATACCGTGAGCCAAGCTTGTGGTTATATATTTGTAGATACTTTAACCAAGTAAAATATATTTTGTCATTACTTTTCAGCTCTATAATTTTGTAATCTGTATCAGAACCAACGCATCAATCAAACCACACAGTTTGTGTGGGTGTGTCTACTGTCTGCACGGATCTGTGGTGACATCTAGTGGTCACACTGGACTATAAACTGTTCAGTTTGCCGCAGTTCACTATGAAATAGATACTAGAACACAAATTACACTGGAGAGACAACGCACATTTACTATTAGTCACTTTTATTTATTCATTTGTTTATTTTTTTCTTTATTTTCTTGAACATAAAACTGTTAAAACAGCTGTCAAAGAGAGGGCATTAGTATCACAGCCAGTCAAGTCAGCTATGTTTGTAGTCCATCTTCTTCCTTCATCTTTCCATCTTCTCTCCTTTGTTTCAGTCCTATCCATATTCCTGCCAATCTCCACAGTCTTTGAGCACTTGGCACAACACAGCACTTGCCAGTCTCTTGTTTTGCACAATACTGAGAGCTGCTTGTTTTATTATATTTTCAGTGCTTCAAGTAGTGGTTTTTCATGCCCCGTACATGTTTTACTCTGCATGGCAAGACAGATAATATCGATATCTCCAAAAGGAGTGTCTGTATAGAGCAAAATAAATAATTCTGATGCTTCTTCCACAGTTACTGTATAACATACTCCTGTTGTCGCATATATTTTGTAGGATTGGATGAGCAGGAATTTGTTACTCAATTAGATGTTTTAGGAAGATCTCACCCAACCGGTGTCAAATGCTATTTCATGGGTTGCTTGGGGCATTAGGTGTGTGGAGTTTATTGAAAAAAGACAATTAATATCCTATATTATCATCTGTAAATTGCCGATGACATAAAACTAAACTAAATTAATGTTCAAATACATAAATTCATGTGATTGTCAAAAAGTTGAGGTGCATTTGCTTATATTTCCATACCTATTGTCTCAGCTTTACGCAAATTCCAGTTCACTTTGAAGCAAAACTGCACCAACTTTAGCCCTGATTGATATCTAAATACACACAGCAATAAATTTGAATAATGTACTTTTACAGTCCAGTGAAAAACAATGGGTTGAACACAGTTGTATCAGTGTCACTAAACTTATCTCTGTATAGTAGGGAGACTGGAAACCTACTGATGTAAACAAGTTTGTCTGTGGTGCTAACCTAATCCTGGATGTAAACAAATGCTTAAGTGGTCAAGTAGGAGCTAGTGCACAGGGCTACTGACAGGATTGGATCAGGGCCTAGGAGCCAACATAACCATGTAGACACAGGAGAGGCCACTCATCCCAGATAAAGTCAACATAATGCTTTTAGACGCTGAGAGTCTGAATCATAGGTCCTTTTTTTGTCAAACAGCAACAGTTTTTTCTTTTCCATTTCATAAAGAAACACAAACATATCTCCCTCTCTGAATAGACAGGCATCAACAATTACAATAAGCACTGAAAAAAAGAGAAAATAAAACAATTTTTTGTGGCCTTTCCTCAATTTTGAGTGTTTGCCATAAGTGTAATTCTTTTTTTCCATTGCAAAACATTCTCTGTACAAACAGAATCAAAAATCTCAACATAAGTATCTCAGATGCACAAATATGTCACATGTCCCAATCCTTCCTGTTTTTCCTAACTCTTCCACACTGAAGAGTGGAGCTGGCCATGCCAAAGCTTCACTGTTTATATCCAGAAGATCTGCTATTCCCATAAACCGGCTCTCCCCTTCCTCCATGCTGCGTGTCTATTGGTCGAAGCAGAATGAATCACAGGATGGTCACATAGAGGTGTCATGTGATTGGTTGAGATGATACTCCACAGAGTGAACTGTTGTCCAAGATGACAATATTGTCTTTTCTTTTTTTTTTTTACTTTGAACTTGATGCATTGTAGTTCCACTGTTCAGACCCCCTATCTCCAGCTGTCCAGGTGCAGTCCTCTGAGCCCACAGGTAGGGAGTCAGGGGTGTGAGGAGCAGCATGGAGTGGACAACCTGTTTTTGTCCTTACAGTGAGAAAGAGAGAATAAGACAGAGAGAGAGAAAAAGAGAGAGAGACCATCCATCCATCTTTCCTCTGACCCCTCCACGCCCAAACCTGGGGCTGCTGCAAAGCCGATTTGTGAGCAAAAGGAAAGAGGAGGGGCAGGCTAAACTGATCAAGGATCAGTGGTGATCAGTCTATGTATTGATGAGTGATCAGGAGCAGTGAGTGGGTCCAGCCCCTCCTCTCCCCTACACCTACCCCAGTCCCCACCCCCCATTTCAGAGCAGCAGGACCTGTAGACAGAGGTGGCCCCCTCTGGCCCTCCACTGTCAGAGGATGATGCAGCAGCGGCACAGACGCTGGCCACCTCCATGTACAGAAGGAGGGGGTGTCACTGGGGCGAAATAGGCATGGACCTTGATCTCTGGAAGATGGGCCTGTGCAGGGAAGAAATGTGTGAAGATCAGGGTATAAAAAGACAAAAAACACAGAAAGAGGCCCACATATGGTCAGGATTCTTCTCTGTGTCCAGTAAACTGTTACTTTTCCGTAAAAGAATAGTTAGACACTTTGGGAAATATGCTTATCCACTTACATGCAGAGGGTTATCTGAGAAGGTCGATACTGCTCTCATATGTGTCCTTTAAATACAGCCAGCGAGCCTAGCTTTGCACAAAGACTTGGGGGGGGTGTGGGGGGGTGGCTAGTCTGTCTCTGTCCAAAGGTAACAAAATCCATCAACCAGCACCTGTTGCTTGTTTTACCGGTACAAAAAACTCTCATCTTTAGTATTTCCCAAAATGTCAAACTACTCTTTTAATGCAAGTATAAACTACATGATTTTTTAGATAAAATAAGATTTTAGATTAAATAAACAATTTTTGAAAAATCACTGGTCCAGTCCCTAACGAGACCAGACTCTATGTGATCAGAAACAGCTTGTATTTTTCCGTCATGTCCACTGACCCGGATCCGTTTGATGCCAGCCCTGGTCACTTGCTGACAGTCGTAGAGCTCGATGCGCTCCAGACGATGGCAGCTCTTCAGGTGCTCCAGGGTCACATCAGTGATGAGGGGGCAGTTGTCCAGCTCCACCACAGTGAGGCGCTCTTGGCCACAAGTACTGCTGCTCAGAGCTCTGATACCATCGTCTGTGATCAGCTCACAGTGGGACAGGGACTGGCAGGGTGAGACATATGGAATAAATATACATACAAGCATGTAGACAAGCT
This sequence comes from Thunnus albacares, assembly GCF_914725855.1. Classification (NCBI taxonomy): domain Eukaryota; kingdom Metazoa; phylum Chordata; class Actinopteri; order Scombriformes; family Scombridae; genus Thunnus; species Thunnus albacares. Next base: position 13,348,965 of record NC_058124.1, read on the forward strand.
GAGGCAGAACCTGTCACAAAATTTGAACTGCAGGTGTGAATGTTTACCAGGGCTTGCAAGCGAGGGCAGTGGATAGACAGCTGAACCAGGGTGTTATCTGTCACCTGAGGAGAGGACAACCTTAATTAACGTACCGGTCTCACATGTCTAGAGACAGCATGGTGGCTGCTAGATTTTGGAGGCATTTGATGTATTTTTATGTCTAGTTTTGCATCCCACTAAAACATTTTCTCCTGTGTCACTGCTCATCTGTCTTGCTCTCTGCTTTCTGTCAAAAGTGATTTAAATACTGAGGTCATTGGACTGCTCACGATCCCTCTTGGCAGGAAAAATACACTGTCATGCACACAATCACATCTGTCCTCGTGCTGCAGTCTAATCTCTACCCGGACAAACAGATCAAAGCTAAGAATTTTCTTACCAAAATACATTCTTCTAAGTCCATTTTTTCAAGCTCATGACAATTCTGTGAAGAGAATGAGATGGATTAAGCCCATGTGAGACAAGGACTCAATTATAATCAGAGATACAGTGGTGAAATAGTAACAAAAGACTCACAGATGAGAAAATAGGGAAAAAGAGCAAAATGAAACTCACCCTGGCCAGCACAGTGAACCCAGCATCTGTAACATGGGAGCATCGTGCAGCTTCAAGGATCCTGAGAACACACAGACAAACACAACTTGTGAAAGCCAGGAGGGTGTGGACTAAATATTGTGGCTCATTGTGTATTTAACAATGTTAACAACAACAATAAATCATCAGCCAATTGGTATGAGGAGGCAGTACTGAAAATTCCCTCAGTGGGCTGCATTGAGTGGTCACAAACTCTGAAAAAGTCCAAAAAAATAGCACTTTTTGTCACAATTTACATGCATTTTAAGTAGCTAAAAGTAGCTGCAATACCACAAATACATATGACAATTATAGTTCATTTGTGGAAATGGTAGCAGTCCCACAGCCTGAGGAGGATATTTTGTGAATACTGAGGCAAGCTGTTGATGTCCTTGTGAAGGATGGTGGGACAAGTGTGCATGCATATATGTGTGTGTGTGAGTGAGTGTTCGTGCTTCTCACTTGAGTCGGGGACAGTTGAGTCCCAGTGCAGTGAGGGAGGCATCAGTGATGTTGCTGCAGCCAGACACACAGAGGATCTGTAGCTTGTGGCATCCTCGGCACAGACTGACCAGGCCTTCATCTGTTATTTGCTGGAGGCGACACAAGATAAATTACGAAAACACAGAGGCATACAGACGCATGCATGATTACCAGTTTCTCCCTCCTTACCGTGCAAGACTGCATATTGATGGTGGTGAGTTCTGGGCAGTGTTTCTGAAGGTGTTTCAATGCTCCATCGTCCAGCTAAGTTGGAGAAAAAAATGCACATATTGTCAATCAAGATCACAGATCAATAATTAAAGTATTGAACAATATGTATGTGTGTTTATGTATCTGCTAAGGTTAGGTTGGCTTGTGGTTAAAAGGCTGTTGAAACCCAAAGAACATTTGTGTGACAAAATGTCCCCCAATAAAGGGGAGGAGACTTTCCATAATTTCTTCCTGTTCCCTGTTTTTCCAATGAGTTCAATCAATGGTCATATTCACACCCTGACAACTGTCCTCTGTATACCCCCACAGATGATTCACAGGGGTTTCATGGAGTTTTTTTCCGCTGCATTGTAGGCAAGAAAAATGGATTAGGCTTTGGTAAGAAAAACAACTCAGAGCACAGCCTGCAGAAAATGCTGGCTCTACAGAGGCAGCAGAAAAAGAAAATGCCAGCCTGACACAAACCACTACATCATCAAAAGACCAACCAATGAGATTAAAATATAAGTAAAAAACCCAAATACCATGAGATGGGAAATGTACTGTGTTGGGAATAGCGAGTGGGGGAAAGGGCACATTTCTCCTCAGTAAGCCTGAGATACAGCGTGTGGGTGTGTGTGGTATATTATGGTTTTGGTTTTTAATCTGGGAAAAAATCTGGGAATTTATAGGTATTTATTTTGAGTTTTACCATCTGTTTTTAATGTTTTCTCAGTTAAAGCATATTATGAGCTGTCTTCACTAACAGAGGATCCTGTTTACAGTAAACTGTAGTGATCAGTGTCCTCTGGCAGCAGGAGACACAACAGCTTGATGCATAGGTAGAAAATAGGGTAAAAAGGTTTTAATCAATCGTCTCTTTTTAAACATCAGTAACAAGAACAAAAGATGAGCCTTAACTATGGTCCTTCATGATTTTATTTTCATCTTTTATAATCTTTGAGCTACAAATTAAGTGTGAAATGACAAATGCGAGGTGAAAATGTATTTCAAAATGGAATAAGGCACACTGAAGAGGGCCTACTGCCTCTTAAAATTCCAATAAAGAAGGCATAAAATGTCCCCTGAAAGAAAAATCTATGTCTTTCCCTGCATGTGCGTGTTTGTGTGTGTGTATTACTGTACCTGTGTGCAGCCTCTGAGGAACAGTCCTCGTAAACCGGTGCAGCCTCTAGCCAGAGCCTCAATACCATCACGCGTGATCTGGTCACACCATGACAGGTTCAACATCTCCAGCATTCTGCAGCCATCACTGAACATGGACACCCACACAATTCAAAATACACACACAGACAAGCATACAGGATATGTGAACTAGTCTACATGTAACGTTTCAACATAGAACAGTGTGCACAATGAATAGTGAAAGTGTGTGTGTGTGTGTGTGAAAGAGGTTATGTGTAACAGGTGAGGGCTTTGTGGGGAACTGACTGTTTCCATTTTAGTGCTGACAGGGATTTGTTATGTCAGGGTTTTGACAGCCAGATAAAAGAAAAGTGTGCGGGTGCTACCTGAGGGCCTTGAGGGAGTGGTTGCTGACGGACACACAAGAGGTGAGATCTAGGTGTTTGAGTTTGGAGCAAAACTTGCTGAGGCTGAGGCAGGTGCTGTCTGTGATCTTGGTGCAGCCGTTCAGGTTCAACACTTCGATGTTTCTGCAGTTCTGAGCAAATGTCCTGGGAAGCAGTCGAACGGTAGGGAGGGAGAAGGGGAATTACTCAGGAGTCGCTTCATTGAATAAATAAGAAGTCATATGCTGGGAGTTGCTCAGGAGCCAATTAACAAAATCATTACAGAGTCATCTACAGGCCCTTGGGAGCTTCTTCTACAGCTAATGCACATGTTGCTGTTATACATAAGTCTTACTAGCCAAGGAAAAGCTTGTACTTCTTTAAGTCAGTTGCTTCTAGAGGTGATAGAAGTCAAGTGAAACCATGTCAAATCAACAAATCAAGAGGTACAACAGTGTCATGTAAACACAGAGTAACACCACTACTTATCTTTTGTTTTTTTGAGTGTGCACTCAGTAAAGTGAGATTACATGGAATAAAAAAAAAGAGTGTTAAGAGTCCCCTGGGACAAGCAGCTTAAAGTTGACTTTAAATATAATCACACAGGGAAAAAACAACAATCTATCAAACCAACAAGAGGAGGTCTTTTGAGAAAACTCAAATCAGAATCACAGTTGTTCTATCAGTGTGGGAACAACGAGAATCTCACTTCATGGAGGCATCTCCCACGCTGAGGCAGCCTCTGAGGCTCAACTGCCTCAGGAAGCCGCCACATCGCTTCGAAATGTTCTCCACCACCCGACCCTGAGAGACACAGGGACAGAGAGTGTGAGACAGAGAGAGAGAGAGTAATATGACTTGGGCCACAGGACAGAGGATCAGTTGTGACGTCACAGTCGGCACCAAAGCCTACTGACCCAGCACTAAGCCTTGGGCTGGATAATGCTACTCAACAAGCATACATTCAGCACATATAGGCAAGCACGCACACATCGCGAGCCCTCGTTCTTCTCCATTCATTCATTCTCTCTCTCTCGTAAACACATCCCTCACCTCTATGTCTGTCTGGAAGTTGAACAAGTCGATCTTCTGCCAGTTACTGCCATCTAGGGCCAGGACATTCCACGCCTGAGAGGGTGACAGACAGGTTGTGGATAGAGACAGACAAGTGGGTCAGACAGAGGTGGGGGAAGGTGAATGGTAACTCTGTTATCATAATATGCAGGAGAAATGAATGAACATAGTGGGTCAACAGATCCCTATGGGTGTAGGTCTGTGTACGCATCAACTTTGCTTCGCCCATTTTTGTTTCTTTGATCATGACGCAGGTGGAGTAGCTGCTGTTTTCACTTCTTACGTCAGTCATAACGATGGTTGTTGATTTGGGTACACAGCACACACACATGAGGCCAGACTACTTAATAATTTGTCCCAAGTACGAAGAAAACATTTCCCCTATAGGAATCAATTGGAGCTGTTGTAAGAGAAGCTGCCATAACAGCTCTGCATTCATAGTCCACGTGCTGTTATTATTCAGTGATAGCTCATTCATAAATGCCTTTCAGCTGCAGTGCACTATGGCGAGAGAGGTCCACTTTCATATAACCAGCAGATGGCGCTATATTATAGACATTTCTAGAGAATTCATTACTGATTCACTGGTTTCAATTCAATCATACCTTAGTTTAGAGTTAAATCAATCCATTCTTGTAAAACAATGAGTGTGTTAGACCACAGTGGGTGGTTTTGGAGGCGTAGAGAGAGAAGTGCTTACCTTGGATACTTGGGCACACCTACAGAGTGTAACCACATCTAGATAGGAGAATATTCTAGAAAGAGAAATGAAAAGAGAGCATGAGCATGTCTCAGTTCACTGATCACTCCCAGATAAAGAGCGTAGTTTTGGTGTTAATGTGCGTGCATCAGTCTATTGAACTTTATATTTGATTTTTCCTTTTGTGTGCGCTAATATGTTTTTGATGTGTGTAGAAAACAGAACAATCCCCTGTGTATTGATGGTAGCAGGAGAGCCCCACAGACAGGCAGTGTTTGAGCTGTGGGCCGGTCAGCCACAAAGGGCTGCATGCAGCAGGCTACTGGGTCAGCTCAATCCATTAATCTGCCAATGAGTAATCTCTGGCACTCAGACGGCAAGGCCACAGACAGCCTGGGACAGACAGACAAACATACAGTACATACATATACAAGAGGACACACACGAACACAAACACGACACCAAACATTTACACCTCCCAGGTTCACAGCCATCAAATGACCTGTTGCTGCTCACAGAAGAGCCTTAAAGGGGCAATCTATAGCATATTTGAGGTATTCAGAGAATTGTCATGGTGCCAAAGCTTTGAGTGCAGCTGCGGTCTGAATGTCCTTTTAACACTAGGAAACAGGAGCTGGCCATTGTTTCCTTCATATAGACACAGACAAAGGCTGTGTGTTTTTTTATGTGCGGCAGGCCAGGGCATGTTGGGACTTGTCTGTATAATCTATACAGGAATCTTGTGTCAGGGAGTACATGCATACAGTCAACAAAGCAATACGGAGACACACACGTGACACACACACACACACACACACACACTCTCGCACATCACACACACAGTCCTTGGAGTGATCGGAGGCCACCAGAGAAGCTGACCAATCAAGCGGGAGCTCATCGATCTCCATCCTAATAACTGGTTAATGGCTGTGATGCTTATCATTGATTGACTGTCTGTTTTGATCAAACACAATCTGACTTTCCATTATGTGTGTGAGAGACCTTTTTACCAACCAAAGAAGAATTCTGTTAATCAAATCACAGGAAAACAATCAGTCAATCTGATTTGGTGAGTCCTGTTTTGAGGCCTGTTAACTTATTTGACATTTGCACTTGGGATTAAAAGCATAATACCTGGGAGCAGCCATGACTTTTGAGATGGTGACATATTGACAAAAGATGAGAAAACAGAAAGTGGAGAAGGTGACATAACAAAGCCAAAGACAGTCACAACATCATGAGTTGCCGTACCGAACACTTTACTACACAGAGGCAAGCCCTAATGCTGGCTCTGAACACAGGTAGAATAGAAAATAAGTTAATAGCCTCTGATTGCTCCATCAAATCCTGCTTGGGTATGCCTTTTTTCACGGTACATAATGAGATTTTAATGGAGCATAGCGTCTCATTTGTTGACAAAACGTACGAACTGGCCCTTCAAGCATGGGGTAGATAAGAGAGAGTCAAGCCTTCGCCATGAGTCTAGGACTGGTTGCTATGGTAACTCCAGTCAGACATGAATTTGGGTGGTGGTGGTGGTTGTGGGGAGGGTGCTGAGTCAGTGCTTCTGGGTAAGAGGACCCTGAACCACTCTGAACTCTCTCCGAGGCTTGTCTATCAGACTAGCTTCTTCTTCTCCACCAGGGCATAGTTTTCGCAGTTTATATCCATGCTGTACTGGCCTAGATAACAGCTGTTTACTACGCACTGGCTGAGAGGCAGACGAACGCGAAAAACAAGTCAGGTACTTGGGCTCCCTCACAGTGATGCATTAAACATAAGCAGTCATGCTAGCGAGAACACTAATTAATCAAATTAACAGATTAATTAGAAAATGTTCCTACAGCAACATACTTGCAAACACACACATGATCTACTGCAGTGGTTCCAACCTTTTTTTTGGCTGGTGACCCCTCAAAATTAAAAAAATGTCTTTGAGTTGTTGGCACCGCAGAGTGAGTTTCTCCTCTCAGATTGCTTCATTTGAATAATATAAAGGCCTGAAGAGTTCAAACTAACTTGTCAATCATATCATGAGCCCTCAGATTTATCTTGCAACCTCTTGCAGAGGTTATCTCAAGGTTGGGAACCACTGATTTACTCCTTGCTCTTAACACATAATCATAAATGTTTTGTGAATAAAGCTTCCAATATGTGAGATTCTATACCTTCATCATACAAATGCAGCAGTGACAGTATAATGTTCCTCACTGTGTACTGTAGTGGCGGGGCATAACGAAATTACAAAATACAAAACAAAAGGCTCCAGTCAACCCGCTTTCCATGGTTCAAAAACAAGATTTACTGCCATCACAGTGAGCCCTCCTCACAGCCGATGTTGTGTAAGTGTCTCAACATGACACATGTGACACTAGGTCATGTGTTGTAGCTCGCGCGTACATGTGAGCGCATGTTTTTCCGTCCACCAGTGAAAGTGTGCTGGTGGTAATGGGTGTACTGGTGGTCTCTGTGGAGCACAGCTGGAGCAGCAGAAGAGCACAGCAATGCGGAATTCCCCACCAGCTAAGACAAGCTATTTATAGCATAGACATACAGTTTTGCATAGGCCCAGGAGTGTTTCACACACACACACACACACACACACACACGCACACACACACACACACACACACACACACACACACAACATGCAGTTCTCAAATCTAGAAATAAACTGTCCCCATCATGTGTCAAAAGAGGAACATGCAGGTGTATCCCTTTCAAACATACAAGCACACACACACACAGAAATCCATATATAAATCAGTGTGAAGGATGAACACGGGTGAGTGCGTGTGTGATGTCAGATTTATGGGTCACACACAGCTGCTGTGGGTCTGTAGGTCACACAGTTAACAGCATCTCATTTCAGACTTGTGGCCAACATACATCATACGGAAAGCACACACAGACACCTGCACAGAACACACAAACACTAGTGACAAAACAAATAAACACACACTCCCACACACAACTGTTCAAGGCTGCTTCAGCTAATGAGTAACCGTGACCTAAGCCCTTGTCCCCGGGTATGTTGTGTTGTATTTTGTGTATATGTGTGTGTGTATAGAGGGGGACGTTCCGTATTATTAATCTTACCTAAGAAGGAGCTCTTTGGGGAGCTTCTTGTTAATGGGGGCTTCATCGCTGTTTGAGAACACCTGCAGAGACACAAGATGAACAATAATATTGAGCATACATGTGTGTGTTGCAAGAGCAATGAGACAAAAACAAAACATAAGCTGTTACAATGGCAACAGGGATCAAAACACAGAGTCATCAGTGTCATCATCACAAGAACAATGCAGCAAATACTTAGAAATAACCAGGCTTACAGATGATTTTATTTTATTTTACCAACTCAAAATGTGTTTAATGAAAGTAGATTCTTGCGTGTTTTCAGTTGCTGGTGAGCTATTACTTCCTTAATCTATGCTAATAAACAAGCCAGGACTACATTTGGCTTTCCATGTCCCCTCCTTACAAGCTTATAATACCGTTAGCCTGGTCAGCTTGTTGGCATGCTTATCTCAATTAGTCTACTCGCTGGATGTCTGGCCATCTGCTGAGTGGGACACATACACACACACACACACACACACACACACACACACACACTTACGCACTCACAGGTGATTCAAGTCAGACTTCTGTGTATGAAGAACAGAGGTAGAACATTCGAGATCAGGTGGGCTGTATTCAGCCATGAATTTAAATTACGGCAAACACCCACATTTGCAGTGCCTCTGTAGACACGCATCCCACCAGTGATACACTTGTATCCTCAAAGATTGAGAAGCTGTATCTAATGAGGGGGACTCCCCGCTGTTTCACACGCAAACACAAACACTGAAATGTGAAAACACAAAGAGGGAGCAAGGGAAAAGGCATGTGAGGTGGGGGGGGAAGCAAAGGTTGGTTTTGAAAATTCTGTGGTTTCATCTCGCTCCGTGACATACACAACCTCCTCGAAAGAGGAAGCAATAGAGGAGAGGAAAGATGGGACAAAGACGGAGGAAGGGGGGGAGCAGGAGGAAGTAGCAGACAGAGACATACAAAGGAACGGGAGTGATACAGTCAGGGACGACAGGAAAAATATGTTCAAAAGTATTTTTAAAATTAGAGAGTAAAAGTAGAGGAGGGGTGAGCGGAGGGGTGGGGGGGCAGTATAGCTCATTTGAGAGGAAGTGAGGTCAAGAGGACAAAAAAAGAGGGAGTTGGTCCAGTCAAGGCCGTGCAAAAGATTAACTAAGCTGGTTTGAATGTTAACATCTATGTTCAGGTGATAAAACAGCAGGCAAAGTGGTTTGAAACACATATATTGATTAACTACATCCAATAATAGCTCCAGGATATACTTAAAACCTTTTCCATCTTTGGGCCTCACAAACCCCTCTGTTGAATAATGCATTATAACAATCTACCCATGAAGTCAACCTTCATGGGAGGCTTCAAAATTTCTATAGAAATACTTCTGAATAACGCCTTTTTCATTATCATGTCACTTCCAGTTTCAGTTATATTTAGAGTTGTGTCAACTGAGTAAACTCTGAGTAAATTGACCTTAATTGGGCAATACAGTACATGCTTCTGACAACTGATTGTTAGGAGGGGAACTGGGCCTGCCCATAGATAAGGCTGACAATAACTCGTTCTGTCTAAAGCCAGAGGTGGCTTAGGATTTAGGACTAAATTTAGACTTAAATCCTAACCACCTCTGTAACACATCACTCACCTTTGACCTCTTCGTCAAGGTTATACACAATCTAGACGATATAGTTGACTCATCATTTTGTTTAAACTTGCGAACTGAAACCTAACTTTTCCTATGTAATGGAATATTGTCTGGGTACTGTCTAAACTATCTACAGTAGCTGGATATTTAAAGTATAAATGTTTAAAAAAAAATAGATTTTCATTGTCTTGGTTAATTAAGAGTGGCATTTCAGATAACTGCTGAAACAATAAATCAATTAATTATTAACAGACAATGAATTGTCAACAATTTTGATTGATTTATTGAGGAAAAATAATAAATATTTGGTGGTTCATGCCTCTTAAACATGAGGATTTGCTGCTCTTCTCGCCTTTATATCCTTGCAAGTTTCATATTTTGGGGGTTTTGGACTGTTGGTCAAACAAAACAAGCAATTTAACAATTTTACCTTAAACTCTCTGAACTTATGATGGATGTTTTTCACTATTTTTCACTTAAATCAAATAAAACAGACATATATATACATGATCCTTAGCTGCAGTCCTATTTTAAAACAATTTCATTTGCATGTTTTGGGCAGAATTTCACAAAAGTTGGCCAAAAAGTTATCATACAGCCTTCATAACTTTTCTCTTGCACCCTCCCTGAGTGTTATGTAAACCAAAGTGCATGCAAGAAGTTGCCCTGATGGAATGGCATGAACACAGTATTTGGCGTGTAATCTCAGCCACAGCTATGGCATTATGACAACATGGTTCAAAGCCATCTCTGGTACGCATGCTTCATTAAAGTTATCACCTCAGCATTTTGGTGCCCTCGTTCCCTGTGCCAGCAGAGCAGCATTCCCAAGCAGGGAGTTCCTCTCTGCAGTCATACTCCTATTCCTAGACAGTGAACAACCGGGTGGATATGCAAATCTGGTCTTTTGAACCTGCATGGTTCAGGTCTAGAGTTTCTTCACCACATTAAAGCAACTATGAGGAAATTATATCTGGGTCATAGGGTGCGTGTTTGACTTCTGGCCTGCAATACAACAACTACAAGCATCATCTCAGGTGTTTTGGCTATATCCTCCCTACCGTCTCTTCCTCTCTCTGACACACTTAACCGCACCAGGTTGTTTCCCACCGTTCACTGGTTTCCATCTAAGAAGCTTAGAGCTCTGTTGAGAAATCCACTGATATGGCGACACACATCAGCACCACTACCGCCGTCTGTTCTCCTTCACTCACATGTACACACACACACACTATTCATACAACTACTGAACTGACACACTTACAGGCTGAACACCTGACAGAGAAAGTCAAGTACCATCAAGTCAAGACCTAAAGCATCTCAGCAATGCGTAAATGATATTTCAGATAAACAATGCTCACAGCTTCAGGGGCCTATAACCAGTAGAACAGGAGTTAATGAACAATCACAAAGAAAATGTCGACACAGCAAAACGGTAATTATTATATCATAGGTGTTATTCTTGATTCAAGGGTTCATGGGTGTGTTATGTAAAAATGTAAGCAGCTGATCAGTGGTGGAAAGTGACCAAGTACATTTACTCAAGTGCTGTACTTCAATACAGTTTTGAAACATTTGTGCTTTTCCTACTGTTTTTTTATTATTATAGGCTAATTTATACTTTAACTCCACTACATTGCAGAGGAAAATATTGTACTTTTTACTCCACTATATTTATTTGATTGCTGTACTGGGTATACTTTGCAGGTTTTCAAGGTTTTCCATTACAAAAAAGATAATCACTTTTTTAAAATATGATGTTTTGTTATAGGTTAAACTGCTTGACAATATATAAAGTGGTAAAAATTTGCTTTACAACCTGCTACAATATAAAATGTTGCATACGCAGTAATGCATCAGTAATGACAATACAGTAATATAACAATGAAAGAGGTCATTCTGCTTGATTTTTGAGTATTTTGATACTTTTAGTAGATATATTTGCTGCCAATAGCCAACATCAGTGCTAAAATTTCAATACAGGACTTTTGCTGCTATTTTGACTCAAGTAAAAGATGTGAATGCTTACTGCAGGAGATCACTGAGCTCTGGTATGTATAAAAGGGTGTGTGTTTACAAATCTCCTGCATAATTATCCATGCTGTGTCATGGCAAAAACGGAAAGGCCGTATGAGGAAACATGATGATGTTATATACAATATTACTGCTGATTCTTCAACTGAAAAGCACCGTCTGTGGTGTGCGGGTGACTCTCAGAAAAGCACCCACATCTCCTGTCATTCACAGGCATTACAGGAAGGTGTCACAGGTTTTACAGTGTTATCAGCCTAACCCAAGTGATGACTAATTGAATGCTGCTACACTCACTGCTTGTATTTACAACATTACTCTCCATCTGCAGCCCCTTTTCCCCCCTCACTGAAAGCCACTGTAACCTCAGGCGACAGTGCCAGCCAGTCAGCCAGCCAGTCAGCCAGCCTCGGCCCTGATATATTGACAATCCTGAGCCACAGCCCTCCTGTCCCGCAGCCCTGAGCTCCATGTTGTCGCTGTCTACTGGTGCGGCAGGACAATAACAGGATTTCGGATTACCCTTGACCAACTAAACGCCTCGACTATACATGTAAAATTAGGAGCAGGGCGCGCGCGCACACACACACACACACATACACACACACACACATACGCACACACACACTTTGCTTATACAAGACCACGACTCCCACGTCTACTAGAAACAAACAGTTTAACCATTGGTGGTCCACTCCCTGTGTCATACCTCGAACCGGCCCTTGGTGATACCGTTCATGTCTGCGGCGGCACGTCCCCCTGTTACAACCCGCACAGACGCCAGTCGAGCCGTTTGACGAGAGCCGTTATTGTTTTTGTCGCCGTTTTTTTATTATTTTTTTTCTGGTCGGAGTGTATAGGAGCCGGAGCTGCTGGAGCTGGGTCCTCCACCACCCCCCACCCCCCAGCCGTCAGCGAGGCTCCTGTCTCCGGGTCAGTGAGGTGGCGGCGGTGAGGGCGGTGTCGGTCCGGGGCGGCCTGCGGTAACGTTAACGGTCGTTGTCTCGGAGACCAACGGCTCCCCAGCCCGTCTCATCACAGGGCTACCAAAATAACAATAATAACATGGACGGTCTGCTGTCAAGTGACTTCACTTCCGCCTCTCCCTTCATCGCTCCAGCGCGAGTCAGCTGGCCCCCCCAAAATCTCCCAAGTTTGCGAAAAAATTAAAAAAGAAACACTCGAAACGGAAGAGAGAAACGGGAAATTAACGTCCGCGTCCGCCTCTCATGGCATATTTCCCCGCATCAAACACTCGTATGGCGACTGACATCAACGTTTTCTGTTTACTGGCGGGGAAGGGGAGGGCTTACGTGACGTCATTGCTGCGGGAAAAAGCACGCGTGGTCGATTTGTTTTGATTGTGGGGTCTTGCAGGGATTTGGGGGAAATTTCAACAAAGATCTCATTCAAGACTGAAATCATTTGAAATGGGAAAGATTTTCTTCACTACATTAACGGCCCTCAAAGACAAACCCATGATATATGTCTCTTGTATGGAGAATGAAAAATGACACAAGTATAAATAAATAAATGTAGAAATAGCTTAAATGAAAGTCGATGTATGGAAATGTAGAAATAAATCCAAGGCATGAAATTTAATTATGTCCCTTTTCATTTCCAAAATGTATTTATTTTTCATTTATTTATGTATTTAATTATTTATTTCTGCATTTATTTATTTTATTTGTGTCATTTTTCGTCCTCCATACCCTACCATGCACATACACACATGAGCACACCACACTCCATGAATGTGCTCTTTTGGTCCTATAACAACACATATTTTACTGGTATATATATATTTTTTTACTAGTTATTGTCTTAGTCCTTTCTTTTAAGTTGTATATGTATATATTGCCCTTCTCTTCTTGTTTTATGTTTGTTTATATTCCTGTGTCTTTCTAAAATTCAATAAAAGGTCACACACACAAAAACACAAAGGCCCTTAAGGTCTGATTATTGGGAAGGAAATACTGGCATCTGTGGATGCCAGGTCCAGGTTTCAGGATTTTGTCTCTGTTAGAGATGTGAAACAGTGTTACATTCAGGCTATAATATATAAAGAGACACATCCAAAACAATGTGGACTGACTTCTCTGTCATTCCTACATCATATAAACTGCTTAGGTTAGTCTGAACAGTGGTGGAAGAAATACTCAGATCCTCCAAGTAAACATAGCAGTACAACAATGTAAAACTACAAGTAAAAACCCTGCATTCAAAATCTTACTTTAGTAAAAGTACAGAAGTATTTTCAGCAAAATGTCTTTAGAATAACTAAAGTAAAAATGCTCATTGTGCTGAAAGGAGTGTTATATTATATATTAAATTATATTGTTGTATGATAATTATTATGACAGATGCATTGACATGTAAGCAGCATTTTACTGTTTTAGTTGGTGGAACTCATTTTAACTATTTTATATGGGCAATTTAGTCCAAAACAAACCATCATATTTTAGAGGCTGATCATAAATTATATACTTATTTTAATCAAAATAAATAGCTTGTCAAAGTAGCTTGCAGATACATGATGATAAAAAGTCCAGTATTTCACTCTGAAATTTAGTGGAGCAGAAGTATAAAGTTGCATAAAAATGGAAATACTCCAGTCGTACTTCCACCACCGCTAAATTCTGTATTATGTAAACTGACTTGGTGTCAAATTGAAAGATAAGGCTGAAACTTGAAACTCACCAACAATGTTATTATTCTGTGGTGAAATTTATCTCAGTACATTTACTCAAGTATTAAATACAATTCTGAGGTACTTGTACTTTACTTGAGTATCTCCATTTCATGCTGCTTTATTACTTCTACTCCACTGCACTGCAGAGGGAAATACTGTACGCTTCATCTGACGCAAATCAACTTTCAAGTATTTCCTAAACTTCATATTGTTTCTCCATTTGAATTTCTTTAACATTTTTTTTTTAAAGTTGATTTAAATTAAAAACAGGTTGACATATTTTCACTGCACTGACAGACTTGGTTCACTTGTCTGAGGAAAATAATGTTTTAAGACTACAGACAGAAATGGCTTTATAATATTGGGGGTTTTGCAGATTAAACTGCCCAACTGTATAATATAGGCTAGATAAAAATACCTCTAACTTGTCCAGTGCAACAGTTAAAATGCTACATACAGTACACATTAATGCATCATAAGTAATAATCTTAAATGATCTTAAATGATGATGATTCTGCATATGAATACTTTTACTTTTGATACTTTAAGTATATTTTGATGACAATACTTCTGTTCTTTTACTTAAGCAAGCTTAAAATGAAGGACTTTTTAAAGTATTTTTACTTTCTGAATATTTCTACGACTGAGTATTGCAGTTTTGGTAGACAGGGCTGCAGACAGACTAGTGTGTGAGTTAAACATCAAGACTGAAATATCTACACAGGTGTTCTCAAAATCCACAGTTAGAGGGCGCTCACATGCAGCCAGCATAATCTCTGTTCATCCTGCACTGTTACAAGGATAAGATCAGTTATACATACAGTAATGCTTACTCTTGTAGCGTAAATGTAGAGTACATTTATTCAAGTACTGCACATAAGTATAATTTTGAGATTTTTTCCATTTTCTGCCTCTTTCTACTTCTGCGTTCTTTTGCTCCACTACATTTATCTGACAGTTATATTTACTAAAAGTTTTAATGAATTAGATACAGACATGTTCTCTCAGGTCCTCCAAAGGCTGTATCCATGGCTAAATTACTAGCCAGGCAAAGCGGTCAGCTGGGAGCCCCACAAGTCCAAGGGCCTCCAAAGCTCCAGGTTCACTGTTCGGCAATAAGCCTTTTTGTTGTCTCAGTTCAGTTGGTTTTAGTATTGTGTATGCTGGATGATTCATTAGTAACACCTGTGCTTTTCCAATATGACAAGTAAAACTGTCAAGTCTCATCAAACCGGTCAGGCAGTGTTTCCTGTCAGGCTGCAACGGTTTGGAGTCAGGTCTGACCCTCAACCATGAAGCTAACCATAACCTACTGTAAATCATCCCCATTTGATTGGTGGAGCTTGTCAGGGAAGGTATGCAGCTCTGGCAGCACGGTCCGTCCGCCAGGCACTGTTCTTTCACCGAAGAGTCAAGGTTTCCCAAAATATAGCCTACCGGCTTCTCAGAAGATTTTCCTTCAGCCCGCCAACCCATGTTTTATGGCATTTTGTTCCATCGCCTTTAGCAAGGTTTGTTATTATTAAACTATTGTTAACAAGTGAATAATCTATCCTCTAGGTGGGGTCATTAGAGCAGAGAGAAGAACATCTGAACAGAAAGGTCGGTCTCAGTTCTGGGATTTGTTTGGACTAACCATGAGCCTAACTATCCTTTATTTTCTCAGGGTCCTATTGAGTGTTTACTAGTGTATAAGGGAGCTTTTGAGTTATTTCATCACACAAACAATATTAGATCATTTGGAATTTTATGATTCTCTCTACAGACACTGTTTCAGATTACAAAAGAAATAAATTACATATTTTACTTATTTTCCTCCCACCCAAAAGTCTCTGTTGATCTACATCAGCCATTCAGGACCAGAGTAAAGTGAGCTGGAGCTACAACCATTAGTTGATTAATCAATTGTTTTATCTTGTTTATCTAACTATTTTGATAACTGAATAATCATTTTAGTTATTTTTTTAAGTAAACATGCCAAACATTTGCTGTTTTCAGCTTCTTAAATGTGAAGATTTGATTATTTTCTTCTGTGTCTTTGAGTTTTGGACTGTTGGTTGGACAAAACAAGACATTTGAAGACAACACCTTTGGGTCTGGGAAGTTATAATGGGCATTTTTTTAACTATTTACTTATTGAGAAAATAATGGTCAGATTCATCAATAATGAAAATAATCATTAGTTGCAGCACAGCAGAGTTTGTGTTAAGTTTCCTGCTAAACATATATCACAGTCATAGTAATTAAACAGTCATATAAGTTATTTCTGAGATTCATGCATCATTTAAAACATAGCAATGGAACAGACATGACTTTGGGACCCCTCAGATAGAAGAAACACCTTGTGTGTGTGTGTGTGTGTGTGTGTGTGTGTGTGTGTGTGTGTGTGTGTGTGTGTGTGTGTGTGTGTGTGTGTGCGTGTGTGCGTGTGTGTGTGTGTGTTGGCGTGAGCACATACATTTTATTTATGAGGCTTGTGCTATAACTTTGTCTTTCATTCACATCTTTATCCATGTGCCACTCTATCTAACTGTATTGCATGGTAATTAACAATCTCTCATCCAAAGTCAAATTAATTAACTCAGCTCTTTGAATAGCTCCATGCCCTTCTCCTCCTGACTTGGCTGTGAGTGGCAGCTCAGTGTTGAATGTGTCCTGATGCTCCCAGTGACTCCATTAATGTCAAGCATGGGCCTGTGTGATAAAGTCAATGAAAGTAGGAAGGTCTTCCTCAGCTGTTGAAACAGTATGTTTGTGAAGTTATTAGGGGTTGAATGCGACTAATTTCTGTGCACTATTCAAGACTTATTTACAAGCTGTAGTTTGGCCTTGTTGTTGTGATTTGTATTAATAGTCTCCTGTTGTATTTATGCTATTTTTAATGTGTTTTATTGGTTGAGTACAGGTTTTAACCTTGCTAGTGGCATAGCTTTACGGCAATGTCTATTGATCCACCACTTTGGTCCAGAATGAAATATCAGTCTGGTGCCTGACTTTTTTTTTTATATCATCAGGTCAAAATTTCACTTTGTCTGATACTTTAGTTATCTCCAAATACCTAACAAACTAATCACATTCCCATCAGCTTCAGCTTTACTTTGCTCTTTGTGTTATTTAGCAAACGTTAGAATGCTAACACACTAAATTAAGATGGTGAACATGGTCAACATTATACCTGCTAAACATCAGCATGTTAGCATTGTCAATGTCAATGACGTTCACATTTAGCTTAACTGAGGGTTGTGTCTAAATACAGCATCACAGATCCATTAGTATAACTGCAGGCTCGTGTTTTATCTTTGCTTTGTCTGTCTATCGGTGCTCCTTTTAGGTTTGTTATGCACTTTGTAAACCTCTGCCCACATTTTCCCTGCATGCTGCTTCAACTCTGGGGTGCCAAAGGTGTTCCTGTTTTTCTGGACACCAGCCCTCACAGGAGGCTGTTACCATGGAGACAAAGTCATACCTTTCCTCCCTGTCCTACACCAGTATGACCAATGATTTCCACTGAGTCAATCACGCACCTGCAGTACACCTCATTCTGTCAGTGACTTGTGTCACATGGGAAGTCACTGGTCTCGCACTCAGGGCAATCTTGTGGTTGCTGTCATGTGTATGTGTGTGTGTGTGTGTGTGTGTGTGTTTACTTCCACAGCACAAATTGCCTGATGGGTGTGTACTGGAAGTCCTGTGAGATTACACGCCCGTGTGATGTCTGGACGTGCGTCTGTCCCCTAACAGAGCCCCCCTGGACACCTGCTGCAAACATAATTCTCACCAGCCTCTCTGAGATGGTGCAGGTGTGAATCACTGTCTCTCTCCTCCTCGCCATCCTGCTCCCCTCTCCTGTACACGACCCCCACCTGTCCAGAAATAGCCCCTGTGCATGAGTCACCTTAAACGCCCTCAACCCAGCCCCTCTAAAAAGGGACATCCATAAGGTGAAAGGATGAGAGGTGCATGAGAGCAGGGTGAAAAAATGTAACAGAGAGACACACAGAAGGGTGGCTGAAATGGAAAAACATCAGACAGGGATAAGAAACCACAATGTAGCAACAGCATGAGTGAGTCCACCACAGGAGAAGGAGGAAGGAGATTTATGAAAATAAAAAAGGTGGGATGTGATGATGTGCTAAACCTCAATAAAAATGCCACTCCTTGTGGAATTTTTTAATCATTGTTTTTTTTTGTATCCTACTCCAAATGTTTTCCTTCTTAAAAAAAAAAAAAAAATTGTATAGCTATTCGAGTGTGCACACATCTGCACACACACAGACGCACATATTGCTTGTGTCCCCCAGGGTCTGCAGTTTTCTCTCACTTCAAATCACACCTATCATCTCTCTTTCAGCAGGGCGCAAGAAAATCTTCCATTCCTCCGATCTCTTTCTCTTCTGCTGCTTCTTCATATTATCTGTTTCTCTCCTTCTTTCCTCTTCGGTTTAAACAGAGAAACAGAGAAGAAGAACGTCTCTATTCTTGACAAAATAATCCCACTATAAGGTTTGTAGCTGTTCTGGAGATTTTTATTGTAGCACAAAAATTTCCTCGGCTGATGACATTTGCCCAGTTTGACTTGTAACTGTTCAAATTTCCATTTCTCTGAGAACTTGAAGGATGTCTCGTCCACGGTGGCTTAAAAATTGAAAATATTCCATAATAGTTTTATAGCTCCATGACAATCAGGCAATCTCTGAGGTCAAGAATAATCTTTTGATCTCCAAATATTCTCTTCTTGTCACTTGTAGATTAGAATATGCCCAAAGATATTGCACATGTATATACAAACAGATACTGCATTAGAGTATGTAGCTTGTTGGGCTTATACAGTATATATACACAAACACTGAACATGTACATACAAACAGATCTATTTTATTCTATTATTCCTATTTTATCTTATTTTATTTTTTACTTACTTTTTTTATGTATAGGCATTCATGTATAGGTATTTATGGTAATTTCTTTCTTTCTTCTTGTGCTGCTGTGTCAAACTGAATTCCCCCTACAGGGGATCAATAAAGTACAATAAATACAATAATACATCTTATCTTAAACATTCACTCATAAGACGACAACTGTGATAAGATGAAGACTGCAAATCACTATCCTCATGCATGCACCTATGCGTGGAGATGGACATGCATTTGTTTCTGTGTGCATTTATCATTTATGAAAAGCATATGTGCACGCTATGATAACTTTTATTTCTCTGTGCATAATGTTTTATATGTTGTAATATTAGTTTTACTGGTGTGGATCCTGCATGTATTGGCACTATGCGGGTTGTTATCTCCACCTGCAGATTCAGCGAACAATGACTGCGTGCTCCAAAAAAGCTCTCTATGGGCTGCGGCCATTCGTCTTTATCTCCCTCACCAAATGGGACACACACACACACACACACACACACACACACACACACACACACACACACACACACACACAGAGAGAGAGAGAGAGAGAGAGAGAGAGAGAGAGAGAGAGAGAGAGAGAGCAGTGGGTTCGGCCCAGCAGAGGGAACAATTCACCTTAATTAAGATTATTATGCTTAAAGGATCAGCTTCATTTGGGTGTACTGAACCTGAGGTCCCTTATTTGGCACTTTGTGTCAATTTGTCTTTAAACAGAAATGCAGCTACAGTTAGTCTTCAATCTAAATACACACTAACACACATTTTAACATGTAGCTGATGCTTTTATCCAAGTCAGCTGAGAACAATGAGCACGTACAGGACCTCCGTGTCTTGCTCAAGGACACTTCGGCAGCAGCTTTTTACACTCTCTCCCTCTCCCTCTCTGTAAAGGAGCAGTCCGGCTTTGCCCTCCCTCAAGATTTTAAACCGTGACGTATTTACTAACGGGGACACGCGAGTTTTCACACCGGTGCTCCATCTGCTTGCGAGGGCGACTATTTGGGAGATAAACTGCGCCTCGCTCTTGAGCCGCTCCGACCGTTTTCTCTCCGTTATCACCCGCACTTGTCAACAAGCTTATACCACCTTCTGTCTCCTCAGTCCATCTCTGCCACCGGGAGGAAAATAGCGGGAGTTTGCTCTTAAACCTGCAAGATTAAACTTGAGAGTACAATTTCCTCTGGAAGTTTTTTGGACACGTTTTTTTCCCCCAACATTTAAAGTGACATTTAGCCGAACACCAAAGGCGCAGAAAGATGCTGGATCGTTGTAACCAAACTGTTTTGTCATTGCTCTTTGGATGCCTGGTTGGTCTTTTCGTGGCCTCTGTTGTAAACGCAGACGGTAAGTCCATATTTCAATCTATTGTAAAAGAAGACAACAACATAAATTGTATTATAAAATACTCTTTATAGCTACTGTAAATATCTAAAGATGACAACAAAACTATAGACATCATGATTATGCATGACAAACCACTGTTTGTCAAACATAATCATAACCTTTTATTGGAATATTAAAGCTTTCATCCAGAAAGTTGGGTTGGCTCCTGGTCATGACCGTTACTCAAGTGCGCACGGTGGAAGCGCGCGCTATCCTTGATTGTCATCTCGTGTCCATCACCCTCAAAGAGCGTTTCCCCCGCTCAGTCCGTAATCCTTTTCCATCAAATTAAATATTTTATTGAAATACGGAGAAAACACAACCTTACACACATAATAAACCTCTGCGTAAAGGGCATGAATGCTGTTTGAGGCGTCAGCGTTGCGCACAGCAGAGTCATCTTTCATCCAGGCTTCTACAGACACAGCTTAGTTCGGTTCATCTCTAGTTTTACTAAAAATATACATTTAGGAGATTTTACTATTTTGTTTTAGGCCTAAAAGCAAATTTTCTTTACTCCGTTTAAGTCATTGGTGTTTAGAAACACTAATGTGACAATGAGGTGGGAATGAAGGGGACGATGTGCTGCTGTGATGCAGTAAATTAATCACACCTGAAGCAATTAGCCATCAATATAAAGTCTTCCTTGGTACTAAAAGTAATATTATATGCCAATTAGAGAATGGTCAAAGATTATTGTTTTGAATTTATTTTGGAAATATGGGCCTTTTATGTGATAAACCCTGTGACTTTACCTTAATTAGGATTGGCACGTCCTGACTGATGATTTACACCTGCGTTTGTAATCTAATGAAAAGAAATATGTGTATTGGTGTGGCAGACATAATCGTGAAACAGACTTTGGTATCAGCCTCAAAATCTGCATTGGTGCTTTGCTATTCCAAAGTATCCATATCCCTTGAATAAAACAGATATATGCTTCATTGTGTAAGTCTCAGGTTTTTCAGTAGCCAAGATGTCCAAAACCATTTAAAAATTGTGGGGTGGTGCTCCCAACCCTGACATATGGGAAATTTTATAAGCACAAAGATTATCCAGAGTTAAAATATTATGACCCTAAAACCAATAATAGATCTTTTAGCCTTCTTTTTTCTTATTGCACATTTTAATTTGTGATGCATGTCTTTTTTCTTCATGAAGGAAGACAAACAAGACAGCAAATATTATTTTAATTGGACTATAACCCACAAAACACTGTTTCATCAGATTGTATCTAATTCTTACAGACCCTACCATTATCCAGAAGCCCAAAAGTCAATTTATTCTCTGCAGAAAATATGTCCACTAACACTGACTTTTTCCAATAGCAGAGGTTAATAACAGGCAATAACAGGTTTCAGATGAAACTTATTCCTCGAACTTCTTGTTCTCTCTCCTCAGGTCGAGTGTTTGTGTTGGACCTGAGGAACTCCTCTGGCCTGCAGGGTTTCAGAGATGCTGAACGGGCTTGTGCCTCACAACACGCCCGCTTGGCATCAGCAGCGGAGCTCCGTCATGCTGTGTTGGAGTGCTACTTCTCCCCATGCACCCGTGGGTGGCTCTATGGAGGCACAGTTGGGTAAGAATGGAAGTATTTGTTAATGCGATTGCGTGTGTTTGTGCGTGAGGGTCGCCATTGTTTTAAGGGACATGTAGGAAGACTCAAGACTTCTCGAGATGTCAAAGGTCATTTTGGTGTGTATGTGCTTCTGTGTGTGTGGGACGGAGGTTGTGGGAATGGATGAAAGAGAAAGGAAGTATAGGCAGCAGCGGCAGTTAAAGAGAGAGCGGTAAGATAGAAGAAGAGAGTGACACATTTCAGGGGGGAAAGAGAAAAAGAGAGAGGAAGAGAGGGAGAAAGACTCCTCTGTTCCTTCCTGGAGGAGGAGGGAATTCTGAGCCGGGGTGTCATGTCGACAACCGCCTCCATTTACACCTCTCATCTCCACGGTAACATGACACACTGCTCTCAGCACCCAGAGACGGGAAAAGACGCACAGACAGACTGGAAGAGAGAGACAGTTGATTTGAGGAAGACAGGTTAGCTTACAGTGAGGTGATTGACAATTTGTTCGCTGTTTTTTGGCGTTAACTAAAAAGGACACACTGAAACGAATGCAGTCTTGGTGTCTCTGGCTCTAATATAAGGTGATTTCAAGCCTGTAGAGTACATGGTGTTCAGTATTACAAGAATGGTGCTGAGGTGCTTCTGCTCTTCAAAGTTGAGCTGAAATACTGCCCTAAATTCTTTAAAAGTGAGAAGCTTTGTTTTACAATGTTGAAAGTGAATCTGTCATCTTCCCCCTGAAGTATCTCCCCTTCTAAGCCAAAACACTTCCAGACAGACTAAAACTGATACATATTTACTTCTAACACAACTGAAATCAGTAGTACATCTAACAAATATTTTCATTATTGACGAATCTGCCATCACAGTTTCCCAGAGGCCGAGGTAACGTTTTCAAATGTCTTGATTTGTGCGACCAACCATCTAAAATCCAAATATATTAAATTTGATACAGAAAAAAATTAAAATACAGAAAATCCACACATTAGTAAAGCTGGGATCAGAGATTTTAGAGAATTTCTGCTATTTCAACACTCAAAATAGTTGGTGATCATTCTATTGTCCATTGATTAATGAGCTAATTCTTTCAGCTACTTCCACAACTGTCTTCAGTGTGTTAAATGGGTTTAATATGATACACTGATAAAGATTTGTTCCATAGTGGTTCATTATGTAATTACTTGGAAAAAACCACACATATTTTCTTATATCATCACTTAAAGAAGAAATACTGGTGTAGTCCCTAACTGGCTTCAAAATGGCGGCTGCCCCAAGAATGACGAATGTGCTTAGAGGAAGAGCTTTTTTTATTTTCCTACGCTCCCTGCTGTCTCTGTGTTGTCCAGCGGACATCAGCTTTCACACCCTCTTACCATGTTTCACAGTGTATCATCCATCTATCGCTGTGTGTCGAAGCATCCAACTCTACGCCCCTTTCCACCTGAACCTACCTCATCCTTCTGGTCCTTCTTGTGTTAGTGAAGAAAATGGAGGTTAAGAAGGCCGGGGGTTCATTTATCACTTGTAATTGGGAATGAACACACAAAGCAAGCCACTTACATATTTCATGTTAGCTGATGTGACGTCGTTCTTCCTTTCCTGTTTGCTCTATGTGAGGCTGTTTCTTGGCTGTCTGTTGTAGGATCTCCTGTAAGTGTTGTTGTTGTAAGTGTTGGCCAGTGTCCTGTACATGACACTGGCCATATACATGACCCATCCCATATACAGTACACCCCCCCCCCCCCCCCCCCAGGTTTAATGAGAACATCAGGAGCTCCACACCTCCCTCCTCCCACCTCCCCTATTTCTGATGACTCAGTAGAGGAGTGATGATAATTAAGTTGAATGACGCTAAACTAACCGAACATGGAATTTCAGACCCGTTTGGAGCTTTACACTGGTGTATCTCATTATGAGAAGTATCATTATAGTGAGTGATCATTTTAATTACTGAATCATAACATATTTGGGACAATACTGGGTCCAAGTACCATGTGTACAAAAATACTAGAATCAAGTGATATTACGTGTAACACCTGGAATTATGGTGGAAAAATAACTTTTCCAGTTATGTAAGAGCTGGGTCTTAAAAAGAGTGTTAGAGATACACTTTGACATTTCTTTTTTCCCTTTTCAACATTTTTCTCTTTGTGTTGATAGTAACAATAGAGAGATTTGAAAGGATATGATGTCCAGATTTAGTCATTTCTTACATTTTATCTATCCATGACTCTTCTCTAAAATAATCAACCTACTCAGACAGGAAGCA
Organism: Thunnus albacares; assembly: GCF_914725855.1. Taxonomy (NCBI): domain Eukaryota; kingdom Metazoa; phylum Chordata; class Actinopteri; order Scombriformes; family Scombridae; genus Thunnus; species Thunnus albacares. The sequence goes on from NC_058124.1 coordinate 13,373,172, forward strand.
ATATGCTGCAAATACAAATCAAGTTAGCTTTATATAGCACCTTTGCAAACATTATTCTTATTTTAAAGCATAAAGAAAGGGGCTTGCCACACACCAAAAATAGAATAAACGTAGGTTGGTGTGCATCAAGCCCTAACTTATGGTTTGAATCTTTTTCATTGCCTGTTTTGGCCAGTCTCCAGTTTGTCTACAGTCTCTCCCACAACCTTCACTTCCAATAAATGTCCCTTTAATTCACATCATTTTCTATCTGCAGCCCTCAAACCCTCACAATCAATCAAACTTAATTTGTATAGCAACTTTTGTACCGGTTAGCACAATTCAAAGTGCTTTCCAGGTGAATGACAAGCCAATAATAAAAGTACAAATGTAAACAGTAAATTAAAACCAAAGAGACTAATAAAAACGGATAAAACTGCAATAATAAAATAAATACAATAGATTTCTATGTAGTTTTCATTGTGGTGTTTTGACAGTTTTCCAGAAGGTAGCACTCTGGTGTTGATGCCAGTTAATCAAGTCTGCAGAATGGCTTGACATCATTTGTAGGTCTGTTGCATAATAACAAGTGCTTCTCAGATTGACTCTGCTGTCTTAACATCTTTCTCTTACCTGTCAATCATAGATCTGCTGCCCCGGTAACCAAACACAATAATACGATCAGACTGAATCAACACCAAACACACACCTTTTGGGTTTTCTCCTGTAATAGTAATGTCATGTAAGGTGAGGGTTTTAAGAAAAGGTTATTCATTCAGGTACAACGACTTATAGAGGTCAGTCTTTTTTTTACCTCTTACCCTCTCTCTGTATCTCTCTCTGTATCTCTCTCTCACACACACACACAGATGTCTGCAGGAGCTATAGTTTAATATGAAAACAATCTTTCCGTTTTTTGCCTCTCTCGTGTTTTCTTGGCGATTTCTGTCTTGCTGCCCATTTCTCTCTCCCCCTCAGACTTTTGTCCTTATAAGCTGAAGTTAGCATGGCACAAGCATGCAGTATGACTCACACTACTTCTCACAGTCTCACTGCTCTGCCAGTCAAATTCTTTCCAATTACTGATGCTTTGATTAACTCCGCTGCACACACACACACACACACACAGACTCGCAGACACTCAAGTCTGGGCCGATACCTTTTCCATTTAATGATGCTTGATTTATATCACTGGTCAAACTTGTCATTAATGAAAAGTGTAATATGTCTGACTTTTAATGACTTTTCTGGACCCTGCCAATATTTGCTTTGAATTTTCTTTTCACATGAGGTTGATTGGTGCTGGGAGCTGCTCTGGGAACGTGATTTGATTGGCCGGGGAAGTTTGAGTCATTCTTATCTGCTGCTTTTGGAAGACAAATATATCCTATAAACCTTATTAATGTTGCAACAAAAATAGACCATTTACTCATCGTTTTTTTACTACTGCAGCTTGTAGGCACTGTGCACTGACCGTGTTACTTTTGGACCCTGTTGAATATACGTTTTATATTAGGCCCCTGATGTTATGATTGTCCTATATAAGTTGGATGTAATTCAAGGCTTGTACATGGGAATGTCAGTCACTAATGTGCCATAGTGCGATAATATTGTCCTGCAGGCTACAACTGCTGATACTGCAGCATGTCTGAGCCATGATATGTGTTCCTGGACTCTGATGTCATGCTGTAATAATATTTGATTAGGCAACAAATCTGATGGTGTCCAAAAAAGCAGCAAATATGTGTCTGTGTCTGTATGTCTGTGCCCTTTTGTTCCCCACCAGGACTGTAGCTTTAAACATGATATTATTCAGCAGATATGTGTCATCACTTTTATCAATGGTGTAATGCTGTAAGTACAGGATACAGGAGATGTACCTTAGGGAGTCTGTCTGTGTGTGTGTGTGTGTACCTTAAAAGCAAACACACTGGGTTTAATTATGACCATCCTCAATCCTAGAGTCCCTTAGGGGTGCTTAAAAGCTTCGCTCTAGGCCAGTTGCTCTCAATAAAGTTGTAATTAATAGGTGTGTTTGTGTGTATGTGAATGTTAAATCTATCTATCTATCTATTGATTTCTAGGACCACAGTGTGTAATATTGTGGGCGGTGCACTGAAAGCAGTGGATGTGAGAACAGAAAATGCTACAGAGGAAACAGCACACCTGGACGCCTTCTGCATCAAAGACAAAGGTCAGTAAACACACACATACACAAATGTATGCCCTCATTTTTTAAATCTTACACACATAAGGTGTATCCTGACCTGAAATAGTAGTAGAAACTCATGGTTATGAATGGATGAGCCTTGTGTGTAACAGTATGTGTGCAGTTCTCTTTCCTGAAATATTTAGTGAGGTGTGAAAGAGGCTGTGTCCCTGCGTTCCTTCCATCTACACCTCCGCTTATAACACTCTCCATAATGCTTGTGTGTGTGTGTGTGTGTGTGTGTGTGTGTGTCATTTCTGTGTTTTTACTCATATCATTTATAAACCAATCTGTGATATTCTAATGAATATCAGTGTGTGTGTGTGTGTGTGTGTGATGATATAACTTGATCCGTGAATGTACGTAAGCCCTGACGGAGCTGAAGCTAAATTCCACACACCTATTCCACTTGAGTCTGAGAGGGGAAGGGGACCAGTGGTTGGTTTTGGATCAGACTATTATTGGACATCACCCAGAGGAGGTCTGTAGTCCTTCCTCATAAACAGTAGACCTACTGTGGCTGTTTATATACCACGCACACCCTGAGGCTGGAAGGAACACTCTGCTGTGGGAAAAATGAACAGTACAGATCCACTTAACGCAGGGACAAAACTTCACAGTCAGGGCTGTGGTTGTGGCTACAGCTATGGCTGCTGTGATAAGAGATACTGGAAGTATGAAGTGCCAGTCCAATTATAAGAGCAATATACAATTTAAATATTACTATAAATTATATAAAAGGTTTTGTTAACCTTTATTTAAAGTGGCTATAATCGTTATTTTTTATATTAACGATATCAATTAGAGGTGTCGCTCATAATGACGAACCTACAGTGAATTATCACCAAAATCTGTAGCTCCCCTCGGCTTTACAGAGCTTTATAGCGAGTTACAGCTCATTTTTTAGCTGTGCAGCCCGCAACGTCACTGTTTTGGATGACTCTCACCATTCTCATAGCTGTTTTCACAGAACCCCCCCCCCCCCCCCCCAAAAAAAAAAACACTACCTGTCTACTACCTGCTCAGCACCAAATGGCAAACAGACAGTTAGTGACTAGCTGATGAACATAGTGGATTTAGGATTTAGCAGCTAAAGAGCCAGATATTTCCCTCAGGAGTTGATAGAGACCAAAAACAGAGCTAAAAGAGAGTGGATATTGGATTTACATTCATCAGGTGGACAGAAACACGACTCCAAATGAATGATAATGTTGCCCCTTAACTGCTGGATGTGTAAATAAGCAACAGTTTGCTAGCAAGCAGTGTTGTGTTCACTACTTGCTTCTGCTGCCCCCAAGTGGCCAAAAAACCGGTTAATGCAGGTTTAAGCAGGAGAACCTCATTTAGATTAAAAATCCCTTTTATCAAGAGAGTTCTGGCCAAGATAGGCAACAACAACAACAACGAGTACGCCTACACACAAATGACATAAAACAGACACCACAAAATATGTCTCAAAATACCACAATATCAGACTAAGAGTCTACCGCTTTACTCAAGTGTTTCCATTTGATGCTACTTTATACTTCCACTCTACTACATTTTAGAGGGAAATATTGTACTTTCTACTACACTACATTTATTTAAAAGCTTTAGTTACCTTTAGTTACTTTTCAGATGAAGATTTGACACAATGGATAATATAACAAACTTTTAAAATACAACATATTGTTAAAGATGAAACCAGTGGTTTCCAACCAGTCTTACAAAAAGCAGTGTGTAGTCAGATTTGTTTATCAGGACTTGTTTTTTCTTCTTTCCTCTCCCATTAATCATCTCACAACCCCTCACATTTATCTAGTGACCCTTTTGAGGGGCCTTACCCCTACGTTGGGAACCACTGGACTAAATTAGCTAACTGTATATAAAGTAGTTGAAACTAGCTCCACCTCCAGCAGCTACAACAGTAACATGCTGCTCTAACACTGATGCTTCAGTATTAATAATCTAATGATGTCATATATAATAATATATCAATCAGAGGGACCAAACCAATACTTTTACTTTCATACTTTAACTACATTTTGCTTCTAATACTTATGTACTTTTACTTAAGTAGGATTTTTCATGCAGGACTTTTACTTGTAAGTATTTTTACATTGCTGTATTGGTACTTTTACTTAAGTAAGAGGATCTGAGTACTTCTTCCACCACTGGCCATGCTAAATGCTAACATCAGCATGCTAACATGCTCACAATGACAATCCTAACATGCAAATGTTTAGCAGGTATAATGTTTACCATGTTCACCATCTTAGTTTTCGTGTGTTATCATGCTAACATCTGCTAATAAGCACTAAACACAAAGTATAGCTGAAGCTGAGGGGAATGTTATTAGTTTTGCAGAACTGAAATTTTGAATTGATGATGGCACTAGACGAAAGTTATAGGAAAGTTGTTGTAATTCACCCTATTGTAAATGTGTGTACCAGATTTCATGGTAATACATAAATAGTTTCACTTAAACCCACAAATCACAACCTCATGAAGGCACATAATGAAAAGTCAAAGGATCACCATAGTTAAGGATTTGTTCTATGTGGATCATGGAAATCTACACAAATTTGAATGAAAATCCATACAAAAGTTACAAAAATTGTTGAGAGATTTCAATCTGGAACAAAGTGGTGGGCTGATAGACCAGCCAACACTGTCATCCCTAAAACTGTGCTGCTAGCAAACAATGCAGTGCTTTTGGAAATAGCAGTAACCTATAAGTATAGTTGTACTTGCCAAAACACAATGTTGTCCTGTCATGTGATGTTACAGCGTGTCAATAATTTGAGGCAATGAATATGTCATTATTTGTTAAATAAACTTTGCTGCCTTCTTATTATTAGCCTGAAAACTTAAAGCTGAGTCAGGACAATAGACAGCCGTTATCTCATGACAGTGACATTGTTAGTGGAAGTGTTTGTCAAAATTACATCCACATTTCCCATAAAACCCCATTGCTTCCCGTCCCTTGAGTCATTCTTATCTCCTTTTGTTTACAAATGGGATACTCACACTGGAAAGCTGAAAATAATGAGTGTGGTCATGTTTCATTAACAACACTGTTTTATACTGAATAGGGTTAGCATCATCTTTATCTAATAGTTTAAGAACTCAAAACATTTACATCCAACTTTTTAAGATTGATGTGTCTTTTCTTCTTTTTCTTTTAACATTACATGCATCTGTGTTTGTTGCTGACAGGTGTGGCGTGTGGTGATCCTCCATCCTTTCCAAATGCTCGTATGCAGGGACACAGTGACTTGGAGATGGGCGACGAGCTGCTGTACACATGTGTGCCGGGTTATGTGATGTCCAGTGGACACAGTGCCTTCAGCCTCCTGTGCGACAGCTGTGGAGAGTGGTATGGACTGGTGCAGGTTTGTGTCAAAGGTAAGAAGGTGTTTAAAATATTTATGTTGTATTCTTGTATTTGTATTCCTCTTCAAAGCTCTTGTTAGCTCCCACTGTTGTTAGGTGATGAGTGCCTGATTCCTGGCTTTTGGAAAACAATGTCTCAGTTGTGAGTTGCGATGAAAATGGCTGCTGTGGCACCTCAGTGTGACATGCCATAATGTGGCCCAGTTCACAACAGAGGGAGAAGGGTGCAAGAGTTTTCTATGAAGGCAGAATCTAAAGCTCATGTGCATGGTTAGCTAACAGAGATGTGGACATGTTTGTGCTCTAAACCAGAGGTTCCCAAATTGTATCTGAAGGGTCACAAAATGATTTTTCAGATTTTACTTTTTAATTTGTATTATTCTCTTTTGAAATAATAATTTCACCTATTCAAATATCTAGAAATCCTTCAAATGTATCAATCTTGTGAGAGAAACTATTATACGAATATGTACATGTGCTTGTGTGAACTTGTGAAAGGTTTAAAGTACTTATTGACAGTAATAGAAACCATGTTTGTGCTTCTGAACTGTATGTTCCCATGTGAAAGAGAAACAAAGAACATCTGTTCATGCTGAAGCATATCCTGCCATGTCTGTTTGGCTATAACCACACATAGATTAGTCACAACTCCTTACTCCTTAAGGAGTTTCTGAGAAAGAGATAAAGAAGTATTCGCCCCACTCTTCGGGACTCACTCCTCTGCAGCAGCTTGTACATCCGTGTCGAGTGTGCCAAGCTCTGAGCATTAAATGAAGTGTGACAATACTGTACCGAGAATTGTTTCTTTCCTCATTGAAGTCAAGTACAAGAGGTTGAACTGCTCTCAACTGCTATCATGTTTTGAGTAGGCTATAACCTGTGATGAAGGGTAAACAATAAAGTAGATATTGCTTTATCTTAAAGGAATAGAATAGTTCAACGTTCTGGGAATTTTTAGCATTTTCTTTCTTGTTGAAAGTTAGATGAAAAGACGAGAAGATTGATGTCGCTCTCTTATGTTCAATATGTAGCTGGAGCTAGCAGCCGTTTAGCTTAGCTTAGCATAAAGACTGGAAACTGAGGGATGCGGGGGTGATGATTGGACTTCAGAAAATTACTGCTCCCAGCCAAGAAATAATGAGCTGTTGAAGCACTACATGTGAATCTTTTTCCTTTAGACAGAGCCAGGCTATCTAATGCAAATGCTCTTTTTGATTTCTTTGAGTTGAGCTATATGATCGTGAATGTAGAGAATTGATGTAACTTTCTGTTTCTTCTTTATGTGTTTGCAGATGAGACTGAGAGTCACGTGGACTACGAGGACAAGTTCACAGATTCCTATGGAGGAGCAGAGCACCACAATGAGGGACCAGAGGAAGCTCATGGCGAAGTGTACGAGGAGGTGCATGGAGCAGCATATCCGGAGGGGAAGAGGACTCAGGAGCAGGAAGGGACGAGCTTCAGTTTCGAGGGAGAGGTGGAGCATCAAGACCAGCGTGGAGAGCAGGAAGTGGGAGGAGAGGTGACTGAGCACGGTAGGAAATTTGAAGGAGTTATAAAAGCAGGAGAGAAAGACAAGGAACAGGCTGCTGAGGACTTAATAGGCCATCCGAGGTGGGAACAGGAGAGGAAGGAGGTGGTCAAAACTGATGCCACAGAGGCACCTGTCTCTCTTCTCTCCCAGAAACACCTCTTCTGGTTCCCCTCTGAGGCCTTTCAGCAGGAGGGACACCCGGTCTCCACCAGTCCTGTCACACAGACTACCCAGAGGGCTTCGGGTGCCCAGTCAGATGAGAGTAAAGAGCAGGAGAGCCAAGAAAGGCAGCCCCACCAGCTTCCTGTTGATGATCATGATCATGATCACGAGCAAGACAGCTATGCCGATCATGACACAAATGACCGAGATGATCATGACAACAGCCACCATGACGACCAGGACGTCCATGACGACAGCCACCACGATGATCAAGATGACCACCACAGTCATCAGGACGAAGATGGCCATGATGATGATTCGAAACATTACATTTCAGCTCAGGATGATGATCTGGACAGACGTGGTCGCTATGAAAATCATGATGACCGTTATGACCATTATGACATGGGTGAACATGAAGATGAGCGTGATCATGTTCGCTACGGCAGCCAGGATTATGATGATCGAGAAGATACTTACGATGAACATGAAAGCTACGAGGATCACGAGGATGTGACAGACGATCACACTGACGATGATCAGGAACATCCTGATGGTTTGGAGGAACATCCAGACAGTCGCGACCACGATGACGGCAAGGAACATTACGATACAAGTGAAGACGATCGTGACCACGACAATCTTGATGATCATGAGCACATTGACCATGACAGCTATGACGACCATGACAGCCATGATAGCCATGAAGATAATGACGATGGCCATCCGCATGTCATCTTTTCTATAGAAACAGATGAACGTCAGAATGTCACCCAGAAGGGAGCAGAAGGAGCGGCCACCACGGATGAGACCTGGCTGGACGGGTACCCAGTCGCTCAAGAAGAAACTGAAACAAGTGACTCCACAACAGAAAGGGTGGGACCAGAAGATAGAGAGGGGGGAACTGTTGTCAGGACAACAGACAGACCCAATGAGGTGGAGAAGCCTGTCCCTTACACCAGTTTACCAGAGATGCCTGAGTCTCCCACTAATGACTCTGACTTAGAGCAAGGCGGAGTGGTGCCTCGCTTGATCCCCACTGCTGCTCCTTCTCCTGACAAGCCAGAGCCCTCGAACTCCGACACCCTGGAATACGACACACAACAGGCAGCTCCTACCCACTCCTGGATGGGTGACCTCACCGAGCACCCCTTTCTCAATCATGGCCCGGCCCCACCTGTGCACGACGGCGACGTCATCACTGGAGCGATGGAGGAACACACTGTGCACAACCTGCCCAGCGAGACCGGCGATAGGGGCGAGGTGGAAGGAGAGATGGGGGAGGCAATCTGTACAGGTGAGGACTGCCCTCCCCATCCTCCCAGCTCTTCCAGCCGAGGTCCCACGGTGGCAGCCATAATCGTGGCGGTGTGTGTGATCGCTGCGGCGGTCATTGTCGGGGTGTGGTGTTACCGGCGGCAACAGCAGAAAAGCTCAATGTACAAGATGAATGGGAAGGGGCAAAGTCAGACCAGACAGGGCCAACAGATAGAGATGCAGCAAAAAGTTTAGGAGAGAGCTAAAGAGAGAGGGATGGACACTGACGGAGGGCAGAGACATTTGGGAATTTGGGATGATTCAGAGGAATTTGAGCGGAAAGCACAGCCCCTCATCTTGCTAGACACTACTGCATATTTGAAGATTCTGGATAGGTATGAAGAGATGATTTGGACCACGAAGCAGGTGTGAAAGGCAAAACCTTACCTGTGTGAAAATATAGTAAATATAGTAAAACAACAAGAACTGATGCTCAACAAAGTGAAAAAAGATCATTTGTAAGGAATTTTACTCATCTTTGTCATACCTACCCATTATTTTCAAAGCTCTGGCATCTAGCTGGACAGGTGGAGGGACTGTGCCTAGACTGGACTCAGCCCCAGGAAGGAGATTATAAGGAAATGACCATGTAGGAAAACCACAACAGAGGGCACATCTGCCTGAATATATGAACTGAGACTTCAACCTCCAACGCTCTTGGACATTCTTTTGTGTTACCTTGCTGTTGTTTTTGATGGTTTCATTGACTGCTCTGTTTATTGTCGATGTGTATTGTTCTGGATTTGTCAATCTCAATCTTCTCTTCTGTTTATTGTGTTGATAAAAACTGTATCCCACTCCAGGACAAGAGCGCTGAAGTTCAGAACACTTTCAGATCATTGCAGCAGATTTGCTCGTCCCAAATGAACGACCCGTCTTGTATTAGACTAGCATGAAAGAAAAAAAGGATGATGATGATGATTAGAGCAGATGAAAGAGTATAATGAGTGGTATGAAGAAAAGTGAGGGGGGAAGAGTAGAAAAAGTGGCAGATACAAAACGGGGAGGTGTGAGGAGTGAAAGGATGACAGGATACAGATTTTCCTGTCCCTGTTGGTTTTGACAGTGGTTTGGTGGGAGATTTAGCGTGGGTGTCCAGACTGCAGACTCAGCCCCTTTGTGTGCATGTGTGTGAGTATATGTGTGTGTGTGTGTGTGTGTGTCTCAGGTCCGTGCAATATACCGGTCAGCGGTTGAAGTTCCCGACTGAGGAACCAGAGAGCATGCCGACGGTTTTCAGGCCGACCAGAGATCAAACATTGTGGTGCTGCCATGGCAACAAAGATAACCTAAGAACACAATCACAAATGTTATAATTTAAATTTGAGTTATTATGAATAGTTTGAAATAATCTGACTGCTGTCGGTGTAATGCAAAATTATTATTTTTTTCATGAAAATTCAATCAAAATTGTTATTAGATTTCTAAATAACTTGTGGAGTTGGAGCGCCAATAACAGGACTTTAGGTAAAATCTAAGGCTGGACCACATGTTCTAATATGTGTATCATAATAAATTGTTGTATTTACCTTACCTATAATGATAAATGTAAAGTGAGATATTCATCAGTGGATGATATTTACTTTCATGAGTTCTGATGTTTGTCCTGACTGTAGATTTGTATGTTTCTGTAATATTTACACTTGCTGTTTCCATAATGTGCCAAATACATGAAATACACACGGAAAAATAGAAAAGTTCCAACAGTAAAAAAAAGGGCAAATGTAAATAAATTCAAATAGCCATGAGAGGGTTTAAACTTAAAGATTAGAGTTTGTAATTCATGTGATGTATAAAGATAAACTGTATGGCAATTACTTCAATAGAAAGAGCTTTATTGTAGGTGTGTTAGTGTTAGTGGGTGTTATCTAGTAGACAAGGTACTTTATGGTGTCGTCAGTTGTAAGTATATGTCCAACTTTCCAAAACATCCAGTGTTCTCAGCTGGATTATAAAAAGCTTTTTTAGATGTGTTTTCTAATCTGGTTATGAAATAAGGATTTGGTGGATTTGGGTTTAGTCAAAAACAGCCAATTTCTATTCCTAAATTCAAACTGATAAAAATTATTTCCACATTGTAGTATCTGAGAGTGGAGTAATGATCTAGTGAGGTCATGGGAAATAAAGTATCTGTAGAATTTTTTTTTTTCTTTAATGATGTGTTTTATGTATTTTTACATATTTCCAAGACCTTAATGGTCCCAAGATGTTAAAAAAACATAACCCCTCCCCCAAACACACACAAGACATTCAATATAAAACTAAATAATAAAATCCTGAAATCCAAAATCATATCACCACAAATTAAATAAAAACAATAATAATGCTCACATCAAAACAACAAGGATAATTTGATGGCTTTTGTTAAAATGTCCTTGAAAAAATTCCTTGTAAATCTGTGACCAACACTCCTATAAGCCCCTTTCCTCTTTTAACAATTGGATGTTTAGCGGAAAGCTTTTCCACAACACCATACAGTCTGTTTCTGTAAATATGAACCTCTGACTATAATAACTTTCTGTTTCAGATTGTAGCATAACTGGTGTCGAGAAAATGGGACATATCTCTCTTCACCAGGACAGTCGAGCTCGGTTGATATTAGACATTACCTCTTCAGGTCTTACACAGGGTCAGCTAATCTCCACTCTACTCAAAATCTACTCCACTGCCTTTTACTTCACCTACCACTCCACACTGCTGTTGAAACACAAGTACTGTACTCCTGTAGTCAGCTTTTGTCCATGCTTGAAGACTGAAAATAATCATAGAGAAAGTTAGAAATACAGAGATTACATTTGGGATCACTCGAGTTACATGCAAAACCATGAGCACAAGATTTGAAAGAAAGCAAGTATTAAAAAAGGAAAACAAGAAAAGTGCTACTATTTCATCATGTCTGTTTCTTCTTCATCTCAAAGTGCCTGATGAGTGTGATGTCAGGATGAAGTGTGTACTGTGTATGTGTTCTGTAGGCCACAATAAACTCCTAAACATGTGACTATGGGGTTATTATTACACTGTACACAACTTTGTGTTTTTTATTTCTGTCAGGTTCACACATATCAGACCATGGTCACTTTTGGTGACATTACATTGACTTACATTAATTTCCTGGAGACTTACCTTAACCCTAACCATCACCACTACTTTCCTAACCCCAACCTTAACCACTCACCCAAAAATCATCTTTTTCCCAACTGAGGACACGGCTTTTGTCCCCAATTGGTCAAGTCATCCCCAGTTAACTGGTCCTAAGTTTGAAATTTGTCCCCAAAAGTAGCCTATGACAGACACAACGGACGCATTCACACACACTGTATTTCAGATTTCGCCAGTGAGTGTGTGTGTGTGAACAGTGCTTGACCTTTTGTCAAATCTCGAGGTGTGACTTTGACCTGTGACCTTCACTCCTGACAATCAGGCTTTTATCTTAATTTTTAACCAATGTCCCTTCCACCAGCCATAATCGTCTACTTCTCTGTGACGTGTTCCAAAAATGTTGAAAAACAATAAATGAAAGGAGATGATAGATAAGTACGGGCGAGGGAGAAGTAATAAAACACATACAGTAAAAACAGGCAGGACAGAAAGCGGACGCAGAGTCAGAGAAACAGTAAGACAGAGGGAATGTTCCTCTGTGGGTTTTTAACATCGCTGTGTGATAAACTGCACAGAGACTCAATGTTCAAACATTATTAAACAACTCAGTGTTTCCTCTGGCTGTCTCTCTCTGCTCAGCACAGCCCTCCAGACCTGATCAAGTCTAAAAAGGACCCATGCTGTTCAACTCCATCCACTCCTTTCTATCATCTCTCTGGGAATTTTTATTGGCGTCTGAGTCAAAAATCAATTATTCCCAACTAGTCGCATTCCCAAAACCAGTAACTGTAGTATTGTGATGGTTACTCATGAAATCTGATGTTTGGGAAGTTATTTTATTGTAAAAATGTCCATTTACAACATACACGGTTCACAGTGGATGAATTAATTCATAAAACAGTAACAGTAAAAATATTTATATCTCTATTACCATCGTTCTTGTATCGTTTAGCCACTATGCTGTATGTAAATGCCTCTGAGCTGCATATTTAGTGCACAAAATAAGAATCTAGAAAAATATTCAGGATGTGGAGCTGCAAGTAAAAACACAGTGACCAATCAAAGCCCCTTACAAAACCCAATAAACACGAGCAGTTTTTTTTCCAGTGTTAAAGCTTGCTTTCCAATGTGGGCTCTTCATCCATTTCCAAGAACTCATCTATAAACTCCACCACCTCCCCCTGCAGACACACAGACACAAAAAAGAACAAACCAAAGATAAGCATCTGTTTTATTTCATAAGTGACATTTGCACTCAGTGAATCAGCAGAAATCCTCCCACTCATAGTTCTATCTCAGATTTCTCATACCTGACATTACTTAAGCGATTACAGTCAAGAAGTGAACAGTATTTACCACATGCAGCATGTAATCTGGTTTATGCTGGGTTGCCCTGATGGTCACACTCCTTGTGCTGCATCATAATAATTTAAGGAAATGCCAGTGTCATGCTGCCACCCCATGGAGCTCTGTGATATTGCAGCCTGATAAAAACAGGGCCCACATTGTACTGCAGGGAGTCATGTGACCAGATGGAAGAATCCAGGGTTTTTCCATCATTTACACAACGACAGAGCTGCAAACAACCTAATCAAAACACTAACTGATTTCAAGCAGGTGTATTTTTAAGGATGAACTGTATATTACCTTCCCTTCACTTGACCTAAGATAATCTCTAAGGCACAAACACACTAAACTATGTAAACACAGGCACACACCTCATCGTCGCTCACCAGGCGCTGTTTGGAGAACTCCAGCATCTGTAGCTGCATAGTGGTCTGGTTGTAATACCGCACTGCCTCCTGTAGTACACAGAGGCACAGCAGACAATGAAGAAACTGTGTTCATGTTTGCATTTTGTAAACTGAAGTAGGAATATGAACTGTCTTGGTTTGAAGTGTGTAATCATTAATGTGTCTCACTGATCTCGGGAGGAAATCCTCATCTGTCAGCCCCCACTGCTTTTTGTGGAACTTGTAATAGGCAACATTATTGTTCATGACATCATCGCTGGGGTCAAAGAGCATGTAGCTGGCTGCGCATGGCACTGCGTTTTTCAGGTCATTCACTGAAAACACAACAATTAGAGCTTAATACAGGGATAAACTTTATAACTCCAAAGAATAAGAACGCTCCAGTGTGTGCCAAATGTGCGTCAGCAATGGCAAAATGGTAACAACATGATACTCACGTTTGTAATAGGCGAACTGTAGGTAGTGGTACATGGTGGCCACAAACTTCTCAACGATGAACCCCCCTACGACAGGTGTCAGCTCACTCTCACACCTTACCTTCCTCTCTAGGACCTCTATGTAGTGATCTGGAGAGGAAAGAAAATAAAACTTTGCATTAGACTTTCAAAAAAAAAAAAAAAAACACCACTAACTGCAGAGATAACCAACTTATTGGAGAAGTGGTCAAATGAAAAACAAAAGAATGAAATGCAGTTATGTACTGTATCAACCGGGGAGGAGGCATAGAGGCAGGACGTGATGGGGATTAACTGACCTGCTATAGAGGGGTAAAAATCTTTAAAGTCTTTGACGTCCCTGGGGCCTTCAGACGCCGCAAGACACTCATCGTAGACCTTGAAGAAGTCCCGCAGAGCCAGCTCCATGTCTGACACAGAGGTACGGAAGTTATCTCCGTTATACGCCCTCACGGCACGAACGAACAACATCTGCAACAACACATGACAAAAAACAGTCAGAAATAACTGATCATTTTGGGTACGATTGTATTATTGGGGCAACTCACATGGTTAAACAGGATTTTCTTGTCAAATTCAATATCATTTAAACCATATATAAAATTATTTTTATCATTATTGTTGTCTGTATCAGCAGCACAGATCTTCCTTTGATGAGATTTTACTGAGAGACAAAAATATGATTGAATTTTTGTATTTGTGTAATGAAGCTGAACACCTCCTTATTCACTGGGGCCACTGATGTTTCCCTAAAACCACTTCGGGAAGCACTGGTTGTGTGTGACTCCATATTACCACAAGCTGGCATCACATTATATCTGGCACACCCATCTCACAGAGTCAGTGACTGGATGGTTGTTTGTGCGTGTGTGTATGATGGCATGTGGGTATGAAAGTGCCTTCCTGTGAATACCAGAGATCATAAAGGGGATGTGTCTGTGTGTGTATATTTATACCTCATAGGATTTTGTTTCCAGGTCTTTGAGGTATTCCTCGGCCCCGGGCATGCTCTTGTAGTACGCCATGTTCCTCTGCATCATCTCATCATTGGGGTGTTTCAGTAGGAAGGTGTGGGCAGCAGACACCGCCTTCGCCAGGTTGTCAGACTGCGAGAAAGAACAAAAACACGTTGTTAACAGCTACTTTACATTTGAACTCATCAGTATAGAAGAAAATGAAATTGGTAAAGTGAGATCCTCAACTGATTTCTAAACCTACTCATGCGGAAGACATCAAAACAGATGAGCACTAGCATTAGATGGTGATAATATCTGATCCAAAGAAGCCCCATCTTAAGATTTCTACTATTATAATGTCTATGTAGGAGGGAGGAAACATCAAGTTATAGTCTATCACTATCTGAAGTGAGATTACAAAACTTACATTAGAAGACTACATACTGACTGGCGACAAATTAAAGAAAAATACAACTTAAAGTGTATCAGTCAACTACTGGAGACCTGGTCACCACTCTCCCAAAATATATTCCGTCATTTGGTATTTTGATGATGGAAGTTTGGACCTGTGGGCCTAAAATCTCCCTGTTTTGAAATCAGGTGACTGCAAAGGCCGTAGTTTATGATTCAAATAATTTTCATACTCATCAAACCAATTCAGTGACCAGTCTAAAGGAGCAAGTGGATCCAAACCATGCCAGCCGAGTGGGTGTCACACACCTGTATGGAGGCATGTTAAGGTGTTATGTTTCTCTATTAATTTGCACACATCTGTGCACACACTGTATGATTGTTTGAGTTAATTAAAACAATCACTGTTACATAACTCTAAATATAATTGTAATTCTAACCTTTGACCTGAGATTTTGAGAATAGATTGACTGTGATCCAAAGTTTAAAGCTAGATCACAGTGAACCCTTGTAGAAGGATCAGCACAGTACTAATCTTTGTCCCCTTCTCAGGACTTTATTTCCTCATAATAATAAAAGAACACGAAAAAAACAAAAATAAAGGGTCCCCCCCCCTTTTGCAGGACCGAGCCTCTGTAGCCAACCTGTGTAGCCGTGGCACGTACGTGACGTCAGAACGTATTTCAGGAAAAATCACAAAGTGAGGTTTTGGAGAAACTCTGGATGCACTAGCACCCACAATGATTTGGTATGACATTAAAAAAAAACAAGAGTAAACCTGTCACCTAACTGTCGGTGATCACTTAACATCCTTCTATGGATTTAACCCCACATATTAAACATGTTTGCTTACTTTGAAGTAAGCGTACTGCAGGTATCTGTACGGCTCCCTCCTCTCAAATTCATCTATGGTGTCCCGGCTAGGCATGGCCTGTCTGAAAGCAGGCAGCCCCTGTTTGCAGCGCTTCAGGCACTGCGCCCTCTTCACGACGTTCCCAAACGCCCGCAGCTCTGGAAACTCCGCAAACTTCTCCTCGTCGTCCAACCGGACTGAGCTGCAGTTGAGGTTGCAGAAGGCCTCGCTGTCCCGCAGCAGCCTGTACAGCCTCAGAGACATCTCCATGTACTCCACCGTGTCCTTCCACTTCTCCCCGGTGTACTGGTCCAGCGCGTATTTGTACGCCGACTCCAGAGGCATCAGCTCATGCTTGGGAAAGCTCCTGAAGCTGTATTTTTCATATTGCGAGTTCACCGCAGCGATGGAAAATGCGATCAGCAGCGCAGACAAGAGTCGAGAAGAAGTGGAGGGTGCCATGTTAAAGTTTAGTAAATGGTGGAGGGGCTGGCTGGGATGATCCCGGACGGTCGGCATGCGTAGGACCGCCTCAAGTTCCACCACGTATCCGGATAAAGCCTCACCTCCCCCGGGCGCAGGACAGGAGCAGGCGCCCCCCACCCGCTGGAGCTCCTCCTCCCACTAGATCACAAAAGCATAAATCACTGCTGTTGTTCCTTCTACAGACAGTGCAAGGAAAACCTCACAGAGAACTGACCTTTTATAACTTTACATCATAACTAAAGGATAAATTAAATTAGTTTTTAGGGAAGGGGCAAGTTGAGTTTGCAGTTTTATTCGATTTTAAGGACCAACCAAAGCATTATTCCAATAAAATACTTCTCTTTAATGTTTAAATCTTCTAGGTTACTAATTAGACCCCTGGTGAGAAGTAGTGTCCCTCCCCCCCCTCCCACTGCCACGTAGAGACATTCCTGCCTGTTCTGCCCCCCCTCTATTCTAAAGGCCTACACCACCAACACATCGGGATCCATGCGTAATATCACCCAAGAGCAAGCTTTATAAGTCCTGCTCATAGTTAAACTTTCGCTGCAATTCAGAGGTTTAGCCAGATGTGCGCGTTATCCTTCAATGGATCCAGAGGGGGATGTGGCTGCAGGTCCACAGAGACCCCTACGTTACCACGTTGACACATCGCAGAGGCTTCACTGCGCAAGAGCAATACGTGGTGCCCAAAGCTATCCCATTCAATCCCCAAAGTGCGTCAGTTTAACAACAAAGACGCGAATTCAGACAGGAAGTACGCATTGCAGTTTCAAAATGTGAGCACCACTGGCTACTTAAACTTTGTTTTTATTTGTTTGTGTCTCACGCACATTGGTTCATGCATCTCGCATCCTTATATGTTTTGCTTTTAATTGATAAAACAATGCAGAATGTGGTGTTCAGGTGATCAGTAGAAGCTTTATTTTTAAAGTGTAACAGGATGTGGTGTAGTATTTTGCCTGACTTGACACGTGATCATTCCTACACTGGGACCGGGGGCAGGACTTCTTATCCAAATCCGAGTAGAGGAAACCAAAGTACCGGAGAACGGGGAGACAGCGCGCACACAGATAGTTTACAGGCCGTAGCCACACTTATCTCCATAGTTTAGAAGTTTGTCGGTAGTGAACATGATCCAGTGCGCGCGGGCCGTGTTGTATCTGTCGGTTCTGGTGGCGTTCGCCGCCTGCAACGCTCCTCCGGTACCGTTAGACGACATCTTAATTGAGAAAACTTTCGTGCCAGAACAGTGTGTGCGCGCAGTCAAAGACGGGGACTATGTCAGGTATCACTACAATGGCATGTTTCCGGACGGCAAGAAGTTCGACTCGAGGTGAGTATGACGCAGCTGATGACTTTATATTGTCGCTTTTAATCTCAGCGTGCAGGTCAGACCGGGTGCACGGTGGGAACTGCGTGCGCGATGCGTAAAAGTGCGCGTTTAGTGATTCGTCCCTGTGAGCCACGCAAGCAAGCAAGCAGGCTGACTGCAGCTCTGGATCCACTTATGCTTAATCCAGAGGCTCCAAAACCTTTTAATATTAACGACCCGCAAATGGATTATACAAAAAACTCTCATTTCATCAGATGAATGATTTTGCAATAAGATGAGAGTTTGTAGAGTTACGTTGACATTGGATACTCAGTCCTCATTCATTTAGATGGAACCCACTTCTCTGAAGGTCCCTTGACTCGACTTTGGGAACCATCACCCCTAGTTATGAGTAATAATAATGTAACTGTATGATACACTGAAAAACTCAGTTAGTTGCTAGTTCAAATTAAATCTCTCATTCTGAATAGTTTTTATTTGATCCCAAAATGATAATAAGAATAAAAAATATTCTATGCATAAGGGCTGCAGCTAACGATTATTTTCATCATTGATTAATCCGCCAATTATTTTCTGTTTAGTCTATAAATTGTTAAAAATTGTTGAAAAAAATTCACCTTCACAGTTTCTCAGAGGCCGCAGGGATGTCTTCAGTATGCTTTTTTTGTCCGGCCAACAGTCCAAAACCTAAAAATGTTTAATCTACTGTCACATGTGACAAAGAAAAGCAGCAAATCCTCATTTATAAGAAGTTGAAACCAGAGAATATTTGGCCTTTTTGCTTGAAAAATGACAGAAAGGATTATTCCATTATCAAAATAGTTGCAGATTGTTTTTCTGTTGATCGACTAATTGATTAATCAACTCATTGTTACAGATCTAATATGAATGAGACAGTGTAAGAAGATCTTGGTGCATTTGAGAGTCTCTTGATGAACGGTTTGCCCAAGCAAGGTTCTAGTTACATTTGCAGTATTTGGAGTAAGGCGTCAGATGCATGAATGTACTATCAGTCACCAAAGTCCTCACAGGTGCATATAAGGAATGTGCATGTTTGTGTGTTTCCCAGTTATGACCGTGGCAGCACCTACAATGTGTTTGTTGGCAAGAAGCAGCTGATCCAAGGGATGGACAAAGCTCTGGTGGGGATGTGTGTCAACGAGAGACGACTGGTGAAAATCCCACCTCACCTCGCCTACGGAAAACAGGGATATGGTAAGTATGTCAGGTGTGTGTTTTTAACTTCCTGCTACTCAAGCACAGCCCTTTGTCCCATCAGTTCACTGAGCGATTGTCTGGACAGACTAAAAGATGCTCATTACAAAAGTTTGACGACAGACTGGAGTTAATTCCTCTGGGGAGTCATTATAAATACACAGATGAGTGAGCACACGACTGGTGCAACTCACCATGACAATGAGAGAATTTAGTCAGACACTGGCAGAAGTATGAGGGACAAAAATGACAGTACTGTGTTGTGTTGTAACAGAGTCAACCGAGGCAGAGAGGAAGTAGGCTGTTCCTAAGCGTCCATGTTTAATGATGTCAGAGGGACATCACAGACCAGGAAGCAGGTCAGACGATCAAGACTTTCAGCTCTTAGTGACACTAACGCTGCAAAGGTCAGAGCATCCCTCTGGAGACTTGAGACAATTCGATTTTCTAGGATCTGTAAGTGAACATAAACTGTCCACAGTAGCGGATGTTTCTCTCAGAAATAATGTGTTTTTCATATGATTGTAGTGATAAGAGGAACAATGTTAAGGCTCTGTTTACATGTTGAGACCGGTGTGTCTCTGTGTGTGTGTTTTAAATAGTTTGATAATGGGAGAAGCAGGAGAGAGGGGGGACATGTGTAGACAGGTAAAAGCTGAGGCTGTGTCCTCTACCACCGGTCTGTATTAGAGGGAACATGAGAGAAAAAAAGAAGAAAATAAAGAGAGAGGGAGAGGGAGATTTTGGAGGAGGGAGACAGATTTAAACTGGAAAGAGACCTGCCACCTCAGCAGTAGTAGAGAATTAATGGCTGCTACCCCCACTGTCCCTCCTGCTTCACCTTCTCCTCCTCATCGGTGTCTCCTTTACACTCTCGAAGCTTCTAAAGGCTCTCAAGGCACATTCACATGATGGTGGATCCAAGCAACACTGAGGGATAAACCGTTTGAAACATTTTATACGCAGAAAAACATGCGAGCTGACATCAGTAAACTGCTCATGTTTGTGAACAACTGGTTAAGATGTTGCATAAATCCTGGCGAGAACAGCTTTAACTGGACAGACATTGATGTTCAGGAGCTTCCACTGAGGACACAAAGGTCATGCCCTCTTTGATATTTCTGGAGAACTGACATTAATTAGGCAGTTTTAACTAAATAAATTAAAATATAAAGGGTTTAGTATTTACCAGACACATGTACCTCGCAGTATAAAGAAGAGATCATACAATTTAACTGTTAAATACATAAATAAAATGTTAACTTTTTTGCTTAAATAGTCAAAAAAAAATTGCACACAATTTGGTTGATGGCTCATCAAAATTTTCTTGGGTGGGTGGGGTTATGCTGAGGGGGATTTTGACTCATTTAAATTCAAATTTTATACATAATCTATATAAAAAGATTTGTCAGGAAGCTTAAACAAAAAACATTCATCTCAAATAAGAAGGGGGCAGAGATGTTTTGTACCAGATATTATCATTATTAGCTTCTTTCCTTCTGCAGTCAGCTAAACACAACCTCATGATCTGAGTATTTCTTAGTTTATATTCAAGTTTTAAGGTCTGTTTTACCAAATGCTATTAATCCTTTAATTTGGGCCGGTAGGGTGATGAATATTTACACATAAACCATATCTTGTTTAGTTGTAAGTTTAAGTAAAATCACCCAGGTGTTCAAAATTTTAGGTAAAACTTGTTAACTTTCAAAACCCTGAAAGTTGTCAAAAGTTAGTGCATCTGAGAAAAATAAAGCAACAACCTAAAAAGTTTTTCAAAATGGATGGACACTCTTGCAAGTACACCATTTTTGTTTGAATCTAGAATATAGCACCCACATCTCAAAATGTCTCATTTCATTAAGGAGAACTTGCTGATGTAAATCTTCGTTTGCAACGCAGCTGTTTTAATCAGCGTCTTCCCCCATAGCACTCAGTTTTATTTTCCAGAATTTTTATGAGGTAGGGTTGGAAATTCTGGCACAACTTCATCAAACACTTGCAAGTTGCGTGAAGAAAAAGAAGAAAAAGCAGTCAAAACTCAAGCAACACTTGTAGTATCAAGAAAAACTTTATTTTCAAACCGTTTCAGCTTGTAGCCTTAATAGGAGTCAATAGACAATACTCAAAAAACATTTAAATACATTTTTAAGCGGAGACGCAACACATAGCCTAACGGGTGACAAATTAAAGGAAAAACCAGTACAGGTCTGAATGCTTGACCCCTACAGTGAGGGGATCTGGTGGCTCTGTTATGCTGTTGGGGGCATTTTGCTGACATGGTTTGGGTCCACTTGTCCCCTTAGAGGGAAGGGTCACTGCTAATCAATACAAAGTTGTTCTGAGTCATCATCTTTATCCTATGATGAAACATTTCTATCCTGATGGGAGTGGTCTCTTCCAGGATGACAATGCCCCAATTCACAGAGCACGAGGAGTCACTGAATGGTTTGATGAGTATGAAAATGATGTGAATCATATGCTTTGACCTTCACAGTCACCACATCTCAACTCAGTTGAACATCCATTGGAGATTTTGGCATGACGTGTTAGACAGCGCTCTCCACCGCCATCATCAAAACACCAAATGAGGGAAAATCTTTTGGAAGAATAGTGTTCATCCTTCCAGTAGAGTTCACAGACTTGTAGAATCAAGGCCAAGAAGCATTGAAGCTGTTCTTGTGGCATGTGGCGGCCCAACATCTTACTAAGACACTTTATGTTGGTTTTTCCTTTAATTTGTCACCCGTCTGTGTATACCGGAGGACATGCAGTAATTATGGTTTCTCACACAGTGATAGTTTGTGGCCATATTGTAAACAAGAATATAAAGAGGGAACACAGAGAAGAGGGCTACGTATTTGGAGATTTATACTGTATATGCATGTATATGTGACATTAGACTAGACAATAAACCAAATACAGTAAATTGATTTACTGACATTTGAATCTCTTAATATATTTCATCATTTTTCAATAGTTTCATCAGTTTCAATAAATGTACAGTATATCACCTGACATCCTTGCTCCAATAATCAATGGCATCTAACCAGATGTTCAGCCAACAGCCCAGTATCTTTAACCGGTCATTCTGTAATTAAACAGGACAAACATTACAAAAGTGAGCCAAATGCAAATACATGACAAATACATGCACTGATGTGTGAAGAATAACAAAGAATTGTTACATTTAGTACTGCTGTTTGAAATAGAAACTGACTGACATGTCCTCCTCTCCCCCATCAGGTGACATCATCCCCCCTGACTCCATCCTCCATTTTGACGTCCTGCTGCTCGATGTGTGGAACCCCGATGATGGCGTTCAGATCAACACCTACCACACCCCTCAGACCTGCTCCAGAAAGGTGGATGTTTCTGACTATGTCCGCTACCACTACAATGGCACCCTGCTGGATGGGACACTCTTTGATTCCAGGTTTGTTCCACGTTATCCCTTATACACACACAGACATTCTCACATATCACACACACACACACACACACACACACACACACACACACACACACACACACACACACACACACACACACTTAACCTCTCTCCTCTGCTTTTCACTACAGCCACACCCGCATGCGCACCTATGACACTTACGTTGGGATTGGCTGGCTGATCGCAGGTATGGATCAGGGCCTTCTGGGAATGTGTGTTGGAGAGAGACGCATCATCACTATGCCACCATCACTCGGATATGGCGAGAATGGAGACGGTAACGACTTCTTTATTCTGATTATTTGTTTCCTTTTGAGTCTGATTACACTGCTGACAGTGACTTCCAGTCTTTAAAGCTTCCACTGCTTTGGGGAATAACTTGACATTGACAATTGCAGTGGAAAGCAACAGGTGCTGTAGTTGCACACTTGGAGCATGAGGGGGCAGTACAGTACACACATCATGCATCTCCAGAGTTTTATCACTCTTGTCACACTTAGAAACTTCCCACTTCTTTTTTTTTCTGTTTTTTTTTTTTTTTTTGCAAAAACAGCAACTTTTCACATCTTCTTACCTTCACAAACTTAAAAAAAAAGTAATTTCCACAATTGATTTAGTCCATTTTCCAGCACATCACACTTTCTTAATTTGGGTACTTGAATTTCTAGACTCCAATTTGCTTCTTGCTCACCACAAATTAACAACAGTAATAAAATCAGGAAGATGTTTCCTCTCATGTTCCCTCAGCACACCTCAAAGCTTGTAACATGGTTGTATGACCACTTTAAGTGACAGTATTTACTCACAACAGACAATATTTTTGAGCTTGAGTGTGAAAGTTAATTTTTTAATTATTATTTTTCCCAGCTCTACCATATTTCCAAATAACCTCCATCAGTACAGAAGCAAAATATAGTCACATCCAGAATGAGGGAGCGTATCAAAGTGAAATAAATTATAGTCCAACATTAAAATTAGGCCTTCCTTTATACAGTTATGCCAGCACAAAACATAAATAGATAAAAATATGTTTATACATAAAAGATCCTCTTTATCTGCGTCTCCGTCTCTAACTGTTTTTGTTTTGTCTCCTTTTCCCTGGCTCTCCTTTCATCTTCCACCCTTTCTTCTTCTTCTTCTTCTTCTCTCTCCAGGTAGCGACATCCCAGGTCAGGCGTCTTTGGTGTTTGACGTTGTACTCCTGGACCTCCACAACCCCAGAGATGGGATCGTCGTGACCAATCAGATTGTACCCAAGTCCTGCACGAGGAGGACTGTCGCTGGAGACTTTGTGCGCTACCATTATAATGGCAGCCTCCTCGATGGAACATTTTTTGATTCCAGGTGTGTGTGATTAATTTTAGTTATCTTACTTAATTACAAAAAAAAAGGTTAATAGTAAATCTTTGGGTCACAAATAGTCTGTTGTTCCTCAAGTAGCCTCAGGGTGGCAGCTTTTCTCTGTGCACTGAAGACATATTGAGAGATGAATCGAAACTTAAAACCACCAGTGGAAATTTTCTGTGTGCATCCTCTGAATAGTTTCCTTTCTTTTATTAAGTTTTTCCACCTTAATGTTTTTGGAGCATCAAAGAATACAAGTCTGAGAATAGATTATTTAAATTCTTGAAAAGTATTAAATATTGCAGGTATGCAGTTATCAACGTTCTTGTTTTCTTATCAAGTAACATTGTGCATGTCAGCTACAGAGAGAAGATGCAACAGTATGTACAATATGATAAAAAATAGGTTGAGGACTCTCGATACACTGATCATTTCCAATACAGGTAGAAAAAATATCACAAAAGTGCTGCAAATATGTATGTATGCAGAAAATATTCACTGAGTAGTTCACTTTTTGAGATAAAGGAGTATTTGCTTGAAACACCTGCTGAGATTATTTACAGCTCAGGAAGTTCTCCACATTTACTGAACACATTTGAGATCTTTTTTCTCATTATGACCTTCACAGCCTTGTAGCCTTTCTTGTTACTTTTAAGAAATTGTTTTGCACAATCTGTACAGAAGTCAAGGACTCTCTAGCTGCACACTGAGACAAGACCAAACAGGAGGCATCTTTTCGCAGAAAGCACATATGTTTCCTTCTTGTCGCCCACAGTGTTAATGCCGTCATACAATTATTTTTATTAGTAAGTCGAAGCTGTTGGCAAAATTCTACCATATATCTGTTTAACTGTAACATGCACATACAAACCACAAATGTTCGCACCTATAATACAAACTGCTGGTTGCAGTTTAGTCACAGTGGTTTTGCTACTGACTCATTTTGCATCCTGTACTTATTTATATAAGATTTTATATTATAGTACCCCGAACATGTGATTTAAGACTGTGTACTGTTAGCAAAAGGCAATCTTGATATTCAGTTCCTAGCTTGTTTGTGATTGTTTTCTATATGATGGTGTTAGTATGACTTTTATCTTACCCTATGTACTTTACTGATTTTAGGTGTTGGACATGTGACATAAACATTCCATAGTCTGCATGTCACCTTATGTAATATGGTATAGCCCTTCTGGGGGGCCTTTTAGATACAAACAATGGATCCATGGTCAAGATTGGAGCCGTTCCAGATGTGGTATGTTATGATACATAATATGTTGTAAGGTAGCTGTCAATCACTTGATGGATGGCCCCTAATTGAATTAATGCCCACGGAGAACCTATGTTGTTCATGTGATAAGATACAGATGTGTAACCCTATATAAGTTATGCACTGACAGTGGTACGGTGCCCAGACCATCTTTGTACATGGAATGGACCCGATGGCCATCGTCTAATAAACGTCTTCAAAATAAGAACTTCACCAGCTCTTCCTTTGAACGATACATCATCACACATCCTTCCTTTCAGATGGTATGATGATAATATTTTTGTTAATATTTTTTGTTCCACAGCTACTCTCGTAATCGTACCTATGACACCTATGTGGGTCGGGGTTACGTGATCTCTGGCATGGACGAGGGTCTGATTGGAGTGTGCATCGGAGAGAAACGCACCATCACCATCCCCCCACATCTTGCCTATGGAGAGGAGGGCACAGGTGTGTGTGTAAAGCTTCCATATACAGTTATATGTATCAGAAACAGTTGAGGTTTTTCATATCCTTTCTTTATGTCTTATTGCCTTCTATCTCTCAGGCACTAAGATCCCAGGTTCAGCTGTGCTGGTGTTTGACGTTCACATCATCGACTTCCACAACCCATCAGATAACACTGAGGTCACCATCGTGTTCAAGCCAGATGAGTGCGATAAGCAAACGAAGAAGGGAGACTTTATCAAATATCACTACAATGCATCTCTGATGGACGACACATCCATCGACTCCACGTGAGTGAAAAAAACAGAGAGAAAAAGAGAGAATGGTAACATCATCTCACATTAAGTGGCTGAAGTCTTGTGTTGTAAACAGTGCATGAAGGTCAGTTGATAGCATAGTTGGGAGTTTAAGAAAGGACGATCATAACTCATAACTTGTGTGAATAATAAGCGAGTTGTACCAGCTCCCGTATGAGTCAATTTCTCACTGTATACTCTCATGCACACTGCTTTTTCCTCAGTGCCTTTAAAACAACATATGCACTTTCTTAAACATCACCGTTTAGGGTAGTAAGAAATCTGTAGACTGCTGTACTATGATGTTGTACATAGGATGAGGTAAAAGGTTTATAAATGTTAAGGGGAAGTTGTGTTGGGTTACTTTTATTGTTATTTCAACAAACAACACTGTTGTGAGTGAGCTCATAGTGCACGCAGGACAGACAGGACAACACTGAATACTTATAACACCATCACATGAATAAAAACATTAAAATACACAAAATGTAATAATTATGAAAGATAATCTACATCTTTAAAGAATGCTTTGAAAGTCTTAAGCTGTCCTTGACAACGGTCCCACCCCAAAACTATTGTGGTTTCTTGATTCAACCCACGCTGTGGCCTCTGACTCACTGAAACATCTGATAAGATGTATGCCTGAACTCCTCCTCTGACCTGGTGTCACAAATTATCATCCTGCCCTTGACAAAGCAACAAAATCAACAAAAAAAGTTATACTGACTTGATGTAAATTACTATGGGATGTCAGGAGAATAAACCTGTCACATTCTCACACAGAAATTTAGGAAGGAGTAAGAAAATTATCAGAAATTATGATCTGGTAAGTACATATAAATACAGTTATTCCATATGTATCTGTTTCACTCCCACTCCATTTATTTCAGGTATAATTATGGAAAGACATACAACATCGTCCTGGGAGCCAACCAGGTTGTCCCAGGGATGGAGGACGGACTGATGGACATGTGTGTGGGAGAGAAGAGACACCTTGTTATACCTCCTCACCTGGGCTATGGGGAGAGAGGAGTCAGTAAGTAATGCACACACATACTATACATGTACACACACATACATATAAAATTTATTGCAGTTATTTGTGGTGAAATGTGTCTCTTATTGGAGAGATAGTAGCGTTGCATTGCTTTTATGTGAGATTACCTTAAATTTACCTTATCCAGCTATTAAAATAAGTTATAACCTCTAAAGGTCTCAGAGATATCTCCAGAATATCTCTGCACAATCCTCTAAATTTACTATTTTTGAGAATAGAATATGCTTAAATTTGGTAGGGATTTACATCAAAATACACATAGTAACAAACGCATTTCAAGTAAGTTCAGTCGGTCATGAAAAAAATAGCAAAAATCTTCAAAAATCTCCTGTTTTGCAACAGTGAAGCTTCTATGCAAAAGAGATGAGTCTCATTTTTCTACAGACAATGTTTTTAATAATAATGTAATGATAATTTGTTAAAATTTTCAGAAATCTCTCATTCCTTCATTTTGACTGAGAGAAAAGACTCATACAGCGCAAATAATGATTCTTGAAGAAGAAACAAAACACTCGACTTTTGTACAGTGGACTAAACAAGACATACTTAAATGTTAAGAGGAAACAGATGCTGTCTCTTAAAAAGAGAATCAAAGAAGAATTGTTATGTTAGTTATAAAGTCTGCAAGATTTTATGAACAGCAATCATGATTAGGGTAAAAACAGATCTATGACTCATGTTGCTGAACAGACTTCTGTGTCCAAACACTTTCTTACCAATTAAGAAGTTTTAGCATCATAGCAATAGTTTGACATTTTGGTAAATGGGCTTATTCACTGTCTGTTGTTGAGTTAGAAGATCAACACCATCTGTCCATTAAATATGAAGCTATATCCAGCAGCTGGTTAGCTTAGCTTAGCAGCTAGCCCGACCCTGTCCAATACATCTGTACAAAAATCTAAGTGTAAAAACAACACGTTTTGGTTTTATGTGCTGGTCTATTTCTTGGAGGTTAGTGATTTCTGTGGTGGAAAATCTTCAGATGGGCCAATACATCTTCAGGTCTCCCACAACATTTTTAAAACTCGCAAAAACTCAGATATATTCAAAAAACACACTTGAAAATGAGTTCAATGTGAATAGGTTTACTGTGCATCAAATGTAATACGGAGCAAACCGATGCTGCAATCCTGGGATAAAAGACCTAATGCAAAATCCCAGAACATCATTTTATATACTATTCACAACTCCTCCTGTTGCGGAGGCTATCTGGGGCTCCACTGAGCTTTTTACCAGATTCACCTGGCCTGAAAACAATGTTGTGTCAAACTTCCCTAAAACCCCTGCTGGCCTTTAATCACGCATCATAAGCAGTTTACCAAAATATCATATTACTGATGAACCCTTCTGTGTACTGTCTCTACAATGACTGCACACTGTTGATTCTTTAATTAACTGTCCTGTGTAGTGTCTTTTGTGCTGACACTGACATGACTATTTACACACTTCCTTGAGTCTTTTCGTCAATTGCCAACCAGTGAAGTTGTTACCTTCAGGCAGAGCCAAGTTAGCTGTTTGCTCCTGTTCCAGTGTTTATGCTAAACTAAGCCAGAGGAGGTCAAAACTCCAGCAATATCTGTAGTGTAAAGAACAACTTCAATGTGAGACCAAAGCGTTTCAGCTTGTAGCCTCCAGATAGCTGAGCTAACCAGCTGCTGGCTCCAGCTTCATATTTATTGTACAGACATGAGAGTGATATTGATCTTCTCATTTAACCCTCAACAAGAAAGTGATTAAGTGTACTCCTCAGCATGTTGAACTATTCCTTTAACGACCAACCCGTCACAGTAAATTTGTGTGTGTGTCTGTGTAGCTGGTGAAGTTCCAGGGAGTGCTGTGCTTGTGTTTGACGTCGAGCTGGTAGACATGGAGGAAGGACTTCCTGAAGGCTACATGTTCATCTGGAATGACGATGTGTCACCTGACCTCTTCACTGAGATGGACATGGACGACAACAAGCAGGTGGAGCCCTCTGAGGTATGTCCCAACATATATCTGAAACATTTTACCTTTTGGCTCCTGTCTGTTCATCCTCAATTTACCCTTTTCCTTTTCTTTCTTTGTCTCTATAGTTTACTGATTACATCATACGGCAGGTGAATGAGGGTAAAGGTCGCCTGGCTCCTGGTTTCGATCCCTATCGCATCATTGACAACATGTTCTCCAACCAGGACCGTAATGGAGACGGGAAGATCACAGAGGCAGAGTTCAAACTTAAAGCAGATGAAGCCGCCGCCCATGACGAGCTATGACGGGAATGAGAGTAAAACTCCGATCAGGGTGTAGGGTGAAGGGTCAGACAGTCAGCGAAATGGGAGGGGGGCTTCAGGGATACGTACTGTATGTGGGTGGTAGAGTAGAAGAGGAAGGGGTTGTATTTGTAAAATAAGCAAGTGTGGAGCGGGAAATGTGCCAAGAGAGATTTTTTACTTTGAAGACTGAGATGATGGTCTAAGGACATCTTGTCCGTAAAGGATAAGGCTGGCGATTGTCTATATTTTTCTTATTGTCAACAAATCTCATGTGCAGAGCCAAACCAACAATTAACTGATCTACTAACAAGTATTGTGTGTTTATCCAAAGCCTGATATATTGTGTTCCTCTGTGAGAAAAACACTGCTGAGCTGGGTGACATGTTTCTTTACCCCGAAGAATACGGTGATGGTAGTTTGTTTTGAAACGGCTCCAGAGAGTAACAACAACGATCACATTTTCAGTCTCAAGAGAGTAGTTCTGTGTACTGCAGACGCCACTGCTTGACTTTGTGCTACATTATAAATTTATAAAAGAACTTCAGTACAAAGTCAAGAGGTTGTGATAGCTCTGTAAACAGAACCACGTTGATGCGCATGCACAGTGGCGTCTGCTGTACATACAACTACTCTCTGGAGATTGAAAACATGATCACTGTTACTGTCTTTGGAGCCGTTTCCAAACAAATTATGGTGATCACTCTCTTTGGGTCAAAGGAACATGCCACCCAGTGTGACATTGTGGCTCATTAATGTGTTTTTTATTAGTTTTTGGACAATAATGGAGGCCTACGGGACAGAGGAATAAGATGTATCAGGCTTTGGAAACACACACAATACTTGTAAGTAGGATCAATTCATTGTTGGTTTGGGTCTGCACATGAGATTTGTTGACAATAAGA
Organism: Thunnus albacares; assembly: GCF_914725855.1. Lineage (NCBI taxonomy): Eukaryota > Metazoa > Chordata > Actinopteri > Scombriformes > Scombridae > Thunnus > Thunnus albacares. The sequence continues at coordinate 13,403,329 of NC_058124.1, forward strand.
AAAACATAGAAAATCGCCAGCCTTGTCCTTTAAAGAGCCAAATGAGTCTGAGAAGAAAGAGGGAAGATTAACATATGAGAAGATTGTTTTGAGAGCTAAATATTGGAAAGAAATCACCTTATTTGAGGTCAACAATGATAGTGAATGACTTTTTTTACCTCCTCTCTCATCAAGTTCTTTATGCCGTGTTGTATGTGACTTATTTTTTTTTGAAGGGTACAAAAGCACTCCTGTGTGAGAGAACAAACCAAGGCCTCACCCCACAAAGTCCACATTCAACACTCCTGCATCCTTCCTGACTTTTGTTGTTGTTATCGTTTTGTGGTTTTGCATGAAACATTTCATTTCTGTCCGCTGGGTATCAGCTTGTCTCTGAAACATCTGACAGTCTTCCAGGAGCAATGAGTCGACCATCACTCACTGTAATATACTGTGATGGTGGAAATTTAAATTGTCTCTGAAGGTTACCACTCATTTATTATTGAAAATAGGTGATTATTTTAAGTGAGAGTTTTAAGTTAGAGTAACATTTTATTTACATGGTTTACAGCTGAAACCTTCCACTGTTTTACTTTCAAATGTCAAGATGCCTTCTGTGTTTTCTACTGTTAAAAAAATCCTAAAATGTAGTTCCATGGCCTGTTTTTGTCTTCATCCAATGTCAACACCCGATTGCAATTTAGGACTTTGTGCTTTTGTGTGTGTATGTGTGTGTGTGTGTGTGTTCGTGTGTGTGTGTGTGTGTGTGTGTGTGTGTGTGTCAGAGAGAAAGAGAGAGAAAAGTGTGTGTAAAGGTTGTTTTTGTTTTACCTTTTCATTCAGGAGAATACTGAGGCTTGATCATGAGAATGTCAGTGCAAAGTTTAATTTGATTAAATGACCTGACCTAAAAGAAGACTAGATTGTGTCTCTCCATTTGTCTTTGAATTTGTGCCTTAAACTCTTATCTGCTTCAGATATTTTTCAACTTTAGTTTTGTTGCATCAACAAACTTAACACATAACAGGACAACTTTAATTTTTTCATGTATTTATTTATGAGGAAGTTAAGTTTCAACTGCAGTCCTTTGGCGAGATGTTCTGAAACCAATGAAGTGATGGTTAAAAGTTATAGACAGAAGACGACATGATGCCGTAAAGACAATAGCAACAAAATAAACATTCTCAAGACAGTGCACGAGCCATGTAGTGCAACAGGAAACAGCCAAACATCTGTACAATAACACAGCAACAATATTCAGTGCATGTAGCCATGCAGCAAGACAAAGCAACGAAACACAACCAAGTAATACTGATAATAAGTTTATCCCTAGCAACGTTCATTATAAATTTGTAATCTAAATAAGCCATATCTCAAGGGGGCACCCTCTAACCTGGAAGGAGATACTAGAAGACCTCAGAGATGAGCACAAGTCTTTGGTTGGAGTGTACAAAAATACAAACCAGTTTTATTTAGTTTTTATAAAAATGAGTAATACTGTAGAAGCGTGTGGAATTGTACCAAACAATACACACAGCACTGCAGGTTAAATAAACAGCTGCATAACCAGAAGAGATAGATAAGGTGTTGTTTGAACCAAATACTACACAGAGCACCTCATGAAGAGATAGATGAGTAGGACCTCAAGTGACGACCCAAAAAGGAAGCCCAAAAAGAGAGACCCCCAGTCTCTCTTGGCTTTTCTTTTTATATCAGTACATCTCCCCCTTCTTACATTCCTACACCCATATATGGTCTTCCCCCAGGACACCTACCAGCTACATGCTCATGACTTTGCACAAAACTGTGACCTTTCTTTGTCTGTCACATACAACACATTCTGTGGAACATTTGAAACTTCTACTTTTCTACGTTTGAGGTTAAAATTTTAGGGATGTTTGGTAGTTGCTGGAAATCACAGCTTCTCCTTGGGCCTCAGGTTCTCTACCGGTTGTCTATGTCTTAGGTGACTGTTTGTGTTTGTTTAGTCCACTTGAAAGTTCAGATGTAGTTCAGTAAAAATGGTGTAAGACATTTGGCCATGTTTTGACTTATCACCAATTATAATTAAATAATTTAGTCAGAAGTGGGTTTGAGTGGAGTTTGTCTCGGCCACTTATAGTGGAGCTTTCAACAATATCATAAATTAAAGGGGCTTTTTTTGTGTGAAGTTTTTCCAAACTTTAATTGACAGTCTAAGAATAATCAATTTTGTGATTTTTGACAATATGAATACGCTTAAGTTGACATAAGTAATAAATTAACATAAAAATCTTGTGATTATTAATGGAGAGTGGTCATCTCTTCATTAATATTTATGTTTTTATGAACGTCTCCATGGCATAAACCATCTTAACCCCTTTTTCTCTCCAGTGCTCAATATTTGAAGATTGTGGCTTTAACCAAGACACTGTGATCATTGTCTTTGCTATCCCATGCACTAATTTTCTGTTCTGTATCCCTTTAGGATATTCCTCTGCCATTACAGTTTTCTTCTTCCTTTCCATCCTCTCCTTTGTTTTCTTTTATTTTTCTCTCAGTGAATTTTACTGTTTCTAGGGAAGAAATGTTTACATATAAAACGAAATAATCTGATCACTGGCCTCTAAGAGTTTGATTGTGGGGAACTACAGATGCAAATTAGCTTCAAGCTAACTCCAGTGCAGTGCATCTTTAATGTTTAAAACTGCACACTGTCCCAATCAATAAATCAATAATAAATCAATTTAACTCAGTAATGGAAGTTCATTTCCTGCCTCCTTTGAAGCAGTAATGGCAGAGTCATCCTTGCCTCACAAGCAGACATGCACAAGTGCAATCATGTGGAAATGTTAAAGATCAAAGCTTAAGAAGTGTATCTTCTTGTTCGGTAAACCCAGGTGCCAGCCACAAAAGTGCAAACAGGAAGTGGGGGAAGAACCTTTATACAAATGTCTATATTATGTCTAGTTACTGCATGTGAAAGAGTGAATATAATTGTTTTTTCCTCAACCTTTAAGGAGAAGCCTTAAAGAGGTAGAAGTTAGTGGTTTTTAACTCAGCTAAGCAGGTTGCTAACAAAGGTTATGACTCATGATGAATTGAAAAGATAATTACTTGACTGTGTGTGTGGTTTGCAGCATTCAGACTGTGGAAACTGAGTGGAAAATGATTCACTGTGTGTCACCATTCACTCTGGCATTAAAGATGCGGTTTCAGTCTGTTGCGAATTCAGTCCGAAATTAGGCCAATAAAGGGTAAACACTGTTTGTCAGTTAGCTCAGCCACCGTTTATCTGCAAGTGGTTACCACGTCATGGTTGCCTCTGTCTGTTCTGTGGTTTTTCACTTAGGTTTTATTCAGGAAGCACATGTATCTGTATCATATTGGGTGATGCCTTCAAATACTGCCTTCAGTCACCAATGAACAGATCTTGAATGCAAAGAAGCTCACTGCGTAGAACTATTTCCAAGTGAATACAGTCTTATCAAGTGGTTTATTCAGTTTATAAATCTCTTAGAATATGTGAGATATTCACTGATCATATTTCAGGTATTTGAAATAAAACATTAAGAATTTGTGTCTTATTAATCCCTTACTGCCAAAACTAGATTTTCTTTGACATAATTAGTACACAGGAGTAGTAGTGAGGAGAAAATGCCCATTGTGCACTGCATTGTGGGACACTAGTGTCAGCATCACACACAATCATCAGAGTGATGTGTAATCAATGGTATGAAAACTGACAGCTGAGTTTGACCTGTGTATCACTTCATTCTTCAAACCTGCTCAGGATTAGTATGCAATATGAAATTGGGACACAAATGATGTGCGACAAACTTATGACGTCGGTTTCATCCACATATAGCACCAGTCAGAGGTTTGGACACACCTACTCATTCAAGAGTTTTTCTTTACTTTTACTATTTTCTACATTATAGAACAATACCAAAGTCATCAACACTATCAAAATACCATGATATGTTCTATATTTTAGATTCCTTAAAGTAGACACTGTTTGTTTTGATGACAGCTCTGCACACTATTGGCGATATCTTAACAAGCTTCTTGAGGTAGTTACTTGGAATGGTTTTCAATTAACAGGTGTGCCTTGTCAAAAGTTAATTGGTGAAATTTCTTGCATTCTTAATGCATTTGAAGCCATCAGTTGTGTTGTGCTGAGGTAGTGTTGGTATACAGCAAACAGCCCTATTTGACTGCTTTTGTAATCCATATTATGGCAAGACCCGCTCAGAACATTTCTCTTTACCGCTATGTAAAGAGAAATGTCTGAAGTCCATCATTCCTTGAAGAGGTGAAGGTCAGTCAATCTGGAAAACTTCAAGAACTATGAAAGTTTCTTAAGTGCAGTTGCAAAAACCATCAAATGATGAGTCATCAATAATGGAACTGGCTCTCATGAAGACCACCCAAGGAAAGGAAGACCAAGAGTGACCTCTGCTGCAGTGGATAAGTTTAATAGAGTTAGCAGCCTCAGAAATCACCAATTAATACCTCAGATTAGAGCCCACATCAATGCTTCCGAGAGTTCAAGTAGCAGACACATCTCAACATCAACTGTTTCAGAGGAGACTGTGTGAATCCAGCCTTCATGGTCAAATTGCTGCAAAGAAACCACTACTGAGGGAGACCAATAAGAAGAAGAGAATTGCTTGAGCCAAGAAACTCAAGGAATGGACATTAGACCAGTGGTCTGATGAGTCCAAATTTGAGATTTTTGGTTCCAACTGTCTGTGAGACACGAAAAGGTGAATAGATGGTATCAGCATGTGTGGTTGTGATGATGTGAGGATGCTTTACTGGTGACACTGTTGGCAATTTACTCAGAATTCAAGGCACACTTAACCAGCATGGCTACCACAATACTTTGCAGTGACACGCCATCCCATCTGGTTTGCACTTAGGTGGTCCCATCATTTGTTTTTCAACAGGACAGTAACCCAAAACACACCTCCAGGCTCTGTAAGGGCTATTTGACCAAGAAGGAGAGATTTTGGAGTGCTACATTAGATGACCTTGCCTCCACGATCACCCAAACTAAACCCAACTGAGATGGTTTTGGATGAGTTGGACCGCAGAGTGAAGGAAAAGCAGCCAGCAGGGGCTCAGCGTATGTGGTAACTCCTTCAAGACTGTTGGAAAAAGCTTTTGTAATCACCAGCTGTTGTTGAATCACTCTAATTCAGGCCTATTTAGTCAGGAATGCCTGACAGCTGGATTACAATGAAAATGTGTGGGTGCAAATAGGTGTTGGAGGTTTGAAAGTGCCACAAGATGACCCTTTCACAGGCTATCTCTGAAGGAGGCTCACTCTGTCAGCTGAAGGCACTCGCCCAGTTTTATAGGGTGGCTTCATGCCCTGACCCTAACATTTTTTGCAAATTCAACACATATAGTAAACCTTTCAATCAGAATATGCTTATTATAGATTCTGTACTGAACTTACACCTCTATTACAGGTGCAGGTTTCAATCAACAGATCTAAAACTGTCCAAAACTGTCAATTAATAAACACTGCATGATTATCCTTATCCTTATCCATGATCAGTTTTCAACACGAGCCAGGAACTTTGGTTGGAGTGTATAAAAATACAAACCAGTTTTATTTGGTTTTTACAAAAATGAGTATTACAAAATATAAAAAGTAAAATATAAAAACTTGTGGGTATGTAATGTAATGTAATGTAATGTAATGTAAAAAAGAAGAAAAACTCTCTAGGACTTCAAGAAGTCAAAAAAGCCTTAGAGGAAAAAAGACAAAAAGGCCAACTGGCGAAAGGACCCCCGAACACCACCAAAAAATACCCTGAGGCTGTCCTGGTTTTCCCTTTTATTTCAAAATATCTCTTGCTTCTTACATTCCAACACTTATATGTGGTCATCTGCCAGGTTACTGTTTGCTGGCATTACACAAAATAATGATACTTCTTTGTTTGTCACTCACAACACAATTCGTGGAAATCTGGTAGTTAAGATACTTCTACATTTTTAACAATTGAGGATAAGAATATAGGCATGTTAGCAAGGTACAGGAAACCACAGCCTCTTCTAGGGCCTCAGGCTCTCTACCGGTGTTTGTTTATTTGCACGGTGACGGTTTGTGCCTTGTCCATGCTTTGTACAGTTATAGTTCAGCACAAACTGTATAAGACATGTTTCCATGTATTAATTATATCAATTTGTCATCAATTTTGTCAGACGTAGGTTTGAGTGGAGTTTGTCTCGGCCACTTATGGTGGAGCTTTTAACAGTTTGACACTTTTGTGTTTACTACATGATTCCATATGTGTTACTTTATAGTTTTGATGTCTTCAGTACTGTTGTACAACGTAGAGAATAATAAAAATAAAGCCCTTGAATGAGTAGCTGTGTCCAAACTTTTGACTGGTACTTTATATTTTAACTACTTGGCTTTCCATACACACACAACATCATTCAACATATTTCTGACCATCATGCTTCCTGCAGCATGACCCCAAATCCAGGGAACAAATGGAACAGTGGCTTTCAGGGGAGCCCTATTTTCCGGTGTGCTACTAACCATGTCACATGCACACACATACATGGACATGTGCAGTCAATTGAAGGGTTACTACAAAAAACATTGTACTGTTACTATATACACACAGTCAATAACATTTCACTTCACACAGAGAAAATCTAGCCATGCAGGTACCACAAGGAGACAAAAACATGTCACTGTTGCAGTGTTTTTATATCACTTGAGCAACAACAACAAAAAAACTCCACACAGGGAATCAACCAATGGTTGTACATCTAAACAGACCAGACTTAGGTTACATCACATGATAACATTAGAACACCTGTTGGTCTTACACGAAACATAGGCTAGCAAGACAACAGCCGCACTCTACACGGTGTAGAGTGTCAGAGCAGCACCAAGAAGAGGTGTTATTTAACGCACTGTCTGTAAGAGGCCTTTTCTGTCTCTGTTGACTACAGCCAATGTTTGGATCTATTATCTGGTGACAGATCTCTGACTTTCTTAATGAGGGATGGCTCCGCACTATGTGTTGAAAGCTCTGGACTTATCAGTTGAAGAACTGCTATCAGACATCTTTGTATGATGACATGTTTTTGACACTGTCAATTTGACATGCAGTTGCTGTGTTCAACCATTATTAATTACAACTGCTGCTAATCGTTCATGTTCAGGGTTTTCCAGAGAACAGTATACTTCTGTCTCAATGAACTGAACGACAAGAGGATCTTTGTTTTAGTCACTATTGTAAAGATGGCCTTTTTGATCTTTTTCCACATTAGCTTCTTATGATATCATCCTTATGTATATTTTTGAATATTATAATGTATGCATGTGCCACAAAACCAATTAAATGCTTTTAAACAATATATGCATGATGTGTGCAGATATTTGATAGGACAATTGTAGGAAGACCTCCCCTTTAACCCTGAGTACTAAAGGACATTTATTCTTTGGGGAGAGGAGTTAGAAGCCAGGCTTTGAGTTTCCAGCAGAGCTCTTTGGTGGATTTTTTGATATTTTTGCTTACTGTTTTTTGTACTTTTGTGCTGAATAAGTTAACATAGATCATTTTTGATCTCCTGAAAGACAGAAACTTCTCATATTTTGAACTCCTAAACTTTACTCATCCAAGGCTTCTTCAACTACATTCTGGTAAGGCCTCTTGCATACTAACTATTCTCTAATGTGTTAGTAGTGCTGATTTGGATCTCTCAAGTGAAGGACCAGCGTTAAGAAGGGTTAACGTATCGGGGTAAAGCCTAGAAAGAGAGGTGTACCTGCCTGTGATGCTGGGGCTCTCTATCAGATTGTAACACACTTCTAGGAGGAGAAGAGACCTCTTTAACACATACTGATTTCACTGATAATAATAATTTACTGTGCTATTATAATTATTTTATTCAGTGATTAGAGACACTGGAAGATGGTACTTGTTCTTGCTCACCCCTGGTGCGCTACTACATTTGCGTACATAAATTCTTGACAAACCTGACAATAAACAAGCAGGCAGTGTAGTAACTCAAGCCTCACCAATAGGAACAGTGCTTCACTGGTCTGTGACCTAGGCTCCTAAACAGTGCCCAGATTGACCATCAGAACCAGCTAACAACGTGTTATTTTTTTTCTCACTGGGATTCTGCAAAGACCCACCCCTACTCTGCCTCTGATTGGCTCTAACCCTGATATTCAATAGGTTTACAATGAATCCAATGCTATATTTATCATGTTCAAAATGTGTAATGACATTATTACACTCAATTTTAATATTATAATTAGTTTTACACAATATATAATCTTTCATTCAAGTCCAAAAAGTAACTAATGTATACAAAGGTAAAATAAATGCATTAAAGATTCTGGTTCATCACTGCAAAAATTACATTTGTTTTCAATATCTAAAATTTTGGAGAAATATAGATTTGTTGGATACATAGTGTGTAACATTTTGAGGTGTACCTCTTTAATCTTATTGGTAATACAGAATGTACATGATAAAAGCCTCTGTCAATCAGTAAAAATGTCCCAAAAAGCTTTTCCTCTGAGAACACACACACACACACACACACACACACACACACACACACACACACACACACACACACACACACACACACACACACACCTACTGCATAGTGAAACATCCTGGAGGCAACGTAACAATTCACTACCTCACTGCTTGAACGTAGTGACGTAAACGTACGGTAGCTATTTGTCCCATGGATGTATAATAAAAGCTGGATAGGGCGCCGCTGCTCAGCCTTGCAGCCAATTTTTCCCAGTGGCCAGTATCGCAGCGAAAAATTCCCTTGCGGTCCAAAAGGGATTTTCCCAATAGACCACCATTGTAAAAGAGACGCCTGTGAAACTGCTGCAAACAGCGTTAAATATGACTCTTTCTGTTATGAACTTTTGATCCATGGAGATTTTATGTTTGTAAAACTTTCCTCGAGCCGCGAAAAGCGATTTAAAAATCCGTGACTTCATCACAATGTAAAGTCTATGGGTCGAGCGGGAGCTCGCGGGCGGGGCCAGCGGGGGAAACACTGTGGCACACTTTCAGCATGGATGTATTAGGAGAAGAGAGGTTCTATAAATCCATGATACATCCATGATATTCAGTGGACCGCACAACGCGGAAGCAAACCCGGAAGCTAGAAACTTTTTTTTGGCGTATGCGCCAGGGCACCAGGTGAGCAATTCCTATAGGACTGAATGTGCGCCATCATCCATGTCATGCACTGATGACCACAGCAGCGTTGTGTTTATTATAGTGGAGACAGATGTTGGGAGACTAGAGTGTAATGAGCCAATAAACACAACATTGACATATTTTTGCTAGCCTATTATTATTTATTTCAGGAATCTCAATATGCAGAAAATCAAAATCTATTACCTGTTACACAAAAATCGACGACTTTTTTTTAGAGCTCCCCCTAAATTTCTCAAAGTGGCTTTCAGTTGCTTTTGATACTTGTAATTTGAACCCTGCTGACCTGCTGCATGACCCCTAATGTGAGGTGAGTTTTGAAGGAGGAGGAGTCACTCATGTCATCTCCCGCTTAGAAAACTACAACAGCTGCAGCGGACCTTATTTACCTCACTTGTTTGAAGACTGTCACGGAAACTTTCAGTTGGAGTCCCGCCCGGGCGTTGTCGTACGAGGGTATTTTTCGTCTCTCCAACCTTATTGCATGAGGCGATGTTGTTGCAAGTGTCAACTTCTTTAAGTCCATTTCCTCTCTGGGTAGAAGGGTTTGTTTTCTGCATGGTGCTGCGGCAGTGACTTCAGAAGCAATGGAGCACATCGGCTTAGCCTGTCAGGTGGGTGGAAATGCGCTCGCCATATTTATTTACTTAAAAAAAAAATAATTGTAGAGCAGTGGTTCTTTGAGTAGGGTCCGGGGACCCCCAGGGGTCCTTGAGGGGGTTCCAGAGGGTCCCCATCAAAAAGGGAAATAATTTATTTTCACTATAATTTCATCCATAAGTAAAACAATAACAGAGTGTTTGACTTTTGGTCATGGTTTTCATACACTTCCTGTAATAAAACATATGAAGGCAAAAATCTTCATCAAATGGGGGTCCGTGGTCTAGTTTGTGTCAGTTTAAGTAGGGGTCCTTGACGTGAAAAAGTTTGAGAACCACTGTTGTTGCAATGGAGCAAATAAATCCCCGCTGAGCATTTGCTCAATTGCTCAGGACCCTATGACCTCTAAAACAGTGGTTCTCAAACTTTTTCACGTTCAAACACAATGACACAAATTAGACCACAGACCCTCATTTGATAAGATATTTACTTTCAGATGTTTTATGACAGAAAGGGTATGAAACCCATGAACAAAATAGTCAAACAGTCTTTCATTGTGTTAGGTATGGATGGAATTATAGTGGAAATAAATTATTATTTATTTTATTATTTTATTTATTTATTAATAATTATAATTATTTTTGCTGCGGAGCCCCTGGAATCCCCTCAAGGGTCCCACATGCATCCTTATTATTCAGTCAGGATGCATTTGCGGAGCAAAGTTATGGTTTTGCTACCTCACTTTTTGTCTCTTAAAATGTATCATACAGTCGCTGCAATCAGATGATTGTACTTAAGCAATGATACTATTTTCAGGAACTGACAAAAACAAGTAACAAAAACATCACACATTTGTGGATCCCCTTTGAGTTATTTTAGTCACACCGTCACAAATCGATCAGAGGAGACTGACAGCTCAGTAAGAGGCAGGCAGGGCGGAGCTTTTCCCGTTTGATTTAACAATCTGAAGTGGAAAGTCACTTATTCAGACTTCCACAGACCACTTTGCTTTAGTTTAAGTTTTAGTCAGACTTAAGATGGAATAATTTGTAAATATGAGGATGCATCGCTGCGTGTAATGATCTCTCCTTTTATCCAGCCGCTCTGCACTGTGCTTTCATTATCAGTCGTAAGTTAACTCCAGTAGGGGGTTCTTGCAGTAAGGTCTAGTCCTCGACTAAATTAAGTCTTGAGGGGCAAAAGTCATTTGAGTTGTGCATTAAAATAGTCCTTGATTTGAGATAATGTAGGCTAAAAATAATCTGCTGTTGAAGTTATGATAATTAATTCCTGTATAACATTACAACTACATCAGCTAGTGGTGATATTGAGAATAGCTCCGTGTTTGTCCTTGTTTGACCTTTTTGAAGATGGCCTAGTAGCCTGCAACCTACTACCGTTTTAGGCTACGTAATGTTTTTATAAATATAATTTAAAATATGAAATAGCCATTCTTCTAATAATCACTTCCTGTTATGATCGACCCAATTATATACTGTTCTTGATGCATTCTTGTTTTTCATAGCACTCTCAATCTAACTAATCTACACTAGTGCAGGTGGCTGTTTCTTGACTGTTGAATATAAATCGAGAAACTGGATGTTAAAACTGAGAACAGGAGTCAGTGAATTAGTGGCAATGTTTATAGACTAGTCAGACATGGGGTCTATTCCAGAAAGCAGGTTTAACAAATTCTGAGTATAAACCTGAACCCTGAGATGGGGAAACTCTGATTTCGGTTCCAGAACAGCTGATCAGAGTCAGGTCAATCAACTCTGAGTATGTTTATTCTGAGTTAAGCATGTGTGTGGTGAATGGGGAAAAAAACACTATCAATGGAGCTCTGATACTATGAGTCACCATGGCGACAGGTGAATAAAAGGCAGAGTCTCCATTTTAATCCAGTGGACGTAGAGATATTAATGCATGTGTATGCAGATGGTGCACATTTATCTTAAAAAAAAAAAGAACCTGAGTCAGACCAGGAAAAGTATCAATAAGTTTCATAAAGTTTCACTCAGTATTGTCCATTAATTCAGCATTTACCAGACTTACTTTTAAATATATTTGTTCAGCTTTAATCTGAAGGGGCCAAAACACAGGAGGAAGCAACTGAGATGAAAAATATAGTCGAAGATTTAAAAAATATATAGATCAAAGACACAGAGACATGACTGTAACCTCTCAGTCTGATCCAATAATCTTTGATGATTTTGCATTTTAAAAGGCGTCAAGGTTAAAACACAGTAGATTTTAAAGTTTTAGACATCTATTTGTATCTTGGCTCAGTCTTGCTCACTCAGAAATATTAACATATGATCTCCAATATTATAGGAATTATGTTCCATCGGTGAGACCAATCATATTGTTAAAAGCTCCACTATAAATGGCTGAGTGCCCTGAACTGACAGACTGGACCTCCTCTAGAGAGAGCCTGTTAAAGGGTCATCTTGGAGTACTTTCAAACCTCCAGCACCTGTTTGCATCCACACATTTTCGTAGTAATCTAGCTGTCATGCATTCCTGACGAAATAGGCCCGAATTAGAGTGATTCAACGACAGCTGGTGATAATAGAAGCCAAGCTGAATATTGCTTCCCTACGCGGGCTAAGGTGGACTCGTGTGCAGATTTTGGGTACTTGTTTGACACCTAGGTCAGAGGTAAAGGACAGGCGTCTGCCGGTGCCTTATCCACACTGGCAGGGGGTATCGGTTATACAAGGCAGACACCATTACAACCTCATGAGTGATACAAATAATTATCAATTGATCCTACATGTCTAAAGCTTCATACCAATTTTCTAAATTTAAAGTGAGATTATTCATCATGTGCTATAAATGTTTCAGTGCAGGAGCTGCTCTGACAGACAGCTGTCTTGTGTGCACAGAGTCACAGTGTTATAACAGAAGGACATGCTGAGGTTTTATTCTGAGCTGAGGGAGACTCGACACTGTGTAATATTTGAATGTGAGGGCAAAAATCGCTATTCAAAGAAATGACTGTATTGGGGTTTCAAACCAGGCCATATTAAAGATGTTCACATCAAACGCTGAGACCAGAGAGATGAGCAGACAACCAACGGGAGTTTATTTCATTACACACGAACATACAGAACTCAGAAAATCATCAATGCAGCCCTCCTTCAACTTCATTCCCACACCTATTTATACCAAAAGCGTACGTGACATCCTGCTTATGTTTTTGGCACTTTCGTAAGAATAATGATCACTTGGACTGTGACCAATAGGTGTAGATGTCTCTGCACCATTTGGACATTTCTTAATTTCTGCTGTGTGTGTGTGGTGTACTTTGCTCCCCCTTTCCTAATATTTCCAGGTGTCTCCTGTTTATCTGGAGACCTAATGCTTTTTGGACGGGTCAATGATCGGCGTAGGTCAAGCCGATCTGGTAAAAGTTCTGTTTCCCAGAGATTGTAACCAGAACTTTCGAAAACAACTCCTTTTTTAAAGGAGATCGTTTTCACCTATTCATTGGTGTTGTGCAACCCTTAGTGTTTTGTGTATTACTTTCCCACATGCTCATCATATTTTCGCTTCTACAACTGATGTGCATAAAAGCAGTTACTGAGATAGTCCTTGAGTAACTGATGGATAAATTATCAATAGACTGAGGTTGGTTGAAGTCAAGCATCTCTTTAATTCAAACAGAACATATGTTGCAGACACGGAGAGTCCGCAGAGTCTCCGTGGAGAATTCTGACAAGACAAAGGAAAGTCACTAGTATATATTGACGGCCTTGATGCCCTTGAGAGGCACTTTTTAGTTGTTTACAGATTCCTTCTAACAGACCTAGACAAAGCTTTACAGAGCTCTCCCTTCCACATGGTGACCATGATGTCCATATGACTATCATAGTGTTCCCCTCAAGGCCCTGCCGCCAAATATATACATACATATGACCATACCTACTTAACTAATACATGGATTTTTCTATCATTTCCCCCCTGTTTATACTTAGTGAAACAAATGAATAAAATCAAAAACATAGAAAAATGTATAGTGAGGACTAAATGTGTAATTGATTAGGATATTTGTAATACAGGACAAAGCAAATCAACATCAAAATCATCATAAACGAGCATGGTTAAAGAGTCGATTCAAAAAGTGATTACATAGTTACATGATTAAATACTACAATCATAATGAAATCAACTAACAGTAGCTATCTCTAAGTTAGTAATTAATTACTAATTATTAATAATGATTAAAAATTATGACATTTTCGATTATGCCATCATAATTAATAGAAATGATTAAAATACATCACATTTGTAAGTTACGTTTCCATCAGAATCATCAGTCAAAGCCATAGCTACAGACTTCTTTATCAGTGCCTTGATAATGGGAATGATGCAACAAGCAATTACAAGGATCAGAATCAGAAATGGAGTGATTGGAGCTAACAATTTGAAAAAGACAGCATACCATGGACCGGTTACAAACCAGGACCTGCCAAATTTTGAATCATGATCAACAGCATCACGCAATGAGGTCAGATTAGCAACTGCCTGCTGAAATGGTTCCTCCCTCGTCATCATTAGCAGGAATATATGTGCGGCATGAGGCACCTACGAGTGCACACACACCTCCAGTGGCTGCAGTGAGCTGATCCAACACAATGCGGTTCTGAAGGACAACTGCCCTAAAGCCTTGCAACTCCTCTGGTTCAGCCCGCCACATAGCCAGCGTGGTGTTTACGAAGAGATGGGAAAAGTGACAGCATGACTTTTTCACCCGTGGACCACAACTTATGGTCTTCTGGAACATTAGAGCCCCAGACAGGATCATGTGGCTGACTTAAATCTCTCCTAATACGCTGCTCACCCGGAAGTTCACCAGAGTGGGGCATAGCTGAAACAACGAAGTAGTGATCAGTTGGCTCTACAGCCACACAGCGACCCACCCAGCCAGGAGGAAGTTGAGCATACATGTAGTACCCACAGAGAAACATTACATCAGTCTGTGGATATGTCCTAAGGACATCTGGCAATATCATCAATATCAATATCCATCCAGGATTTTGATTCTGACATGCAGTAAACGCTAATTAATGGATAGACTTCGATACAAACTGAATGAATGAGGAAGTGAAACTCTGAGGGGAGAGACAGAGAGACACTCAGGGTTTGTTGAAGAAAACCTTCCAGTGAGCAGGTTACGTTCACAGAGTCAGTTTTTTAAAATCTTGACAACTATTTGATTGCTAAATTAGCTTTGTTTGTAGTTAGGAGAGACAAGCTGATGCCAGACTTTGTGAGAGTTCTGTCTCCTTATTATTGATCAGTGCTAGTCAGTGCTAGATATCAATGGGTGAAGAAGAAAAAAACACCTGAAGTTTGTTAGTCAGGTATTGAAGAGCTTCAATGCTCCTTGACATAGTCTGTACAAGTCTCTACAACTCCACTGCAGGATGAAATATCATTCTTTCAAAAACACATCCTCTCATTTGGGGTTTTGATGATGGTGGTAATGTCGGTGCAAAATCTCCCATTGGTTTTAACTGGTTTTGAGGTCTGGTGACTACTAAGGCCATAGCATTGGGTGTTGATTACCTCATTCTATGATGCAGTACAACTGCAGGAAAGCATCTGCATTCATTATGTTTCTCCATTCCTTTATTCAGGGTTTTCCCTGTTTATTTGTCACCTGTCTGTAATAAACCTGATAGGTAATGTCATGGAAATACAGTTGATATAAAACAAACAAAGCTTGAATTGACGGTTAATGCGTGCAAGAGAGAGACCAAGTTATACTGCGCAAGAGAGGTTAAATTGGCGTTTAATGCGCGAGAGACTGAGACCCCGTTTACACTTGGTTTTAAAATGCGTCTTGGGTGATCGGATTACAAGTGGACAGCGCTAAATACAAGTGTAAACGACCACTTGACACATTGTGATCCGGTCACTCAAACCACTTGCCGAGGTGGTCTGTGACGCATTTGACCACATGTTTTGTAGTGTGAACGCTAATGCTTCCTGATGCATCCCCGGCAAGGACGTAACAGGAAAATACATCATCAATGCAGGACGTGGCGGTTGTTTTGGTAAAAGCGCGCCAGTGGTTGAAAAAATGGAGAGAAGTGCAGATGTATGTGGTTGAAGTACAAGTGAAACCAGATGTCTAATCTCCATTTGGGTAGAAAATTCAGTCCAAAGAAAACTAGACAACTCCTTTCGTAACTGGGGCGTTTAAGAGGATATTGCTAAGAAGATGGAAGAAAATGGCTACAGCCGTAGCTGGCAGTGATGTCAGCGTAAAGGCCTTTACACACTGGATGCTGATTTTTTTCGTGCGATTAATTCGCACGTCAATATATTTTTTCGAACTGTTTGTGTCATGAGTACTGTTGAGGCCAACTTTCAGCCAACCTCCCCGAGTTGGTTGATGCGAGAAGAACGAGACCACAATCGAGTAATGTCCTTGTAGCAGCTGGATTTATTTATCGAAGATCTTTGGAGAACACTCTACAGAGAAAATCTGCATTTGGCCAAGCGCCCTGTGTTCTAAGATTTGTCTTTGTGCCAGAGCATTTTATACCTTGTCTTTACCCCCTTTCTGGGTGTATCTCTTGTTTGGACCCCAATTGGCTTGTTGTCTATCCTTTCCAAAAAAGGAGTTGTTTTCTTCCTTCACTTTTCACCCCAATTCACCACCCATGCTTGAGGTTATGTTTGTCTCCCTCATTCTGGTCTGAACTGGTTTTCTATACCTCTTTTTAATTCTAATCCCTAACCACATCCTTCTATAGACATACTTATGCGCCAGATACTCAGAACACAGTGTACTTTTGACTTCTATTTATTGTTGCATAACCTGTTTACAGCGATAGTGGCAAGCAAAGGACGCAACCTTTTGATATCACACATAGCAATTGAATAAGGCATATAATGCATAATTGATTATCATATGGTTAATCTAGTATTGTAATTAATATGGCAGTGTGTGCTTCCCATCACCTCTCACAGTACTTTCACACAGAATGCGAATATTATGAAGCGAAAAAGCGACGTGATTTTTTTCGGAATGAGGTCGATTTTTCTGAGTTTTCACACAACAACAATAAAAGCATCAACCAATCACAAAGCGTAATCTGCACAGACAGCTGTTTCTGGTGACGGCCCACGTGGGGTGTTGAGTATCCTGCTGTATGTGTTTTGAACTTATTTACCGTGTCTACATTGATTGATCAGCTCCCAGTCTGTCTGTGAGCACTGCAGGCAGACAGGTAGGTTCACTTGCTACAGTGGGCGGAGAAATAAAGCCAATGAATCAATATATTGATGTATCATGTATCATATACATCATCACCATGTATTTATAAATACAAACACTGTGGATTTATTCCCGTGGAGCCGACATGCAAACTGTTTTGGTTCAGTAACTCCCTGCTGTCAGTCAGCCTGGTGAAGGCAGTTTGTCCTCTCAGCTTCCCAGGAGCTGCAGCTGACAGGCAGCTGCTTCTGTGGACATGAGATGCTGAACGCAGGTCAGAGATCATCATCATCATCATCATCACTGGAGGATGATGTCAAGACCACAGGCAACATCACCTCCAGTGATGATGATCTTGTCCTTCTTCTCCTCACTCGACAAAAGAAGAGGAGAGCGTTATATCCGTTCAGTCCACACCAGCTCCGACCTGTGTTCAGTGTCTCTGTCCACAGAAGCAGCCGCTGGACAAACTGCTTTCACCAGGCAGACTGACAGCAGAATGAGCTGTCGCAAATTCTTTCACAAATTCGTGTTTCTGTGTTTCTGTCGCAAATTCGTATCACTGCCAGTGTGAATAGTTTTGATGTGAACTATTCGCAGGTGATTATTTCGCAATTTCGTGTTGTTTATTCGCGTCGCTGTGTATGTGCAAAGGCCTTAAGATCAAACATTTGAAGCGAGCATACCGCAAAGCCAAAGACAACAATAGCAAGTCTGGAAGGGATAGAATAAGTGCTCAAGATCATTATAAATGCATGTTTGCACACAGTCTCTTCACCACCTTCACCTCTTCACAGGTTTTTAATTTCAATTAAATACTGCTGCAAATCATTGCATTGTGTCATGTGAACTAGAATGAGTAGAGAGAGACACTTCACGGCTAAGGTGTAGCTGTTTCACCCACAAGAACTAAATGGTCCGTCAACCTCTCTTGTGCTCAATAATAGCTCAGTCTCTGTTAAAAGAATTTCTTCGTAATGACCATTAAACAATAGAGACCGGAGCAGAAGTATCAAAATTTAACAGAATTTATTTTCTTGTACAAGAAGGAGCATTTCGCAGTGCGACACACAGGATGAGGTTACAAAGAAAAAGGCTCTCCGAGGAGCGCCTACAACAGGGTTTTATACACCTTAAGTGGGCATTACAGTTCTTTTCTTAATCTATCAAATACAGACTCATAGATAACATTGTTTCCTCTCGCAATTTTCGCTCTGCTTTTGTCCGCTCTGGCACCTCATACTCCTGCTGCTGCTGCTGCTGGTCTCAGACCATGGATGTATTATAAGAGCTGGATATCAGATACCATTCAGTCGTATAAGAATTACTAGCCTGGTGCCTACGCCAGAAAAGATACTGACACAGGCATTGAAATGAGGGCAGAAATATAAGATCATGAACTGAGTTGGCACTGTGAGTTCAGATGTTAACAGGCAGTGTAATATTGGCTTTTGATGAGGACAGATCAAAGTGCTCTGCCATACTTGTGCTTCGTTTCATAAGGTGCCGGCGCCTCCTAAGGGTCAGGGTGCTCGAGAGTTCGGCCTGAGGGAGCGCAGGAACCCTTTTCTGTCCTATCATGATCAGTGGTGAACGCAAACGAACCATTGCGCACCTCCCGCTACTTTGTGAGGGTATTCTTACCAAAAGACGTTGATATCCACAGTAGTAATACAGTCCACTACGTGCCCACTGTCCTATCTTAGAACCATCTTCGGTATGGTTGCACCAGTCGTTAGGGATTTTTCTCAACTGGTACGAAGGGTTCGTTGCAGAGAAATTGAAGCATGTGTATTCATGTGTATGCCCTTCTGGGGGTTGAACGGTCCTGTTTGAGTCTGATTATGTATGGGTGGATATACGCTCGCTAGGGTGGAACAATTCGGTGTAGCTGCTCGAGTAAGTCCTAACATGCACTCGTACCCCCAGGTGTCTTCCGAGTGAAGTGGTGCTGGGGCGGTCACCAGGTGAGGTCGAGCAGCTGCACAGGATACGCAGTCACTACTCATCTGTTCTTTGGTATTTTGAATTAGCCATTTTAACCACAAATTCTCATCGGTGTACCCAGTTGCAGTTTGAATAACGTCAAGGGGCGATAGTCTTTGGTAGTCTGTCTGTACTACTGCCTGATCTTTGATTTTATTGGCGGGGGAGGGTAAGATAGTGTCTGGTGTGGTGGTGACAGCTACGTGAGGTAGGTTAGGTGTGGGCTGCAAGAAATTGATCTTTATGGGAGTCTGGGGGTCGCTGCCTGCCACCTCTACTCCTAATATTAGGTACAACACCTGCGAGCTAGAGTGACTATCTGCAAAGAATCCTCCTGTGAGCTGTTGTATCGTGAGTAATAAGGGGTCAGCGCCTTTGCCGTCTGTATTCAGTTGACCCCTAGTTAGGCTAATCAACTTTGCTTTATCTGTAGGCCCATACGTGTACTGTGGATCCCAGCGCCCTGAATATCCTACCACCTGACCCCAGTCCGAGCAAAAACTCGTGCACCCTGTCCATCCGCATGGTGGTCTCTGCGCCATGCAATCCGCCTGTACTACCAGCGTGGCACAAGCATACACGTCATATCCCCTCCACAAAGTGTCCTTACCTTTGCATGACATGACGTCGCACAGATCAAACTGATATGTGGTGGATTCACCTTCGACATAATCCAACTCTATGCCTCCATAACGCTTCAGGCAATAGTCTGATTTGACACTTCTTTTCTCTTTTTCAGTCGCGGAGTCCTGGTGCTTTTCCCACAATTTGACGCCTGCAACTATCAGTACCGATGCCGTGGCTACCATTGCCAAACAACTCCAATTCCCGTACATTTGCATTTTATCTGGTTATTATCTTTACTTATAAGCGGCAAACTTGTTCCAGCTATAAATGATCGCTCCCAAAAATACAACACATATGATGTTCCAAACAATAATAAGCAAATTCAAAGCACACTCATTCATCCTCCCTTGCGGATCTTCACCATTCTACCCCCTTCTGGTCTAAACTGTATGGTGAACCTGCCCTGGCAAGACCGTGGCCGTGAATGGAACACGGTAGCGCTAAATCTATTACAGAACAATTCCTCTACCTGCTCCACTGGCCAATTTGAGCAGATCACTCTTGCCTTGTGCCAGATGCACCAAAATGAATGCCTTGCTGAGACTATCCTTGGGGGGAGCTCTCTGTTTCTATTTGACCCAATTAGGAACCCAGTTACTTCTGCGTCGCAAAAGATCGTGACAATATTTAGCATTAGACTTCCCAACTTCTTTGCACCGTTTGACCTGATCCAATCGATATGCTCCAGGGACTTCTCCACTTGATATAGGGTTAAGAAAGGGCATGCCTGAATGATGATAGTACTGATAAATCAAATGAAGATGTAAAGGTGTTGGGGGGGGGGGGATGTCTCTGGCCGTTTCAAACTCTTCCTGGTAGTTTGTTAGGGTTAGGGCTCTTTCTCTCACTCGTCTCGTTACTAGCTGCATATAGTTCTTCTTCCTGTCGTTGGTTGGATGGTGCGTGATCTCTCCTCTTCGGGACATAGGGGTAGACTGCCCTACGCCCCCAAGGAGCTTTCCAGGGGATTATTCTGCTCCTTTCTGGGAAAGCTCGGTCTCAGGACCAGCCGGTCCTGCGCTCTGGTTCAACAGGTCCCCCTGGACCTGTCTCGGCGACCTCCTGGGCTCCTCTGCTGCTGTGCACTGGCTCCAATGGAACCAGGTGTCTCCTTTACCCTGCAAGTGGACCGCGTGGGATGTCCTCTCTGTAACTCGATATGAGCCAGTCCACGTTGGCTCCGGCCACTTCCGCTTGATGACTCTCAACCGAACCCAGTCGGCTGTGGGCACCACCTCTGCTCTCTCTTGGCCCTGATCCTTCTGGAGGGCCTGGGCGGAGTATTCTGAAAGCAAAGCTTGGAGATCATTAAAGTAGGTCCTGGTGGGTATTATGTTCTCAGTTTCTGCTACTCCTATCATTCTTTCCCCAGGACCTGGAAACATCCTACCGGTCTGTACGGTCTGCCAACCGTGTTTTCACAGTCTGATTCATTCGCTCTACCTCTCCCTGAGAGGTCCCAGCAGTCTTTCTACCTTTTGTAGGTCTTGGTTTTTGAAGTGGGTCCCATTATCGGATCTTATCTTTTCGGGGAACCCGTGTCTTGGTATGTACTGATTGATCAAGAATTTCACTACTGATTGGCTGTCCTCTCTTTTCGTGGGAATTGCCTCTGGCCAACCTGTATAAGCGTCCACACACATGAGTACATACCGATAGCCTTTGTGCGTTTCAATCATCTCTTTACCTGCCTGAGTAATCAGAGGGTACCTTCCTGCTTCTGGTTTAATGGTGGTTCTGGGGTTGTGTCTGCTACACACTTCGCATGTCTGTATCATTTCTTTTGCCATTTCTTTCATAAATGGGTGCCACCAATGTTTCAGATTTCTCATTATCTGAGCTAGTCCTACATGACCTACCCCATGGGCTTCCTCTAGAGCAGTGCTTCTCATACCGGGGGGCAGAATTAACCTTCCGTCAGTGTTTCTCCATACCCCATCTTTCTCTACCGCCCCCCTCGCTTCCCACATAATTTTCTCTTGTGGCGAGGCTTGTTTCTGCATCTTGGAGACGTTTTCTAGACTCATGTCTAACCTTTCCTCATCTTCTGTTCTTACTAACATTGCCCTGTCAGTATATCCAGCGGCCTCTTTTGCAGCCCTGTCTGCTGCTGCATTTCCTCGTGCTACCTGGCTTCTACTGGTGTCATGGCCTTTGCACTTGATCACCGCCACCTGAGATGGTAACATTAAGGCTTCCGCTAATTCTTTCATCTCCTCTTCATACTTTATTGGTTTGTTGGTGGCTGTCAGGAACCCTGCTCTCAGCCACTGTCCCAGTTCTACATGCACGGCTCCTGTTGCATATGCTGAATCAGTATAAATATTTACAATTTCTCCCTCTCCTGCTTTCAGAGCTTCGATTAGCACCCTAATTTCTGCTCTTTGTGCTGATTGTTGTCCTTGTAGCCTCCCTGCTGCTCTCACCTGAAACACCCCTTCCTGCTCCTCCACTACGGCGTATGCTGCTTTGAGTCCCTCTTTTTCATCTCTGTAACAGCACCCATCTGTGTAGTAGTTTCTTCCCTTCTATGGCTGTCTGTTCTAGGTTTAAGCTCTGCCCAGACCCTCTCTGTACACCTGTGTGGTTCTCCAGTCCCTATTCTGTCTGCCATATTGATGCCTTCATGTGTGTACGTAATGTTTGGAGCGCCGAGTATTTTGCTTAATTTTTGCTGGCGCAGCGATGTGAGGGTGAATGCTTGTGAATTGACGTAGGCTACTACGTCGTGTGTTGTCAGTACTTGTAAGCCATGTCCCATCACTATGTGAGCTGATGTGAAGTTTTGCCAACCCGGCCGCATATTGTGTGCATGTGGGATGTCTTTGTTCCATGTTATCTAGCATGACACTGGCGTACATTAATACCTGTCTAAAGTTAGGGGACTAACAAGAGACAAATTCAGAAAAACAATGATTAAAATTGAAGCTGAAGAGGCCGAGATGTCCTTACTTTTAGTTTCTGGTTTGGGTCAAGCTCCAGAAGCTGGATCCAACAATTCCCAAAATGCAATGTAGTACTAGAATAACCTTTTAATGACATTTATGGACAATTTTCAAACAAAGAAAGCTCCCACCACAGCCATAAAAGAAATGATACTGTTTTCACAGGCTCAGTATTATCCCCCATGAAGAGTAAACCGCATATCTTGGTTAAAATTGTTGGAGTCCCTCCTATTATTATTTGTCCTTTTGTTCTTGTTAGTGTTTTGATATTTGCATTATTTCTGGATTTAGAGCCCATTTTTCTTTTGGTTACTATGTGTTGGATTTCTGTTATTACTCTGGCGTTGTCTGGTGCCATTGAGAGCATCTTGATGTTTCACGTTGCTGCGTGGTACAACAGACGGTCTGCTGCCAACAGGACGGCTTTACGACAGAAGTGAAGACTCTCCAAAGCATCGCCAGTGTCAGCCTACGAACCGTGACGGTCATCTGCACTGAATGATCTCAGAGGAGGGTTGACAACATCATGAAGGATCCAACCAACCACACTCATCAAAGAGCATCAACGCCAGGTTCAAGAACAGTTACCACTCTCAAGCAGTCGGCTCCAGCCTCGACCCCATGATGACTCTTACAGCAGCTACTGGACAACTTCTTGTCTCTAGCACTACTACACCCTTCAAGCACATGCATCGGCATTTTGTGTGCTTGTCAGTATCTCTGCCATAAATTGACATTTGTATCCAGTTTTTAGGCCATATTTTACGCTACTGGCTGTTTTACCCATATGTTTTTATCACAATTATCTGTTATGCAGGTATATATCTTTAAGCTTGTATGTGTATACATATGCCTGTCTTTGTGAAGCACTTTGATGCAAAACCTGTTTGCTTTTAAAGTGCTATATAAACAAAACAAACTTGAAACTTTGTTTTTGAGACACTTTTGCTTTATGGACAGTTTACTGCTGATTTTATGCACATCAACCTTGTGAGCACAGAACTTGATGTTGTGTGTTTAATATTGTTTGTGTTCTTTGTTTTGATTACGCTGTCACATGGATACTTTTTAGTTTTCCTTTGTACAGCTGCATCTTGAATGTTGATCTTTTCTTCAGGGTGAGACCACTGATGCTGAGACCGTCCAGCTTCTGGTGGGAAGGTGGAGGAGCGTTGTAGTGCAGTTAAGGACAATTGTCTTGGAAAAGCTTATGAACAGTAGAACAAATGCACAGGAGCAGCATCTGTAGAGTGAGCAAACCATTTGCATTGGAGAGCACCTCTGTACAATGAGCCTCCTTTATTTGATAGATAGGCAAAGCATTGCATGAGACTCGTTAATGATTTTCTTGTGACAGCAGACTAACACTGGATGGATATAGTATATGCAGTCAAGTTGAGAGGTGTGTGGCTGGACACGCAGAGCTGGCTAAAACGCTCAAATTTAAACTTAATATTGATGACAGGAAATGTACAGATATGGAAAAGTATGATAACTGTAGTGATTCATATCTGAAAAAACACCATTTTCTCCCACACAAGGAGGAGAACAAGTTGCACATTTGACAAAGATGATGATGATGATGATTGGTTTACTCGTGACTATAAAAAAGGGACAAAATTAATTGATTGACTTAAAAATTAATGAAGGAAGACAGGGAATGAAAAGATGGATACAAGAGTCACTTAAATTTCCCATGTTTATTGCATTTTTTGGAGATAATTATAGTCTTACACTCACTGGATGAACCAGAATTGATCAGTTTCCAGTTCAGATCATCTGTTACTGCTCTGTATCACAAAGTAACTTCCTAACTTTGAGAACTTACTTTACTATTCAAATAAAAAAGGAAAACATGTCATACAACTCCTCTCCAGCACACAAAGCTTTATTCACCAAACTTGTCTTGTACGGTGTTCTGGAGAATAATTGTGTGACATGTTTTAAAGTAACGCCATTAATTTTGAAGAATTAAATGCAGTCTCAGGCACTGTGTGAAGATGATTTCTGGCGTTGGATGTGAACAGCCTCCTTGATCTTTCTTTGGTCATTCACTGACTCTTAGTTGAGCTTTTGAACTCTGTCAATGGAGTGATGTGATTCTTTGTGTTCAGGCAGGGGACTGCTTTATTCAGCAAGACAGTTGTTCTTGTGTCACAGTGTGCAAGGTGAAAAAATACTTATTTCAGGTTTTTAAGGAGATGCAGTGCAGATCAAACTGCAACAGTCAATGCAAAATAAGAGACTGGGAAAACCAAATGTTTTGTCTCCCCCTCATGTGATGTGCCTACGGTCTTCACTGGGCCGCGAGCCCTGCTTTTCTGCCCTGCTCAACAGGATTAAAAGAGGTGGGGCATGGGTCCCCTATTTCACTGACGTCTACTATTAAATGAAGACCTGAAACAAGGAATTATCCACCATGCACTGTAAGTGCTGGTAACCTCTCCGGGGTGGAAGGCTCTCAACTGCGTGCAAAAAACACATGGGCCAAGAATTTGTTACAGGAAGCCACAGGAAAAGACCAAAACAGACTTTTTCACACATGCTTTGCTGCTGTGTAATGCAAGTCATGTGAAAGAACCCAGAAGGTTTAATGTTCCAAGAAAGTTGGTAACTTGGTGTCTTTTACAGTTGAAAGTAATAAGGTTTCAAAGAACCATTGTGGAAGGATGTGAAAAACAATATATGCATTGCTTTCCCATTTATCCTGCCGTACACTATACCTATGCTTGCTGGGAAAATATAGTGTTGTATATGACTGTTTAGTTGCAAAGAGGGGAATTATGTGGAATTGAAATAAAATATAATTTCATTTCAATTAACCAAAAAGCATCATTATCATGCTTGTAACTCTGTGTAGGGTCAGTAAAGGTGCAATTATAATGGAAAACATATGGAAATGAAATTCACTTCATTACAATGTAATGAAAAAGGCTGCACTGTGTAACTAATAGAAAAGTAAAGGGTGCCACAAAATCTGGAAGAAGGTTGATGAAGTTCATGAAAGACAGGATGTTCAGAATCTGTTAACATATTGTACAATCTACAAGTACATGACAGGATGCAAGCTGTCAAGTTTGAGCAAATGACATGATTAGAGGTCTGTATTTGGGAGAGATAGCTCACAAAACAGTAAGATAATGGGACGCAGGATTAAGGGTTACATTGAACCTGACGCCACACCTGGCAGACAGGTCAAATAGAGGAAGAGTGAGGGGAGGTCTGGTCACCTACATGGGATGGTCTTATGACAGTATGAACAATGAAGGCTGTGAGAACTCACTCACTCTTAAGACCAGCTCAGTTTATTTTATTTTCTACTAAGACCTACCAGTGGACTGGAAACCAGCCCGACTCCTGATTCTTCTTTATTTAAGGTGACAGTCCTGTTGGCGTTAGCAAGTCAGAACTTAGTAAAGATTAGATGTGATAAGAGAAAATCTTCCACATTTCCTAGATCCTAAATCACCTGCTATGCTGTTTATGCCAATGACAGTATAGAAACAGAAGTGTAATGTAGAGCTTTACCAGTGGGGGTTCTGTGTCATATAATACCAAAAACACAACTATACCCATTTGGAGTGAGCATGAACAAGATTTGTAGAAGGATATTGTCCAAATCCTGGCACATGTAAACAGCAAACAAATGTCCCTTATCTGACTCTCTTTCTGAGTGCCTGATGTACTTTTTTCCCCTTTTTTTCTTGTTGCAGGTCTGCCTCGTGAAGTTTAAATGTTTTTTTGATTTGAAAAAACATGTGCGCTCAAAGGAACATCATAAGGTGGGCATTAAACTTGATGTAGACTCAACCTGGTTATGCTCAGTTTATTTTAGTCAGCACAAAATTCTGAACCATTTAACAGCTTAGATAAAAACAAAGGTTTTTCCTATTAGCCACTTTATACCCTTGAATTAGTGATGACATACTCATGGGGACTTTTTGAGTTTCCATTTCACATAAATTGCATGTCTTTGAACTGTTGGGAAAACCAGAGTGCATGAAGCAAACCATGTGAACAAATGTAACATGCAAACTCCCCATAGAAAGGTGTTTTTTTTTGTGATGTTATAACCACCTGATGGCAAAATACACTCACTGGTGCATTAGTGGCTACTTCAAAAAGTTTTTTAAAAATTTGTCTTGTAAGCAGTATTAGAAGTTAGCTGGATAACTGTTTGAATTAAAGCTACATGGAAGCCCTGGACCAGGGAAGTGGAAAGACCGTACTGTTGTTCAGTTAACTGTAGTCCTGCATCATGAGGTTTCTGTTGCTGTGTTTGCCTCGGCTTTAATAAACCGCTCTGTATGTTTTCTTCTTTACCTGCAGAAAATGGAAGAAGTCTTTCAGAAAGGTAATTCTTATTTTTCCTCCTTCCTTTCCCTATACATTTAATTTCTTTTTTTCTGCATGAGTAAATACTAATAGTCAGACTTTATGTCCACTTCATTAATCTTTGTTTTGTTCTTGTTAAACATATAGACTTGTAACATCTTGCATTTTTTACCTCTTTGTAGATAAGTTCATGGGTCCTGGTAAGCATGCTTCTTCTCATACCTTTTTGTTAGTGTTCAAGGTTGCCTGTGGAGTTTTCTGTTTACATTCAGTGTTACCCAAACACATTGTGTGTACCCTTCAGACCTAAGAGACGTGTTGAATATATTTTACTATTTACTAGACAGGTACTATCTGTAATTAGTACCTGTCTGTAATTACCTGTATCTGTAATTAGTACCATCTGTACCTGATGCCAACCCACTTTTCAAGACGATCCAATGATTATGTTGTGGCAGAAAGAGGTGGATGAAAGAGGAATCAGATGGTTGAGACACAGGTGTCAGATGGGGAATCTCTTTATTCACGGCAAACCTACAAACAACGTAGTCAGAGATATCTTCCAACGTTACAGAACGTGACATGCCTTTTTATACTGAAGACAGGCTGTGTGTGTGTATGTGTTCGTGTTAGGTGATAGGTTTCATCCTGTTTACCAGACTTTTTGACTATCCCAAATTCTAAAGAAGAATGGGACATTTCTCAATTTCACTTATCATGGACTTTGACAAAATGTGAGTGGGTGTCTCTGCACTGTGTGTGTGTGTGTGTGTGTGTGTGTATGTGTGTGGCACTTCGCCATTCCAGATGTCTCCTGTTTTGGTTTGGTGGGCTGACATGTTTGGCATCGGTACAGGTCACAGTGACCTGGCTCTCATCCCCCTACATTTACTTGGTACTATCTGTAATTTTTCCTTTACAGATAGTAGAACTGAAATGGTTCAAACCGATAACTAAACTAAATTTCAGTGTCATTGTCATACTGCCAATGTCTATTACTCTACCTGTCAATTTGAAGTGTAATATTTAAGTAACGCTGGATGTCCTGAGAAGCGCAACTGTAATCATTTTTTATTTCACTTATATGTTTTCTCTACAGCCTCCATTCCCTCCATTATTTTTATGGATAAACTGGCCAAATGTGACATCAAACAACCCATTATAGGTTAGTAAAGTATCTTTAAGTGCACATGACAAATCCTGAAATCTATACTGAAACAGGATTGTCCACCTTGTCATCATTACTAAAGAAAAAAAGGAAAAAATTATCTGTACTTGTTTTTATGACTTACAAATATTTGATCAAACATGTTTTCGATGTGTGTAACTTGTGGCTTAAAGCACTACATCAGGTTTCAGATGGTGATGAACTAATTGTATTGTGTCATTCTCATTACAACAAATGTAAAGATAAACCAGTGAGACGATGTACAATGCTGCTGCAGATATGAAAGATTCATCATGTTTGGTGTAATTTTTTCTATATTTTCTCTTAGGCTTGTCTCTGCTGACTCTGTGCTTCAGTCCACGGTCGTCGACCTTTTTTTACCTGTGCCATGTCTGTGAGGAAAAGTGTCCATCAGACAATATAGTATGCCACCTCAACTCTGGTGACCATGGCGTCAACTACTTTGTGAGTGCCTGACATCATTAAAAATGAGCCCATGTTTAAAATTTGGAAGCACAATTTATATGTGTTTTTCTAAAAAATTTATTTTAGAACTACACAGACCCTAATGTGCTGAGTTTCAGCTGGATGCCCAGCATGGATATGAGAGTCATTCTAAGGCCTCACATCACACAGGAACCAAAGCACAGAGGGCCTGAACACCTACAGGTTTGTACCTTATGTAAATATATATTGAAATTAAAGTAATTTTTTTAGGGATACATTTTAGAATTTGCACCAGGTTAGAGTTTTAAAGGTGTGGTGTGTTCTCCTATGGTAACTGATCTACACATAATGCTCATGTCTTTTAGTTTATGTCTTCATATAGCAGCAAAACTGAGCGTGTGATTAAACTTTGGAGAAACCCTTACATGGTCATGCTATCCTTTATGGTTACTGTCAGATAAAGAGACTGTGGTCCAATATTTGTGTTTGTGGGGTGGTAGTATTTTTAAACAATAGGCGAAGTTATTTGTTTACATTGTTTTTTTGTCTCTTTGCAGTTGTTGGATTTGCCTGATGAGCTGTTAAAAAAGTGTGAAACAAGCACCTATTCTGAAGGTAAATGATCCTGAAGATTTTGCTGCATAATATTTGCTTATACTTTATAAAATTGTATGTTAATGAAAGTGATCTGATACTTCTCCCCACAGTGATGCTCTCTTTCAGTGAAAATGAAAAGCTTCTCAAGCTGTTCGAAGGTGTGTGCACTTTTTTTCCCTCAAGATTAGTCTCAGGATTAGGGCTTAAAAAGTTGCAGAGTTCAATAAACAGTTCAATCTACCCCCTTCTCCAAAGTCAAACATTATTTTGACCCCTTGATGTAATCACTATTTGTATGAATCACTCTAACCAGCTAATATATGTATGCTTAAGTTCAAAGAAACCACAGTCAAGAAAACAAACTGACTACAAGGTCCATTGAGTTCTGGAGCTTTTAGCTATATCATGGTTATGATCCATGTTTGCTAAAAACTTCAGCTATTATGCCAACATGGATGAGAAGTCTAAAAGTATTCAGAAAAAATGTAAATTTGAACATCTGCTATTCAATGACAACTGAGAAAATGTCATCTGCTGATGAAAATCATATGAAATGATCGAAAGCTCCACAACGGCTACTAAATGCACCTTGTGGTCAGATTGATTTCTCAGTCTCTATCTGCATTCATATTGTGATAGAAATAAAACTTTCGGAGGGGAAGTCTTCAGAGGAATCAACAACATGGCAGAGTTATTCTAAGCAGAGCAACTGAAAAGTGACTGACAGTATAGCATCATATATACAATAGATGAGAATACATCTCTTGACCCTTCCCATCAATTTTATTGGTCCTTTGTGTTGTTACAGTGCCTCTGCATCTTATTATTGGTCATACCCAAGTTTGGATAGTGGCTACACGAGCAGCCACTATTTAATTATGTTTGACAGGGTGTTGATGACCTGGGAAGGGTCAGGTTCTCCTTTGGCAATACAAGTAGTTACACAATATTTAATTCATACAAGGGCTATGTGAGATTTAAAAGACATGAATAAGGCAATAGTGTATAAGAATATATATGTATGGTTATATGAATTTCCACCACAATATCATACATTCACTCTCCTCCTTCAGTCCACGCTCCTTCACTTGTGCCATATTTTCTTCTAGCTGTCAAGCCAAAGAAGATGATGATACAAACATACCACAAATTGGGCAACAGGAAGCATCCACTTCTCGGTCAGTAAATCACATGACACCTTATACAACAAAATTACATTTCTTATAGTTTGAATTAAAGCAATATAGATTTTTGGATGCAAAATTCTGCTGGTAATGACTTTTTTTACGACATCATTGGCCTTCTTCAGTTTTCTTTTTGTACTAAAATTTTTTCCCCTGTTGTAGGCCTGCAGCACCTTATTGAATGCATTTGTGTTGGACAGACTGAGAGGAGACACTTCCTCTGCACGCTCTGCAACCTAACTTTAGCCGCCCACATGATCATCAAACATGTCCTGAGCTTCGATCACATCTTTTGTTACTTTGTAAGTAGCTATGACACTATTGAGAATATGAATAAAAACAGATATTGCCACACAATCTTGAAGAGGTCTAATGAGGCAAAATAAGCAAAAAATCTGTTGTGGTTGAGAGATAAATGTAATGAAAATGCCAAATTATATACATATTATATACAATAACTAAATAAAATCTAAAAAATATAAAATAGAATAAAATAAGAATAATAGAAAAGAGAGAAGATAGGACTATAATGTTAACTACTATATGATAAACACACACAGTGCAGTGATGGTAACAGACTATTCATTAGTGCAAGTCAAGTAGATGTGAAAGCTGTACAGTAAGGTGCAGAACTGTCACTGTGCTTGTGTTGACGGATGCAGTCATACCTCTCTGCCTGCAGACACCTGTTTCCTGCAAGATAATCAATATGGAAGTGGAACTGGAACTGGTTGTCTTGTACAACTTCCAGTTCTTGTATTTAGCTGCCCTTTTCCAACAATGACCTCATTGAATCGGGGTTATCGTGTATCATGCAATTCAGGTATCCTTTTCTGTTTCTTCTTTCCTAACAAACTAGACATTAATTTGTAGGGGTGCATCGGATCGTACTTGATCCAGGATCCATACGGATTGCCCCCCACAGTTCGGCACGCATCTGAACCGCGGGTTAATTGCAAAATTGAATGTCTCATTTAAGACAACGTAAACAAACTCCTGTAAGTAAAAGTCATAGACAGACAGCGCGTCGTTAACAGGGATTTTGAAGAGCAACGACCAAAGCATCAAACGGGTCCGTAGTGACATCTGCAGGTATGTTTACACGCTGTTTAACGTCAGCAGCCAATTAGCATCTAGCTGCTAACTGACGTTAGCGGTGAATGTCTGTTTGGTGGCTCGTTCAACAAGCTGCAGGACAAAACGTGTGTTCATGTTTGTAAGTTATCAAGTTTTGATGATGTGGATACAGGCTGTTGTTTCATTCACTACCATGTTTAAAAGAGGAAGGTATCAGACCTCATATTGCAATTTAATTTAACAATTGAGCATTGAATATTTTATATATTTTAAGATTTTATTTAAACATTCGACATCTTGAATGTTGTTTTCATTTAAGACCATGGGCAAAAGTTACTTGCTGTAAATGTTTTACAGAATATATGGAAAGCAAAGTTGATACTAGATTGATAATCATTAAGCATTAATATCATAACACTGTTTTCTCCAATAGTACACTTCTAACTATCATTGTAACTATCATAATTTCCTTCACATATGCATAATATAGGCTACATAATTTACACAGTATATACTGTATACAGATGGTTATTTGAAAAACAGATGGGATTGGAAGCATTAACAGCAGATCAATCAGTATTATAGAAAGATGATGACTAAATTCAAGCAAGGAGCAGTCTGTCCTTTTCATATACAGTAAGTGAGATGAAGCTTCGGTGCTGAGTCCCCTGTCCCAACATACGAGGAGACTCGTTGAACAGGCTGATGGCAGTTGGCGGGAGGTAGCAGATAGCTTTCTTTGTCACTGCAGAGCTGAATGAGTCTCTTAATGGTTGTGTAGGACCTTCAGAAAAGTAAAAAAAAAAGTATATAAGGAATCATAATTCAAAGGAGGAAACCATAAGATAAAATTGAAAAGAGTTTCAAAGGAGCACCTTGACTTTGCACATTTCAAGACGCCTGGCAGCAGCATTCTGTATTGACTGTAGTTTGCTGAGAAAAGGAAAAAGTGCATCAGGAATAAAGACCATCACTGACTGAATCACTGTAGTATTTGTTGCATGAATCTACCCTTAATATAGCTGTTTTGTTCCGGTGTCAGCAGTTTCTGGTATGTTTGAGTAATGAATCTACTGATGAATGATGAATCTACAGCTACTATTGGTAATGTTAGTCTTTCTGTGGGGCAATTGGGAAATTCATATTGGTTTTAATTTGTGCAGAAAACATGGCACCCCACCACTTTGTTGTCAAAGGAATCCTACATACGTTACAGCAGCGCCTTTGCCACAATGATGCTCAATTTTGCAAAGCAGGCAGAGAAAATTCATGGATCTGCGAATACTGATATAAAGGTAATATTGCTTACAAAGTCCTTTTAATGTATGTACAGTCTAATACTCCCTTGATGCTTTTGTTTGTGTTCATGTGAAACTGTATGGCTTTGTGTTATAGCAAGTGAACCTGGAGCCTGATGTATTCACATTAGTAAATTCCTCCGGTTATGCAGAAGGTTGGTATTTTACTTTTTATGCTTCAGCTATGTTGTATTTCTCTGGATGTACTGGACCTTCAGTGGAACCTAGAATGATGTTTTTACTAATTCAACCTATGGTGGTTTTTAGCTTTGAAGAAACTGGAATCCACCATGAAGGAAAAAACTGAGAGCAGCTTGATTACAAGCGTCACACCGGGGAACAAGCTGAGTATGTATTATCTCATCGCAGACTAGTTGGAGTTTTTCCACTGGACCAGTTATCTTGTTTGGGACTTATCCTACATCGAGATAGTCAAGACAAATTGTTTTTCTGTTTTCTCTTCAAAAAGTTCACATTAAAGACAAAAGGTAAACTGTAATTGTATTTTTTTGTTTGCAAAGTGCACTTAAAGGTTGTGAAAGTTGGCTTAAACACAGTCCCTTTTGCAGAATGGATTATGTATATTAGGATCAAATTGAAGTGATAATGTCAACAGTTTTTGTGGGGATGTTCAATACTTGTAATTGTCAAACCAGTGTCAATTAAATTGTTAGGCTTTCCCAATTTAGTCTATTTTAATCGAAATAATTACCATTGAATTGAATGAACTAACTTTGTTTTTTCTTTGTAGCGCTTTCTACTGTATCAGTGTGGCCTGTAGCATCACCGTACACACTACGTTGTCAGGTGAAAATTCTTATTTCCCTACAATATCCTGAATATTGTTACTGTACCAACTACTATCCATGTTGTGGAGAACAAGCTCGTCCAATACACCGCTTGACTTTTCATTAGTTTCACCCTTGTTGTCTCATGACAGAACTGCAACGTGGTCTTAATGAATGTGTCTCAGTATTTCAAGCATGTGTTTAAGTGGGAACACCAGCAGGTATATCAACATTTTTATATGTTCCAACAGAAAGTCTTAATAAAAGGATTTATTATTCATGAAATACTACAAAATATGACCCTAAAGTAAGATCTTTTTGTAATGTTCTTCCCCAGGTGTTGAAGAATTTATTTGGCAAAGGTATCATTCACTTTTCTCATTTCCTGTATTTTGTGTGATTTGAAGGTGATATAAGTGTGACACAGTGTTCATTGTTTTCACTCTTACTTACAGATGAAATAGCAGATGGTTACGACCAATCAGGTACGCTTTTCTCCTTTTGTTAAAGCAGGCTGCAACACTTTATTAGTTAAAAACAATACAGAAAACAGTGTTAAAAAGTCTGAAAATAAATTTTATCATTGGGCTGATGGTAGCATCACACAAGGGGCTTTGAATTTTAACATTATTCTTTAATATTGTCTCTGATTTTTTTTTCTTCTCCAATGATTAATGGTATCACAATTTCCAGAAATTGATCTGTGTTCATCTGAATCATCTCTGTTAAATGTTGGAAAATGGGGCACGAAGTTCAAGTTAATTTTAAAAAGTTGTTCATGTATTAGCTCTTCTTCACCTTCTTCTCTGTCAATGTTATCAGGTCGGAGACCCAATCTGGGCTTATTCAGGTACCTCAAAAATAGCGAGAAGCAGGATCGGCCAGTTATTGGTGAGCTGACCCACTTGTTATCGTTGTGGCATTTTTACGAGTTTAGCTGTTAAAGGAAATAACAGAAATATGTAATTTCTTACTTTCATTTGTATTTTTGTGTGTTTAGGCATATCCCTGGTTGTGACTTGTCTGTGCGCTCAGGTTCCAGATGAACCTATTTATGTGTGCTTTGCTTGTGAGGAGAGTTTCTCAGACTCGTTTCTCACACAACACCTGGAAGGCCGAAAACATCTCATACACACATTGGTGAGCTTTCATTAAAGTTATTTCCTCAAATGATTTGTGTCGACCACAATAACGTGCAGGCTATGCAAATGGTGTTGGAACAGCGTCACAAATGTGTGTGGATTTGCAACTGATGTGTATGTGTTCTTATATTTATACATTTATATTACATATTCAGTTAACTATATTCAGTCTGTAGCTGCCACATTGTTTGGTGGAGTCAATGTATCAAAGTAAAAGGTCCAACCTTTCCTCCTGCTGCTTTCAAATGCATTAGGTGTATGTAGTCTTTATTAAGTAGTTTTTAAGTCATCTATCTATCCAAGGAGAAGTAATCCATCACAGTCAGCAGTATATAACCTGTTATTTTTGCATTATTATTATTATTGCATGGTAATACGGTTCAGACTGGCTTAAACACATGATATAGTGTGGGGGGAAAACAATGCTAGTTTGTCACAACTGCTGAAAACAGAAATGTAATTGACCAGCTTTTTTACTCATGTCTTAGTTGTACCAGAATCCCTGGCAGCTGCCGTTTGCGTGGCAGAACCATCTGGATGTGGAAGCCATGACTTTAGTGGCATGGGAGGAGGAGAAGAAAAGAGGACTACACCATTTGACAGTGGAGGTAAAAGACCAATTCACAGAACATGAACAGGCCTTTTTCTTTTTTCTTTACTAAAGTGTTCACATCTGTTCAGGGATGTACAAAAGCTTGTTAATGTAACTAACAATAACTAGGTTAGTCTAACTTGCAATCAGTCATAATTTTCATGATTGAGAATCTTTCTTTTCTCAGATACTTGATGTTCCTTCCTGGCTGTTTAGGAACCTTAACCCACTGAGTTACCAAACAGGTAGGTACCCTAAAGTTAATCACAGCTAATTGCTCGCTGTATCTTTTCTCTTGTTTTAGACAGAACAGCTTGTGTTGTGAGATGCCACTAATTAATGCACAGACAGAGGACTTGTACTTTTTACCCACATTATTTTATAAAGTAAAGAGAGTGATTTGTGCTCAGCGAGATTATATGAATTGCCTCTGGTCATGCATCCAAACATGAGATATGAAGCTGAAATTGTCTCATTCTTTACTGTGTCTGCAGTGATAGAGAGCCTTGACCTACACCGCACTTTCTTAAAGCGCCAAGGTCAGTGGTAAAAGCATTGCTTCTCTGTAATTAGATAAATGAAATTCTTTGCACTTTGATTACTTTTATCGGACTTTTTGCCTGTTTTATGTCTGTGCAGTTCCACCTTGTGAACCCTACAGCAAACTCAAAGAGAACGAGAGATTTCCTCTGCTGGGTGAGTACTACAGGAAGGAAAGTCCTTCCTGCACTTTGAAGGTGATTACTCACTGATGAATATGTTTTCTTGATTTTGCCTACTAATATGACACTCATAAACAATAGTAAGTGTCCAGTATGAAACGATGACAAGAACAATGAAAAACACCTCCAGCTTGCATTTCAAAATGCAACAGATGGAAAAGTAGTATTAGTAGCACTGAACACAATCCACAACCTTCCGCGTGGATGTTTCTGACTCTTCTTCACCTCATTATTGCAGGTAAGCAGTTTCTGGTCAAGCACAACGCGTATATCAGACAGCATCAATCCACAGAAGTGAGATTTCTGTGTTTGCTCTGTGAGAGGAGGCTGTCAAAGGACGAATGTTACGCTCATTTGTTCAGTTGGGAACACGTTGCAACATTTCTGGTGAGTGTTTTTTTGTGAACATTTCTCAATGCATTGTTTCTCTATTAATGGTGATTGCTTGCTCATATTATTGCTCAGTGCTTTGCAGTGCAAAGGCAGGCAAAAACAGCGAAGTATGTCATGTCAGAAAGAATCCAATAATCTTATATAAAATGACACATAATGTCAGAGGCACTGTTTCTGCAACTGCAGTGGTCCATTTGAGCCCCTGACGGTGCCTCATACTTGATATTGGTGAGAGAGTTCAGCATCCTGACAGCCTGATGATTAAAGCTGTTACACTGTATGGTGGAGCAGGTTCAGAGGCTCCGGTATCTTCTCCCAGATGGTAGGAGACTGAAGAGGCTATGTAAGGGATGGGCTCGCAATGGTGGTGGGTGTTATAAGTGTCCAGGAGGAAGGGGAGTGAGGCATCTGTGATCTTCCCAGCCATGTTCACTATGCCCCGCAGGGTCTTATGATTAGAGGCAGTGCAGCTCCCAAACCACACAGAGATGCAGCTGATCAGGATGCTCTCAGTGACGCCTTGGTAGAAGGAGCACATGATGGGTGCAGGGGCTCTTGCTCTCTTTAACTTCCTGGAGAAACTAAAGAGAGCAAGAGCCGGGGCAAGAGAAGAGGAAGTAGAGATGCTGCTGGGCTTTCTTGGCCAGTGATGCAGTGTTATCAGTCCAGGAGAGGTTCTCGGTGATGTACACACCCAGAAATTTGGTGCTGCTCACCTGCTCCAGAGTAGTACTGTTGATGGTCAGCGGGGGTTGTTGGGTGTGGGCTCTCTGGAAGTCAATAATAATCTCCTTTGTTTTCCCTACATTTTGTACCACATGGCCAGTTGGTTCACCTCATTTCTGTAGTTCAATTCGTCATTGTTGCTGATGAGACACAAAAAAGTCATTTAAAAAAAAAAAAAAAAAAAAAAGATAATTCAGTTGGCTTTTTTGGGGGTTTTTTTGCCAGTAAAGTTATTATCCGGATATTTCTCAAATGATTATTAACCTAGAATTACTTACCCAATTCATTCTTTCTCTACTGCGAAATGCATTTGAAGAACAACATTTGCAATAAATGTGACCTGTGCAATACTGTAGAAGCTACAACAGGTTGCAATAGATTTGCAAGGTATTTTGGGAAATATTTCATGACACCTCCCTTTTTTTACCAGTAATTTCAGACAAGGTTCAGCCACCTACACATCATTATACTGATGCTCTATGTACTAATATACCACCCACTCACCCACATGGACTTACAAAACACCAGAATATAGTTGTATTTTCCACAGCACTGGGGAAACATTTGTCAAGCATAGACAAGAACAAAACATCTTACACTACAAATATCTCCGTTGTCTGCATCAAGCTCTACAAATAAAATGAGCCACAAAAAAGGTTTTCCTCCTGAAACACAGCTCAGGTTTTTTTTTTTTTTTTTTAGAATAAGTATTCATCCACAAAAAATCATCGGAAATTAAGGACATTTTACTAAATAGTGTAGCCCTTAATCATCATATAATGAGCAATAAAACATAAAATGTACTTTGTCTTCATTCTTTCCTAAATCACACAGTAAACAGTCTTTTCTCTTCAGTAAACCTGCCTGTTTCTATAGCTGATGGTACCTGAACCAAAATGTGCACACAGAGATCTTTATCTTTTGAATAAATTCTGCTTCACAAAGGCTCCACGCTGTAGACAATATCTGCAATACAAACAGATGACAGAAACTTACTATATTACAGATCAAATCCATAAATTTGATTCCGTTTTTCTAATTAGAATATGAGTAATGACCTTATGACTCTCTCAAGTGTTCATCCTAGTTTTGAAAGAAAGTAAAACAAACTGAATCCATCATGGATATTTGTAAAATATACATTTAATGTATTTCTTGTAATCTTTTGAAGAGACTACATTCTGAAACACTGGAAAGTCATAGAAAGGTGTGTGAAGATGACAACAAAGCCCAACAGAAAGTGTGTGTATTTTATGTTGGCCTGATGGCACCTTGTGTTGTGTGAAGTTAGTCAAGCCAATTTTATTTGTATAGCCCAATATCACACATCATAAATTTTCCTTAGGGGGCTTTACAGTCTGTGCAGCAATACAACATCCTCTGTCCTTAGACCTCGATTAGAATAAAGAAAAAAATATAAAACCCGTTTAACAGGGAAAAAATGGAAGAAACCCCAGGAAGAGCAACAGTAATGGATTTATAACAAATATGAATGAATGAATGTGATGAAGAGGAAGCTGAGCAGTTTCCACGTGACACCGATAGGTATCTAAGGAACGCGACGCCCATCACCATGGAGAACTGTTATATTTCATCTTTTCCAGTAAGACAGGAAAGGAGGTACAACAACTAACGTTAGTTAAATCAAAAATGACTCTACTAAAAAAAAGTGCCAGCCACAGTTTCTCCTAGGTGAGTCTCAAATCGTCATCAATGTCATCAATAGTCATCATACCAATTTATGGTTAAATCGCATTGTGATGCGGAGCTAAGCTAACTAACGGTTAGCACTTAAAGTATTAGCTAACAATGAGTTGATTTCTTTATCGTTAATCAAATAGTTGACAGAAAATTAATTGGCAACAGTTTTTGTAAACTATGACTGTGTAAAAATCCATAGCTTCATAGGCCAAACATTTGCTATTCCAGCTTCTCAAATGTGAGTATTTGCTGCTTTTCCCAGGTGCAACGCGCTAACGTTAGCATCATCATAGTAATGATGAATTTAATAGATCTGGACTCTTGGTTGGGTTAAAAAAGAAGCTATTTTCAGTCTGCTTGTGTGCTGGAAAATTAGCATTTTTCGCTATTTGACATATTATATACTAAATGATTAATTAGAAAAATATTTGAGATTCATATATGAAGAAAATAATCGCTAACTTAGTTAGCAGTAGCTTTAATGGCTAGTTTTAAATGTTAAGAGGTTCTTGTATTTTGCTTTAAATGATGCAAGATGAGAATCTTGTCCCATGTTTCACATTCTGTTATAGTTTTGAACTATGTTGGTATGTAAAAGAGGATTATGGAGTCAGAAATCCAAGCGCAATTAGGAAATTATTGAAATTGTCAGCAAGTGTAAGAATAAAATGTCTACTGACAGGAATGAAATGGACAACACTTAGGTCAAGAAAGTCATTGATGGTATTATAAAACCAATAACTTACATCTGTAACTTGTCAGTCAAAACTGGTACATTTCCATGTAAGATGAAAACTGCTTAAGTTATCCCATTATATGAAGCTGTAAATTATTAGACTACAAAATCTGCTGGAAACCTCATAATATGAGATATGAGATAATGTGCCAGCAAAGTTGATGTTATGAGAAAAACAAGGCACATTCTGAATCATAAAGCATTGTACGTTCTGTATTGTTCACTTATATTACCGTATCTGAATTACTGTGCGGAGGTGTGGGGCAACACTTACAAAAGCAAATTACAATTGTTAAGCATACTACAAAAAAGAGCCATGAAGGTAGTAAACAACGTAGGATTTCGTGAACACACTAACAAGCTTTTCAAGTCACATGCTTTGAAGTTGATGGATCTGGTGGAATTTAACACTGCAAAAACAATGTTCAAAGGAAGAAATAAATTACCTCCTGGAATATACGAAAAATGTTCAAGCACTGCTGTTGCTATGTGCTTGCTCATGGGGGAATTGTTTAGGGATGCACAATATAATCGGCACGTCATCAGTATCGGCCCATAAAAGCTCTAAAATGAAATATTGGCATCTGCAAATTCTATCAATTATGAGAGGCCGATATGTCGCCTTCCCCTCTGCCGCCTGACTGTGCTTCCCTCGATGGACTAACGTTAGCCCCGGCTCTCCTTGTGGATCTCCATGTGGATCTAACCGCAGCACCGAGCCCTGGTTTATTATTCAGGTTAAAGTGGGAAGAAGCAGCGGGTCTGACGGACAGCTGAATGAAATGGAGCCTGCGAAGGATGCACCAGGACCATCGGGGTGACACAGTCCGCGGAGGAGCTGCTGTGTTCAGCTGCACAGATAGGAAAGACTTCGGCTGCCAGGATGTACCACTCTGTTTGAAAAAAAAAAAAAATCTTCTTTTTGGTTTATACCGGCAGTTGGCAACCAGCGTATTAGGTGCATTACC
Source organism: Thunnus albacares (assembly GCF_914725855.1). NCBI lineage: Eukaryota > Metazoa > Chordata > Actinopteri > Scombriformes > Scombridae > Thunnus > Thunnus albacares. The sequence goes on from NC_058124.1 coordinate 13,443,786, forward strand.
GCCAACCTCTGCTCTGGAGTGTGGACCAGAGATTAAATCCTACACATTAATCCTGTCTGTCTAATAAACTCAAAGAAAACTCCACCCACTTTGCAGGTTCATTAAAGTTTTAATGCTGAGCTCCTGAACTCCAGTCTTCCTAAGTTCTTCCTTCACATATTGTCTTTCTTGATCATACTCAGTACAGTCTATGCTTGCATGCATAATAGTCTCCTCAGCCAGCTGGAAAAAAATATGTGCATATATCGGTATCAGCATCAGCAATCGGCCCAATGAGTTGGAAATATCGGCATATTGGATATCGGCAAAAAATCCATTATCGTGTGTCCCTAGAATTGTTGGGTCTCTGTAAATTAAAGAGTAAGGTCTAGACCTGTGAAAAGTGCCCAGAGATGACTTTTGTTGTGATTTGGCGCTATATAGATAAAATTGAATTGAAAAAATTGAAATGTTACACTCACCAATGGTGACGTTGTTATTGGCTTTCTTTTTTCCTTTTTTTTTTTTTTTTTTTACATTCTTGATTTGGTAGTGTTTAATTATGTATGAAGAGGAGGAACATAGAGACCTAGTTGTGTATGATGGACACTGGGCCGGATAGTTGGTCTATGTGAATCTTTAAGTTGATTTGATTTGATTAGAATAGGAGCAGGACTAGACAAGCATGTTGCTTCTTTCTTCTCCTTATAAGACATGAAATGTTTATTTATTTTTCATATTGAGAGTCAATTATATATGTTCATCGTTAATTTATTGGTTATTTTGTTTTATTTATATAGTTTATTCAAATTTTATTGTGAGAACAGATATTTCTATCAACTTCATATTCAAACGCCTTGCCCACAAATGTTAAAATTGTAAAGGAGGTTAAAGTAAGCTGCATTTGTCGCAATACATATACTGCTTCATTACATCTTATTTGTTCATCTTTCTTACTTTGCATCCATAGCCGAGTTGAGCTGTAAATACAGTAATGATTATGGACGGTGACAATGCTGTGGTTAATTTAACAGGGTGCTTTCTAAACTACTGTAATTCATTGTACATGATACATGAACCACTGAATATTTGTTTTGCACTGCTCTCAATCATAATATGATTATTCGCTGTGTATACAGTTGGTTTCCCAAATAGAAAAAAATATCTACACTGTAAAATGTCACGAGATATATCATAATGCGAGATATATCATATATATTGTTTTATATGTGTATTCTGTTTGTAATTGCTAGTATTTTTCGGGCCAATGAAAACACGCATATAAATACAGTAATGGAAAGAAATTAAAGTCTGAATATCTATGGTAATTAGACATTGTATATGGATATTGACCAACAACAAGAGTGTTTAACATGCAGCCAAAACACTGATGAATATGTATGTGTTTGTGTGTGTAGAAGCTTTTCCACCCGGGCTCGCTGAATGCCAGCACTGAGAACGCGGAGACATTACTGGACTTGGCAAAACAGGCAGCAAGTATTCACTCCATACTACCTACACAGGTATTCTGCTGCAAACATTGAATTTGTGCACCAGAATTGAATTTTAATGTACTGTAGCAACTCCTCTAGCCATGTGCTTATGATTTTGTTTCAATATTTTCTGCCTTCAAAGGAAATATGGTTGGAAAAGCCCATTTGGGAGCCCTGCAAATACCACAGAGGTGAGTATTTGTATCGCAATGAATGTTCCACATTGTAAAGTATATTTTGAATGGTTTTCCAGACTGTTCTTGTACTGGTTTGTTCCAGCAATATCCATCCTGGGATTTGCAAAGAAGAGAGCGGGCAAAGGAAAGCTTAAACCTCCAATTATCCGTAATGTGAAGTTGGGTAAGGCAAGCCATATATTTTACGTAGGTTGTCTTATGTGCATGCTGTACCCTGACCCCAACTAGTGCAACTATGGAAACATCGCATTTAGTAGTGTTTGTAGGAATGATTTTTCATTTTTAAACATTTTAAATGAGTGTACATTTGCTTGCCTAAAAATCTACAATATTCTTTAAATAACTGATAATCACTAAAAAAAGAACACCACAGTGAATCAGTGAAGATAAACATTGCCGATGATTGTGATTAAATGCATTTCTAATGTTTGTTTCTCAGTCCCCAGAGAAACTCTGAAAGAAGCGGACAAGAGCCCTGTGAGAGAGGACAGTCCAAAAAACAGCAGGATAATGGAGGCGTCTGATAAAAGCAACAATGAAAGTGGAGAAAATGCAGAAAAGGGAGCCGCTAAGGAGACTCATCCAAAGAGTGAAAAAGAATCAGAGAAAGGAAGAGAGGTGTTGTCAAAAACCAGTTCAGAGGAGGTTAAGAATGAAGTCAGTGACAAATGCCAGACGATAAAGGAGATGATGCAGGAGCCTACGGAGCTGACATTAAGAAAACCAAGTGAGGAGACCCCAGAAAGCTCGCAGAAGACAGGCCAAGATGACAGAGCAGTGACTGGAAAAGAAGGGAACAAAAGTAGCAAAGATGTCCTGACACAACTGAAGAATTACGTCTACAAAGAAAATAAAAGAGAGAGGCCAAGCGACATGTCTGAATATTCACAGGTCCATAAAAGACAGCGACCCAACTCCAAAGAAGACGCATCTTGTGAAGAACCCCAAAAAATGTCAAGTAGTGGACAAAAGGAGGTGACGGCAGCAGACAAGGGAGAAAGTTGTAAATCAGGTCAGATCAATAAATAAATACCATATTTAAGTTTGTAGAAGTTTTCTGAGTGTTTCTGTGAAAATATCTCAGCGTGTGGTTGTCTGTGTCTCACTTACAGTGACTTCTAACGGGAACCAACAGGCAGCTCAATTGTGGCTGTACCTCAAGAAAAAGAGCCGAGAGCCTGTGATTGGTCAGTGTTTTGTTTTTCTTTCTTTTTTCTGTGCTCTGAGACCTTACTTATGAGGAATAATTGTGAGATCTGAATCTTCCTTTGTCTTGTGATTGTAGAAAACTCTGTCAATAACTGTCCACTGTTAATGCTGCTATTACAGTACATTCATTGTCAAGAGTTGATGAACCTGGCAAGTTCATCACTAATAAATTTGATGCAATCATTTTATAGACTCATCTGAGTACTTTCTCCATTTCTCTCTTTTAATTCACATTTTTATGCCGGAAACCGCTATCTCAAGACCATTTTGACTCTGTTAAAGAACTGATTGTGTATGAGTTATCATTATCATTCAGTGATTATCATCTACACTGTTAAAATGCTGTGAGTGACTGCAACACTTTGCCATGGGAAAGTGTGTGGTTAGTGTCCACAGGTCCAGAACTTTATAACTTTTCCATGATGTATCTTGTTTTGCTGGCTTTGCAACTTTCAGAAATCAATGTTTCACAAGGATGAAAGTTAGCCAATCAGAATAAGGCACATCTACAAGCTTTATGTGAGTTGTTGGAGTCTCATCCAGTCCATTAAACGCTTCAATTTGGTGTTAATTGTTGGTTTGCTGGTTTGTGAAGAGGCAAATAGAAGTTCATGGAGGAAAAGAGGAAAATTTGCACTTTTAGTTTCTTTATTTTATTAAATGTTTACATATACTTGAGCTTAATTAATTTTCTAATTACGTCATTTCTGTGAAGAAACCCTCTACCCGGTGAAAGATTGATAACATGACTTTAATGGTGAACAATATATCTTCAGGCTTAGGTGCACTTCTTGAATGCTATGGTGATCAGCATGGCCCCATCTACCTTTGTGAGTGCTGCTCTATGAAGATCCAAGAGAAGGATATCGTCAGCCATGTTACCGGATTTGATCACCAGAAGATGTATCTGGTGGTGAGTAAATGTTAGAGGATGAGATCAGATGTTGTCCATAGTACAATACTGTCACATGTACACTGAAAGACTTATTGGTCCATGTAGTCATTCCTCCTCTCCACGCCAGCCATGAGGAGATCCCTACGTAAAGCAACTGCAAGAAATGGAGGGAAAAATCAACAGTCCTCTGCAAAAATGTTCAATTCCAAGTTAGCAAAAATGACAGGCAACTTGAAAAGTTCAGGTAGTTTTAGTCTTGATGTTCCCACAGACAGTGTTTCTTTGCTGAAATGCGACTGAGGAATACATTCTGGCAGTTATGTAGGTTTGTTGCTGGGAAAACCTCCATGTGACTGCCAAATTGGTTTGGTATCTTTGTCATGGCAAACTGACACTGCTGAGGCCGCATATTAGCTTCAACTCATCTTCACAATGTTGTCAGTCTAAGCAGATTATCAATCCACGGCCAGTAACAACAGGACAACTAATTGATGATCAATAACTCTTTCAGTGTACATATAGCATTTTAGTATTATATTAAGATAGACTTGAGAAAATCCAAATCTATCCTTTAAGACACTACTTCCCTTTCTTTGTTGGGTATATGTTCAGTCATTGAAGTCTTCCTGTTACCACTCTTACATGGCAGATAAACTGTATATTTCATAAATAAGAGTGGCACACTTCATGCTAGGATAAATGCACAAAGGGGATATGCTATTGTAGCACCTGAGTGGTATAGAAGCTGTAAAAAAACTGATAATGTTGACTCACAGAAACGGTTTTTGCCTGTAAGGAGCTTTGGGGTTTCACTTGATCTTATTTTACACATTGTACAAAATTGGTCATTTGTTTACTGTCAACTTATTTTATGAGCTCATATAATATATAACCATATAATTTAACATCTTCATTACAAGATTAAATGCATGCAAGAACAAGACAATAAACAATATGCAAACCTAAAATTTACTATTGTTGTCTAGACTTACCAAGCAATTGCAGAACTTCTTCCAGTGCCTTGTTTCTACCATGTGCCATACATATACACAGGTGGCAGCCATATTTTTAATTTAATCCCTTGTATATGTTCCCGACATTAGGGGTTTCAGAAAATCCCGCCTCCACAAGGGAATGACTGGAGGAAGAAGATGAGAGATATGGCTGTTTTGTTTGAAGAAGATAAAGGATATGGAGAGGCTCAGGTTTGGTCCCGGTCTAAATTCTTTCTCTTGTAGAAATGGTTGTAAATGTCAAGCTGAGATCAAATATGTGATCCATCTCCTTTGGTCAGTCCTGGACAGAGTTGGAGAAAAGATCAAGGCAAAATAACAGAAGTGCTAGAAGATTAGAATGTATTTTTTAAATGTTGTTTATGTCTGGATTTCAGGTTGTTGATCTGGATGAAGAGCTTTATAACAGCATCTCAAAACAAAACTTTCAGGCAGGTAAGGGTACATTTTCCCTTTATTTTGAGCCCATCTAGAAAAAGTGTGTATTTCTTTTTTAATTGAAGCTAATTTGGTTAACAGGTGACTACAAAAGTGTGAACTTGTACGAAACAGTATTTCTTCTTTATTTTCCATAATCTTCACAGCCATTAAGACTGTGAAGGCGCATCAAGCTCAGCTGGACTGTGGGTGTGAAATCTCTTCAACCTCAACTCTGTCAGGTGTTCAACCTGTAGGTACCTCCGTCACCCTCATTACTCAACATGAGTCCTACCTTGGGATGGACAACCACCAAGTTAGTCAAGTTGTCATTATTCACATCAGAAAAATCATTTTCTACTTGTTCCTTTTGTCATTCAGAAGTCAAATTATGCACTGAGCTGATGAAACACATAACAGGAAAATGTAGGTGTTATACTTGATGTAAACGTAATTGTATTGGAACTTTCCATGTCATGATTATGAAAAGGAAAGCCTTTGGTAATCTAAATCTAATAATACCAGACAGTCAGGTTAACAATGCATGTTTAAATCTTGAATAACAACAATGCTGCAAGTGGAAACAAAATGTCATTTTTTACTGTGTTACAGTAAAATAAAAGCTTTATACCAAACAATGAGATTTAATTCAAGTAGAAAACATTTAAAACAACAAACTCCTGCATTAAAGGATACCTGGCATTTTAACTCTCAGTCCTAAATCTTGAGGACATGATTGGAGGTCAAAGAGTCAGAAGCACTTAGCGCAGACACACATTTACTTTATTGTCTTAGTAACAGAGTCTGTTTTGTCTCACACTTGTTTGGAGGCAAGTTGTCTAAATGTAACGGATGGTGGCTGGCTTGTTTCTGTTTTCTTTATCTTTAGCTGTGGCCCTTTGTTCAGGAGGAGATCTGTTAAATGAACCCCCTCCTCCAAGTGCTGGGGATGAATTCTCTGTAGCTCAAGTCATGGGCAGTAAATGTTTTGGTCTGTAGCTCCTTTGACAGTGTTCTAAATATGGTTGTTTGATTTCAAAGGTGTTGCCAATGGAGATTGATAATGATTCAGAAGACTCAGAGAGAAAGCCATCGTCAGTATCTGCAGCCACGACTGTAATGACTGAAAACACCCCCAAAACTACTGAAGTCCCCCCTGAACCAAATGAAGATGTCAAAATGACCCATATCAAAGTGCCTGAGTCTGCTGACAACACAAAGAGCTGTCTGACTGCATCCGGAAGTAGTAAAGACGCCTCAATTCTACACATGTTCAAAAGTGGGACAAACACACTGTGTTTGCATCCTGATTCCACAGGAACCAACTCAAAAGCTGAAATCACTCCAACCACAAGTGATACACCATTAAACAGAACCACCACATCCAAAATAACAGGGACGTGTCAAACTGCAGTAACTTCAGATTCTATAGTAACAACCCCCGCCAAATCCATGACAGCCGTCTCCAAGTTTACAGCTAAAACCTCCGGTTCTTCTCCAGACACCAACAACTTGACAGCAGCCGTCTCCAAACTTGCAGCCACCACCTCCAGTTGTACTGCAACCACCACAAAATTGGGAGAAACCACCAACAAATGTACAGCAGCCACCTCTAGTACCCCTGCAACCACCGCTAAATCAACAATACCAACCTCCGTCTACACAGCAACAACCTCTAAATTTACAGCAGCCTCCTCCAAAGTGACAGGAACCACCTCCACCTCTAGTGCAACCATCTCAAATACAACTTTATCAACTAAATCAGCAACAGCATCCAAACCAATGGATCCCAGAACTGGAGCTGCACCCAAAGCTGCAGCCACTTCACAAAAAGCTGCCCCACATGTAGGATCCACAGTGAGGCGCGAAGCCACCTGCAGAGCTATGCCTGCCTCCAAGATTGAAAACTGCTCCAAAAATTCTGAAACTGCATTCAAAACCACGGTCTCATCTCAAACTGTGGTGACATCTGCTAAAATGACAAAAATGTCAATTAAAGGTGAAAATGCTGAAGCCTCCGCCAAGACTGTACATATGAAGAGTTCAGTGGGGTCAAAAGCTGATGTTGCACCACACATCCATAAGAGTAACCCACCTGCTGCTCCCCATGGGACCATGCCCTTGTCTGTCAGTTCTGAACATAAGAATCCACCGACAGAGCCATCACATACCTCCATGAGTAAGACCAAGTCAACTGAAGGCCCTCCTAAACTCGGTAAGTGTTATTTATATAGAAAAAACACTCAGTAAGTCTCTATGAATTGGTCTCCTTTTGATTTGATTGGATGTTTGTGTTTTTGTCTTTATAGGCGTAAACCACCTAATTAAAGTGTTCTGCAAAGGAAGGACGCAAGTCTACTGTGAGCTTTGCTTAGTCAGGTTGAAACGGTCCACTCATGTATCAGGCTCCAGCCACCACTATAACTACGTGGTTAGTGCTTCATGAATCTTTTCTTAGAAAATGTTCTTTGAAGCTTGTAAAGCTGTTAATATCACTGATGTTGTCTGAATATTCTTACTAGAAAATGAAGTACCCCGGGTGGAGTCCCAGGTCGTCACAGTTTGAGGAACAGTTTGACAAGATAGTGGCCCACTTGGCAGAGGTTGAGAAAGGTGAAGAACATCAGGACATCCAGGTGACCCACTGCAGTCTTCTCACAGTCTAAATTGTTCAAAATTGACTGTCTGTATGTGATTATTAATTTTTGTACAAATTTGTCACATCATTGAAGCAGACTTTATTGACTTCAAGATATAAGCCATGAATAACTATTTTAGTAAAAAAGTTCATTAACGATTTTAAGAGTTTTACTGACTAAGACCATATACATTGTTGTAGATTGCGGTAAAAATTAATGATATGTAACAGTGTTTCCCCTAGGTTGACTGCTTTGGAGTGGCGGGGGGGGGGGGGTTAATATGTGGGGGCATGAAAAACTCAAGACAGAGACTCATCAGCTCTCTCTGTTAAAGAGCAGCTGACATTGACACTAAAATGAAAATTGCTGGTCCACCTTAAAAGTCAGTCCACCTTAAGAGAGCCTAGTCAAGGCAAGCTAACACATTGTTGCTAACTTCAGGGCTAACTCCCTTTGATAGATGAGTATTTTCTTTGTCTTGAGGAGCTGCAGCATTTATTAACTGACACACAGCCTGTCAGTCGCGGTCACGTCATGTTTCTGCCGCTTGCCCTCTGCGCTCGTACAACTACACACGCACGTTTACACACACATACACACACGCACTGCCTTATTCTTTAAGGAGCTACGCTACTCTTGTACCTTTCATGTAGATGTCCTTTGAAGAACGAAGAGAGGGAGGATGACTAAAAAAATCCACAATAACGTAGGGTGTTATTGTGCTCATACAGTGTGTGAGTGAAAATCTAGCCTGTTGATATTAATAATCGTCTGAAATTTTAGCAGCTGCGCTCATAATTTTGCAACGGCGGTGCACCGCTGCTGAATGAATGTAGGGGAAACACTGTGTAATGATAAAGGACTGTTACATATTTAGGTCATTATTAGGAATGTCAGTTGTGGTTAATTTTACCTTCAATAGACTGACATCCATTAACCAGTAACTAACTGGTTCATTTTTAAGAAAAATTGAAATGTAGCTTTCGTTTGTGAGAGCTGTCCAGCAGGTGGTCATAGCTACCATGTCTGACCTGTCTAGCTTGACTTTTAGCTCATCCTTCTTCTCCTCAAAGTGGTTTTCAGTGGGTTCAGTCACAGTAGCTCTCAATGGCATAACATACTCAGGCTCGAGGTACCGAACTAGCTCTTTCAATCCCTCGCCCTACACCAGACTGATTGGCAGCATATCGGTCTCCTGGGTGATGGCCTTGGACCGGTGTCATGCTGAGTTCTGCCTGCTCGCCGAGAATTGCATGCACCTCACGGCAGAGTGCACAGCTAAAGGGAAAACTAGCCTACCAGACATTGTAATGGTTTTTAAGGCAAAGTACTGTTTAAAAAATGATGTAGTCTTCTCTGTCAGGTTCACCAATGATGACAAATGATCTAAAGTCTTTAGTTTTTGATCGTTTAGAGTCATCAATATTTTATTAGACTCAGTAGTAGTAGCATTTCCCTGATTTGATTGGTCTGAAATTTACAAGGTTTCCTTTAATAATCTCAATATTTCTTTGGGAGAACTCTTCTGTGTTCTTTGTCGATGTGTTTTGAAGCATAGGATTTCAGATAGTTATACTAAAATGAGGTTGTTAAATGTGGAAAAGTGAAAATGGAAAATGGATGTGCTGAGAAAACCATTTGATTGATATCAAACACTGTGACCTTGAATGAGAGCCAGGTCACTGTGACCTGTACCAATGCAAAACATGTCAGCCCACCAAACCAAAACAGGTGCCACACACGCACACAAATAGTGCAGAGACGCCCACTCACATTTAGTCAAAGTCCAAGATAAATGAAATTGAGAAATGTCCCATTCTTCTTTAGAATTTGGGATAGCCAAAAAGTTTGGTAAACAGGATGAAACCTATCACGCAACACAAACACATACACACACACACAGTCTGTCTTCAGTATAAAAAGGCATGTCACGTTCTGTAATGTGGGAAGATATCTCTGACTACGTTGTTAATAGATTTGCTGTGAAAAAAGAGATTCCCCATCTGACACCTGTGTCTCAGTCAACTGATTCCTCTTTCATCCACCTCTTTTCTGCCACAACATAATTGACCTTGACAGTGTCAATACTGAGTGTTAAGGGGTGCATGCAGTTTTCAGCAGAACTGATTGATGCTGCCGAGTAATGCATCGCCTATTTTTCAGCTTAGGTCATTATTATACATTGGTGGGGGGTATTAATGTAAATAGTATATAGTAAAACCAATATAAGAGATGATAAAATATCCAGTAGTAGCTAAAAGCCTTGCTGGGACAACAGAAAGAACTGGTAGTAAAACAGATGCATAGAGCATACATCAGTAAAGCAAGATGGCCAACTTGTATATTCGTATGTTTTTTAATTACCATTGTATAAGTGTTTTTGTCTTTCTTTCTGCTAGACGTTGATTGTGAAGAGTGACATGTACGAAGAGCTGGCTACTCTTCCGGAAGAAAAAGGTAAAGATGTACTATTATTCCTCAGAAAAATGTTGTTCTATTTGACTTACAGAGGTAAAGATTAGTTAGAGCAGGCCTGATGCTACAGTACCAGTCAAAAGTTTGGACGCACTTTCTCATTCAAGGGAATGGGAAGGTGTGTTCAAACTAAGTGTCCAAACGTTTGACTAGTACTGTATTTTGAACTGTTTTGCCATGTTAGCAGTTGGGCCAGAGGGAAACAACAAAGAAATTATTCTGGCAAAATAACAATATTGCAGGAACTTTCAATTTTTTAAATCCAGAGAAGAAATTAAATACTTCTATTGAATTTTGAAAACAGAATCAGACTGTTTCTCAGACGTTTTGTAACTACTAAATTAGCTTAATGCTAAATTACATTCGTACATTGAATTGGTTTAAATGTAAAAAAACAAACAAACAAAAAAAACTATATTAGTTCCTCCAGGAAATCGCAATCTTGTGATGGCAAAAATTAATGTAAATTCAGCCAATCTCTTCAGTATTTGTGAGGACTTGCAACTTTGTAAAATTCCCATGATTTCTCTGCTTTAAAGGTGCTGCTGGGAAGATTTTGACTTCAATATATCAACCCAAATTTAATGTCTATACCTTGTGATGAGAATGAAAGAATGTATTTTGTATTGATATTGTGTGTGACCGGGTCGGATCCACAGGAGTTCTGCTGAAGACAAAGTAAGCCTTTCCAAACAAAACTGGCTTTATAGACAAAACTAACTCGTCAGATACAGTCAAAAGGCTCTTCAACCTCTTCTCTCATCATCAAAACAAACCCCATGCTGGTTGACCGCAAAAAAATGCAAAACAGGAAGTGACTGGGTTTATGGAGAATGAGGTCTTATGAGAATTAAGCTACCTATCAAAGCGCTTCCCTGCGTCAGTCCAATCAAAACAACCAACATGACATGTCACTGCATTCAGGTGAAATTACATGACGAAAAAAGTGAACCCCTCACATTTGGCAACAAAAATAACTGTAAAAGGCCATACAAAACAATTTCCAAATGTTTTACACAAAAATGGAGGCAACTTGAACTTGAAACCTTTGCCAATTCACACAACTTACTGCTATGTATATTAAAAGAAAATCACTCAAATCACCCAATCATATAAAAGTAACAAAAACATAAATAGTTTCTAAGCATATCATGTCAGTAAGTAAATTACAATCAATTGTCTCAGATCAGCCTCAGAGGACAGCTGTTCTCCAAGTTGTCAAAAAAAGATGCTAATAGACACAAATATTTCTCAGAAAAGACTCCCACTTAATTTCCCACAGTAGTAACATCCCTGAACTCTTGCCACTGTGTCCATATATGGACGTGGTTTTCTTCTGGATCTGCGTGCATCGGCTTTGTGTGTGTTCTTGTAAGCAGCAAGTCTTCATTGGGTTCATACAGAGTTCAGTCCACAGCAAAGTTGCATGTGACTGTTTCAAAATGATCGGTCAAGACGAGCACTTTCCTTCCTTCCTTTGTTGAGCTCTTGCACCTAGATCCCATGGTGCTTTGCAGAGCAGCTGTTAGGACTTGCAGTCTCAGCCCTTGTTGTTCAATGTAATGTGACCCATCTGAGGTGTTCACTCTCATCATGTCACATACTTCTCATTATTCATTGTTAATGAACGGTGGGTTATTATGCAGATCCATTATCAATCTAGATAGCAACAGTTGAGATGTGGGAACAGTTATGTTAAATTTTGCAACCAAAAGCTAATGCCTAAGAGGGGAATTCCAACAATGTTACTCACCAAAGTCTGTTTATGGGTCTTGGGGAGAACTACTGCCGATGTGGGAAAAAGTTATTTAAAGCCTCTGTGGCTTCAGAGGGAGCTGAGTGAAGTCTGATAAATTTCCTCAAGCGATGTCACTCCTGCCAGCGTCGGTCAGGGCTGAAGACTGCAAGTGTGAAAATGAAAAGAAATCTGGAGGTATGGAGATAGAAAGTAGTGAGGTTACCAGACCTCTGTAGTTCAATAATTATCTCTGCCTGAGGCTAGTGGCTCAAGACAACATTAGACACTTTTAACATAACTCACCTGACTCTCCGACTGAATTGTCGGCAGTAGAGTTGCGTTGTGCATAACGCAGGCACCGGGTTTTGACCACGAAGAAGAATGCGTGAAATTAAAAATAAAACATCTCTGGTTCTGCTGCATCAATTTGATTTTTTTCTTCTGATAGTCTATAATATCCCACGGTGTAATAGGTCATTACTGCTCTACGGACAAAAATACTTTGCTCTGTGTTGAGGAACAAGAAATTCCAGACTCATTAATAACACTGAACTTGATCTCAGATTGAAGGAATTTATTACAGAGTATCAAGTCAAATTAATATGAACAATGAACAGCGATCAGCAAACAGAGACAAAGTCTCACTATTCGGCCCAATAGGGTGCAGTCTCTCTCAACCAAGGTGGCATCAAGAGACTGAACACAGGTCGACTGAAATGACTGACTGTCCTTAACCCTGCACACATTTCAACTCCATCCACCGTCCCAGATGCAGGGGTGTCAATTTGTTTAAGACCAGTCATTGAGTTCAGTGCTATTTAGTTGAGCAGTTCATTCAAACATACATTGTCCTTACAGAGAATACATCATTCTTACAATTTATAACACATCAAATCAGAATAACAGATTAAGAAATAAGATTTCCCCTACAACTGCAACAAAGATTTGAACTGTTTAAGATTTTCGTGAGTAAGTGACAGCACAGACTTATGAAATATGTTGTCACGGGGAGCTGCACCGAAAACAAATTTTACCTAAATGCATGTTACAAAATATAACCATTTAGTTTAGAGCTGAGTAGTAAGTGTCCTGTTGAGCTCTCATTGTTTTGTTTTGATGTGTAGGTCTGAAAGTAATATACTCCTCTTCTTATCATGTGATAAATGAGTATTGGACACAGTGCATGCAATGCATCTTTTTCCGGTATTTGAGATCTTTTCATTTTGGAAATGGATTGATTGTTTTGTAAATACAGTCATGTTTTTGGTCTTAATTCCCTCCCTCTTTTTTCTCTTAGCTGTTGAAAAACTGAAAGCATTGATGAGACAGATGGGCATGCAGATCTCATCATCCTCCACAAACAATACTGCGGAGGCTTTAGGACGGCACCTTGCCTCTGCCAGTCCATCTTCAAGCCCAGATGATGGTAAATTCAACTTCGAAAAACAGACACATTGTACCATGCAGGGGATTTCACCACCAACACAGCATACGGTATACAGGGATTACATGAATTATGTAGGAGAGGGGGAGACAATTCATCCATATAATTTGAGTCACGGAGTAGTGGGGGGGGGGGTATATGAGCTTGAACTCCAGGGAAGGCCAAGCCAGATCCAGGAGAACCAAGAAGTATATTGTATAGCAGTATATTATAAAACAAAGCAGTGAGCACAGAATGATTCATACATGACATACAATACATGATATTTTCATATTCCTTCCACATTTTCTGAATGGCATTTGTAAAATTAATGGGGTTTTCAGGAGCATGTAAATTAATTTGAACTTGAAATTTTGCACTGGCCTGCACATGGATCTGAGTAAATATTGCTGTCTTTGGTTATATTGTAGCTGCACTTAAGAGAGTGTAACTTTGTATATCTGATGATCCTGAATAGAGTGAGACACACAGAGAAGCAAAGGTTGGATATGGCTTTATTTCCGACCGGGGTCCTGTCACATGCAAATACAATGAACAACAAGCCAACCTGAGCTGGGATCTTTTATACCTTGCCATTTCCTCACCATATGTTTCCCGTTATCAGTGGATTTCTTCTTCGGACAATGAGTTATGATATGTACCTCTCAACCTGTCAGACGTCTTGGCGCCGTTCCTATCAAGCTAATGAACTTACACATTAGGGCCCCCACACCAGATGTAATTCCACATTTGTCTTTATGACACATGAACATGGTGCCTCAACTAAAGGTTTCTTACATTCCTTAAGATGCATGCAACACAAAGAAAATACCTCATATCAGAGATTTTCTGGGTCTCTATTTTGAATGACTTCAGAAACTCATCATGTGTCTCTGTGATGTGTATTAAAAGACCTGTGAGGTAGACACATTTGACCTAATACTGCAATTTTGTCACTTAGGTATGCATATGACACACAATGAAATGCCAGTGAGAACACAAATGCCTACACACAAAGAAATGTTTCCAGATTTTTAAGTCTATGCTATAAGATGTTACAGTACAGATAGATAATTATTCCTCAACAGAAAATCTAACTATAACAAAATTAACATGTTAACAGCTAGACTAATACTCTGTTTGTGTCCATGCTCTGTTTAGTCATTAAGCAGGAGAATTTTAAGCCTGATGTGGAGACGGAGGCTCAAGTTGAAGTCACACCTGCCAGTACGAGTCCTGGTAAATACTGAGCTTTCTTTTCAGCTTTTGTGCCTGTAACGTATATCCTTTACCATACCATCAAATATTGGACTCTTTCACTCTTAGGTATTTTTAGTCACTTTTATGTTTTTGCTATTGGTGTGTTGCTGTTTTACAGAATTAACTGATTGCAGATTCTGTACATAAATTTAGATTTACAGGGTCTTATTTTGTCGGTCTGTGAAATCTTACTATTGGTATGTTTGTCTCTTTCTTCTACATCATCACCCATTTTCACCATCTCTCTCATTCACAGTCACTGTGGAGAAACCTCATGTTTGTGCAGATCCTCTTGCCACTGACTCAGGCACATTTGACCCAACTGCTGATGCACACCAAGAGACTCTTGAGAACAGACAACAGCAAGTGAAGAGTGATCCAGAGTTACGGGACACACAGAAGGAGCTGGAAGGCACTCAGAGGAAGTCACCTTCAGTGTCCATTGGCCCAGACCCGGTCTCTGCTCCTGCTGCTGCTGCTGCATCATTGACCACAGAACAGCAGAACCCATCAAGTCCTAACGAGGAAGCAGAACATGCAAAGAAAAACTCAGGATGCAGACAAGGACCTGAGCAGCACAGTCCATTACAGGTGGTCCTAATAGGTAGGTGTTGAGCATTTACAACTGTATGAATCAGCTGTAATGGAAATCGTCTGAAAACACTGAACACACATGAAATAATACACAAAACACTGCTGTAATAAGGTAACAAACCTTAACACTAAGTCAACTGCAAGTTAGTCTCAAAGGAAGGAAAATAAAATACACCTTATATAAAGACAAAGAAACAACATCTGATTGGATAACATTCTAAAGTTACATATATTCAACCAATTGGCATGAAACCACGAGATTCCCATGAGAGATCACACACTGTCCACACACTTCGTACATGCAGAGGAGAAGAAGACCCCCAAGAAGATTAAACGTGACAGGGCCCATGGTTTCCTGACAAAAGGCTCTTGGTAAAGCACAACATAGTTTGGACTCAAATAAGAACAAGATTGGACAAGGTTGAATAAATTATAAAACTATGTTTTTAGCTTACTTTACTTTCACACAGCAGCTTTGGTAATATTTTACTAAATATGTTGTTGAACTGATTTGTTATTATATGGCTGTCACAGGGGAAAGAACTCAGGACTGCAGTCATTTGTCAAAATTCTTGAAGGTGGTTAACAAGGGGCCAATCATAGGTGAGTGTGTCTATCCTTCCACAACAATCACTCCCATTATTTACAAAAGCATGCAATACATTTAAAGATAACGTCTCCTCATCAGGTCAGAGCTGTGTGTGGGAGTGTCGAGGGCTGTCTCAGGACACATTCTACTTGTGTGAGAGCTGCAGTGAGACGGTCTCTTTCAGTGATATCTGTCAGCACATGATCAGCTCTGATCACCAGTACAATTACATGGTGAGTGTCTCACACACTCATACAACCCCTGCAAAATGACTCGTTTGATTATCTGAATTTGATCCATTTGGCCTGATAACATTTGGAAAGTCTAGAAAAGCCACACAATTAAATTATTTTATCCCCATTCAAGTTAGCAGAAAGCTAAGAGAAAGGTTAGTCGATTACCGTAATTACCAGTAATGCAGCAACAAAAAATTAACAGAGTGAAGAGAAGCAGATGAGAAAACAAGGAGGCTTCATACTAAAATATGAGGAAATATCGTTATCAAACAGAGGGAATTAGAAATGCAGCCTCTCTCTAATATAAGCCAGCTTCCAATAAAGACCTAATACCCTTTGCAGTTGATGTGAATAAAGGCCCTGGCCACTATTAGGGGAACTGCGGTAATTTTGTTTACTTTTGTTACAGTGGTCTTAAGAGAAGTGTTTTTTTATTTATTTTTGTTTACTTAGTTAATATGTAGACTGGTCCTCAACAAAATGTATTTATTTTTGTTTACTTGCTTAATCTATGTGAAGTTAATTTATAAAGTTAGTCTACCTTCAAATTGTTCTTGATATTACAAATTGTAGTTGAAAAAACTGAGAATTGTTTCACCCCTAGTGAGTGGTGTCTCAGTAATGCATTGAAAACCTCTAAATAACAAGATTGTTTAAAATTTCAAAGTCATTGACATGTTGCTTCCAAATATTTTTTAATGATTTAAATGTTTGTCTTTCAGCAAAGAGAGTACCCTAATCATCTGTCGTCATTGTGGAAAGCCGATCTGTTCCAAGAGATGAGATTGCAACTTTTAAATGAAGTTGCCAAGATGCTCGCAGAACGGGAGCGTTGCGAAAACATAGATGTGCAGGTACCCTATAAGGTCTTTGTGTCATTGTTGGAAAAAACACAACCAACCAAAGATCTTGAGGGCAGAGTTTGTCTTAAGCAGTCTTCTTGGAGAGTGCTCGGGAGACAAACTGTTTCAACAAGCAGTGTAACAAAGTCAAAGAAAATGGCTGAGAAGAGGGTAGATTTAGGAGCATGTAAGGGAGGGGGAGTGATGTCAGTGGAGCGTGATTATCAGCGCAGGGGAACATGATGTGGGGAAAGTCAGGAAGAGCATTGCTATTTTGATACCTTGACCTTCCTCTTTCAAAGAGCACAGACGCTCCTGTCAGTGAACAAACATCTTGTCTTATTATGCAGAAAAACATGTTTTGCAGTTTCAAAGGTACAAATGTGGTCAAAAGTTCATGGCATCAAAGATCAGTTACATTTAAGCAACACATAAAAATTACTTTTTATGTATGTTCTCAAATGTCCTTGAGCTAATTCAGACAAAACATGGTAAATTATATGTATTATGTGTATATATATTTGATTATATTGTTTTTTTGATTAGCAGAGAAAGGAATCACATCCTTTGTGGTGAACGTGATATGTTTAAAGGTATACTCTGCAGAATTTCCCTACAAAACAATGAATAGACTCATACAAAAATAATCTCTCTCAATCATCACTTATGACCCACTAGAAGTGTGTGTCAAAAGTGTGTGTTGCTGTGTCGCTGTGTCGCTGTCTCCCTCTCCCTCTCTGAGCCAGGGAGGAGGGGCCAACTTTGAATGCTTTGTTTACAAACTAACCAAATCCTGCATAGTATACCTTTAACTGCTCCTCTAGGCAGTTAAAACAAATTTGTGAAATCTTAATGTACAAAGTAGAAATACACATTCTTTATGCTAATTGTTTGTGTTTTCTCTTTCCAAGGGGGTCATTCTGGGCAAGGACTTATACGACTATGTTCAGAAAGCTCCATTCAGTAAAGGTAGTAGTCAACTTAATCTTCAACAGTCTAGTTTATGGTGTGTGTGGGAGTATACAGATGAGTATTGTGGGGGCAGTTTCTGTAATAAGACTCACAAACCAGAGAATGTCCGTCTGAGTTTAATATCACACTTGCAAGTGGGTACAATACCAACAACAGATAGAGAAAGCTGTCTTAGGTAAAGTACAAAATCTGGTTCTGAACAATCCATTATTATACCTTCAGCAGATAGGTGCGGCCAGCCTCCCTTTCCATTATCTTTATACACACACACACACACACACACACACAGTTTGTTATTGTACTTCTCAACAGACAGTGCAGCTGGCCTCCTTTTCCTGTGTCTACACACACATACACACAGTCCGTCATTGTACTTTGAACGGACAGGTGCAGCTGGCCTCTATTATCTCTACAAAGTAGTAGCACCCATACACAAGATCATAGAATATCACCAAAGTATAAGTAGCAAAGTATCAGAATAAGTATAACATATTGTATTTAAGTATACATATTGTAGTTTTCCATTACAGTAACAACTGTGCTTTTTGCTTTTTATAGCTCTAGAAATGGTGCAAAACATCAAAGAGCAGAAAATGAACATCTGTCTACCCCTTGGCACTCCACAACAAAAGGGTGAGTCTCTCTAGCCCGGTCACAAGTTCTTTTCTTTTTATTATTCTTATACACAGCTAAACTTAAGTGATTAATACAGAGAGCATATAGGTGTGAGCTGCTGTGTGAGTTTTGGTTTCTGTTGCACAGACAAGCAGCCTGAGGACTGGCAGAGTCAAGAGGAATCTTTTCATAGAGAGATGCATTCATCCCCAGCATCTGAGACAGACAAGAGCAGTGACAACGGTATGCATTTTCATATTTCTTACAATGTTGACATTACATGATTGAAATAATTTCTTGTGATATATGCAGGACTCAAAAACAGGGCTTATCATTTTCTTGCTCTCACCTAAAAGTGTAGTGTTCTCTCATTCTTCTTCCAATGTTTTTTAGGTGTAAGACAAAGAAAAAGGAAACATAGGTTGGAAGAGGTTGCAATGGTTGGAGATTTGGATAGCGTCAAACAAAGAAGAATCTTGAGTCCTCCAGATGTGGGCAGTGTCCCCTCAAAGGCCAATTCTGTTGATCCTTCTTACCCTGGTGCTAGCACATGTCTGAGTCCCCAAGAGACGTGCAGAAAACTTTCTACGCAAACTCACACACTCAGATCACTGAACAACCAACAGCAAAATCGTATCTCACAGCCTGATTTGCAAGGGAAACAGGCAGAGGTGTTGTCAGAATTCTCATCTTCTACTGTTTGTCCAAAAACCAGTCAAACACTGTCCCTGTCTCCTAGTGATGAATACCCTCCAACCAGGAAAAGGCCAACTGTTGCTTCTGTTGAAACACTGGTCAGACCTTGCACCAATAGCCCCAAACTCCAGGATCCTTTAGCAGCCAAACGAACAGACAGCTCACTGCAACCTATCAGTCAGCCCAGCCCCAAATCAACGTCTTATTCCACTTCTGTTAACCCTGCTGCAACCCTTGCACCACTTTCTTCTACTGGCCAAGACACATGGCTTGGACCTGATGGACTAACCATGTCCATGGTGGACTTGACAAAGTTTGAAGGCTTAAAAGCTCTGATGAGAGAGAGGAAGTCTAAGATGAGCCCTTGCAAGTCAGATCTAGATAATGCTGAGATTACTACCTCTTGCGCTACCAATTTTTCCAAAGGTGTGACAAATAGACAAGACTCAAAATGTGTACTGGCTGGATCTCAAGTGGCAAAAAACCAAAAAAGATGGGATTCAAAGATTCAAGTGGTTAAAGCTCAAGTGAAGAAAGGTCCACCATCCACTAACTCATTGGAGGGAATGATTTCAACAGCAGCACCTGTGGTCTTGGGCTATGAGAACCAACGAGTCAACCCTAATGGCAGCTGTGCCATCTCTGCCATTAACTCATCTTTTGAAGGCTATTTAACCGAAGGCAACCAGGCTGCTGGTACCATGTTACCTACTGCTGGCACTGCCAACTCCAGTGACCAAAAACACCAGGGAAGTGATACTGCTCACAGCATGTTTGGAAATGTGAGCCAGATCACACCTATTCTGGGTTATGGTCGTGTAGCCACCAACCATAATTCAGGTCAGATGCCACAGCCAAGAGGCAACACTTATAGCACTGAAGTTTGTCAGTTTCCCATTAAAACCATCACAACTGTCATGCCAGACCCTACAAACCAGCAGTTTATGGGCGGCTATAACAAACAGGATCACACTGAGGTGCACAGAGGTGCTCAGCCAGCCTCAGGAGGTTATGGTCATTTTAGCTACATGGCATATGTCACAAATGGGCATTCAGGTTTTCCTTCCTCTGAGGCTACTGCAGGTTACACGACACTTGACACCCCTTCTGTATACTCTGGGAGTTTACACCAAAGTAAGAATTACCCAGAGCAGGAAGGAAATGGGTTTAGTCTGCCATCATTTGGACACAGTTTAGCAACTCCAGTGCCCCCAGGATGGATGAGCCTGGAAATGCAGAAGCAACTGATGGTGATGCAGCAGCAGCAGCTGGTGACACAGCAGCAGCTGATGACGACGCACCACCAGCAGCAGCAGTTGATGACGACGCAGCAGCAGCAGCAGCTGATGTCGACGCAACAGCAGCAGCAGCAGCAGCAGCAGCTGATGACGACGCAACAGCAGCTGATGACGACGCAGCAGCAGCTAATGACACAGCCGCAACAGCTGATGACACAGCCGCAACAACTGATGACGGTGCATCAGCAGCAGCAGCAGCTGATGACGACACAGCAGCAGCTGATGATGCAGCCGCAGCAGCAGCTGATGACACATCAACCGCAGCAGCAGCAGCAGCTGATGACGCATCAGCAGCAGCAGCAGCAGCTGATGACACATCAACCGCAGCAGCAGCTGATGACGCATCAGCAGCAGCAGCAGCAACAGCTGATGACGCAGCAGCAGCAGTACTACTCATGGACACTTGCTGCCCCGACTGGCTGGAGTAGTGATTGGAACAGCGTCTAAGCAGGCATCATCATTGGTCACTTTTGCATCTCCAGCAAATCAGCATTCACCTGAATGAATACAGCAACCAACAGAATCGTTCCAATGCTGAACTGTCACAACATAATAACACAGAGCACTCCTCAGGTTTTCCTTGACCTTCTAGTCATTCACTATCCTCCTACAGCCAACCTGTATCAGTATTCAATACAGGATATTAACCAGTGCACTAGTGTCATCTCAGGAAAAGATGTCCCACCATGCCAAATGTGGTGCAAATGATTTATTAGTGTGTTTTTATGTGTGGCTATGAAGGCACTCGTGCTTCTGAGCTTTTTATCTGGATGTTGAAAGGAGAAGACACATTTCTATTATTCCTTACCCCTTCAGCTTATCAAGGTGTAACAGCTGGAGCTGTGACAGATACAATTTGTTTCAGTGTTCAACTTTAATTTCAATTAAGTATTACATTTTTTGCAACTTCGTAGCATTAAATGCTCAAGTTTTATTTGTTTTCAAATATTGGGTAGTTTTTCTTTCTTGCCACAAGCAGTGTGTCATGTTTAAATGGACAGTTTTCATTTCACATCTGTCATTCAAAGGGACAACATTGTTCTACTGTTCTTTTTGAACTTTATAGTTGGAAAGATTGGTTCAAAATCCTGACACACCTTAAACTGACTTTTTAATAGACATTAATTTTTTTTTAAAAAGTCATCTACTGTTATTTTTGTACTTTTATATTCATATTTTGTTCATTTTAATAAAGTTGCTGTAAAATTGAGATCTTTTGTTGAATGTGAATATATTTGTATACTTGTATACATAAAAATGGCTAAAATTAGTTTACTTAAATTTCTCTTCTTGTATTTTGTTCACTTGTATTTTGTATGTTTTTGTAAATAGAAATTACACTGAACATGAAGTAAATCTCATTGTTTAAAGCTCATGAATCTTGCTATGGTAACATCTGCTTTCTTCAGGGCAGTTTGATTTAGAGATGTAAACAGATGCTTGTTTGATGAAGTGGGATTATAAAATCATAAATCCTCTGCTGCCTTTAGTAGTTTTCCAGTCCACTGCACAGCCTCCACTCTTTGAAACAGACTCCTGTATTTAATTAGAGCATGTTGTTAAAAAGAAAAAAAAAAGTAAATGAGTCTGATGAATCGGATTTCTTCGACAGAAAAAGCAGGACTAAAACTTTCTGTCAATGCTCATGTGCCCATCATATGCACCATTCAATCTACACAGACCCTCTCACTCATTAAATGTTTGTCTTGGATTTCTTTCCAGCCTTATCTGTCAGATTTTTCATCTATAATTTCTAAGATTGCTCAGCTACAACAAAATATTTAATTTTGATTTAACCTTGTGCTCTAGTTACTAAGTCTGCATCACAATCAACCACAGTTTGCAGTTAGTTATTGGTCAGGACTGTAAAAAAAAAATGAAAAAGGATTATTATTATGAAGACTGTAGTGTGAGGAAAAAATTCTATAATCACAATGCTAAGACTTAAAACTGTGTGTGTGCAGGATGGGAAAGTGTGGAGCATGAGAAAGCTGTCACCTGTGAGATAACGGGAGTGGGAGTAACAGACAGAGTGTGCACAAGTTGACCTCATGGTGTCAGATACTGTGTGTATTGTTCAGCTCTGTGGGAAAAGTTTCTGAAATGAAGCAGCTGTCTTTCCCCAAAGAATTTCCCCGAGATTAAACAAGAGAATCGGGTTGTTGACAAATCGGGAATTAAGGATTGGTATTGAATCTCATGTGGTCAGTTCAGGAGCGATAAAACTGACTACATATCTAAGATGTTAAATTTATGCAATGCTACATATGAAATAAGTCATTCTAGCATGTGTATTATTAAATATGCTGTTATGATTTTGACATAAGGCAGGAAAAGTACAGGTGGAAGATATGCATGTATGACTGTGTATGAATATTCCTTTACAGTATATGTGGGGACGTCTGGTGTTGGTTGAGGGTATTTCTAGACTTCCTCATATTGAGATATATGCACACAGTCCCTGAGAGTAGCATAAAAGTAATGGTGGGGAGTAGAAGAAGCATAATCTGTTCATGTTTTGTTTCATCAGTCAGGTTTTCAGGTTGAGTCCGTCCTGCTCCACATGTGTGGTATTTGTCAGAGAGTCAAAAAAAAGTCATGCAAGGAATCGCATCAAGGCCAGAGCTCTACGAGAAATTAATCATGACTGGTTTCCTGATACAGCTACTGGAAAATTGAAGATCAACGTGTGCGTTGTGGGATGAAGACCCATATCTAAATGTGTGTTCATGGACAACAACCGAGATACATGAATTATCACAGTTCCTCAATGTGTGTGGTGTATTTTTTAAGTCAATAAAATACAAGTGTGTGATGCAATATACAGTAAGAGGGTTGTGGTCAGGGGTCAGGAGAGGGTAACTTCCTATGGAATACAATAAGGCAGGAGATGAGAATAGAAACTCATGGTAATGATCATTAAAGGTCCATGTAGCATATGTGTAAGCAACTCATTGCTAATCATACAGGACAATGTATGTGTTTACTGATGAAGAATATTTTCTTGTTATGATTGATACCTTTGCTAAAACATAATTGCAACAAATAAAGTCCTTGATTTGCGATGGATTTCTCAGGTTTTTCATCAGTAAAATTATTAGCATCCGTTCCACTATTTCACCTCCTGCCTACAATGCCCCTGCCTTCCCTCGTTGGGCCCATCCTATTCACCTTATACATGCTCCCTCTTCGCTCCTGTTGTGGATTTTCGGAGCTGATGCACTGGCAGTTGTCAGTTTGAAGAAGAGAAGACCAAACCAAACTTCGTATGATGATTCTGGGAAAACTTTAATGAAGAACCTTGCAAGGGAGAGCGACTCAAGGGACACCTCCTGTTCGTACGGTGTCCCCAAACTCGTCTGACCCTCACAGTCCAAAACCAGCCTTTAAGCCAATCATAGAAACTAGTTCGTCAGTTCCGAATCATAAACCTATGACCTAAATCTGTATCTTTGGTTTGTCTTGTTGCGTCTGATGATGACCTGCATTCTGGCCTTGGTTCGCCTGTGAGGCTCCTGGTTTATTAAACAACATGTGTTATCTTCTGTTTGAGAGAACAGAAGAGTACAGCTTGACATTCTGTTGTCCTGGTCAGTTATGGAATATCCATAACAGCTCCATCTTCAATAAGCACTATATCTCCTGTCATTGCTATGCAGATGATACACAGCTATACCTCCCATTAGAACCTGGTGATTGTTATGTGGTGATGGAGGGAAAAATATGAGAGCCCAACAGCATGTTTTCTGTTGTTTTCTTCCAAGTAACTTTATATTCCACAAAACCCTATTACAGGACACTTCCAGTCTCTGACCAATAGGTGGATGTACCAGAACACAACTGATAACACTACATCCCCCTTTCTGGGTACTGTACTGTACTGTACAGTCAAATAGCTATATCTGGGAATGCATTCCTTTTTAATAACTATGTTCAGCTAATTAGAGTCCCACATCAAAGTCCTGTATCTGCCGAATGGCGTGATAAATGTCGTTAAGAGCGCAGATTCTCTGGATAAGGGGATCTGCCAAAATCCAGAGTTGGCGTCAAGCTTTGAGAACACCTTAGCGCCCTCTAGTTGTCCAAGTGTATGCTCGACTGAGGGGAGAATGTGCCTCTCTCTCTTGACTGAGTCATTCAGTTTTGTTAGGTCAACACATCTGCGCACTTCTGTGTTATTTGGTTTGGGTACAGGCACCATTCTGGTGCACCAGTCTGTGGGTTGTTCAACCCTTGAGATTACACCCAGGTCTTCCAGACGAGCCAGTTCCTGCTTCACTTTGGGCAAGAGAGGTAGAGGGATTCTTCTTGGAGTGGTCAGGGAAAATGATTTCGCATCTGGCTTGAGTTCAATCTTATATTCCCCCTCCATTTTGCCAAGCCCTTCAAAAAGTTTAGGATACTGCTCTTTAACTGATGCAGTGGAGTCCAGGGATATGGCATGCACTCTGGCAACCAGTCCAAGTGCTACACTTGCTGTACCCCCCCAAAAAACCTGACTTCAGACCTGAGACTACATACACATCTTCCACTGTGCTCTTGTTGTGTGTTTTCAGTGTGGCTGTGAATTTTCCTCTCACCTGCAGGCGGTTCCTTCCAGCTCCATAAAGACTTTTATCTGACTTGGCTGTTACATCAGCGCCTGTATCTATTCTGAACTCAGATTCATGGCCATTTATTTTCACTTTTGTGAGCCAGCTTTTGTCACCACCTGCACCCACTGAGCCCAAAAAGGCAATGTCCTCCTACATAGCATCTTCACAGGAAGCATGGAGCTCTCCAACAGTCCCAGATCTGCACACTTTTGCATAGTGCCCCTTTTTGTTACATTTATTGCAAAACACATCTTTGGCTGGACACTGCTGTTTTCTATGAGATGGTCTACCACACCTGTTGCAGTATGTGTCACTATATGGCTGTGACTGAGGGTGCTTGTTATGTCTCTTAAAGGGCGTTTTGTCCATATTAGCTGCTGTAGCCACTGTTTTGAAGTTGCTCACTAGCATGTCCTGCTGTTTTTTTTACTTGTTCACTTTGGCCGACACAAGTAACAGCTTTCTCCAGTGTTTGCTCTGGGTCCATTTGAAGTTGCTCAGACAGTCTTTTGTCTCTCAAGCCCACAACTAACCTGTTGCGTATCATCTCGCTGTGTAGTTCTCCATAGCCACAATGTTCGGACAGACAATGAAGCACTGTGATGAAACTATCCATAGACTCTCCTGCTTCTTGTTGTCTCTGATTGAATTTGGCTTGCTCAAATATAATATTTCTGTGAACTACAAAATGTCCTTCCAGCTTAGCTTTGACTGTGCTGTACTCACTCATCTCCTCCGCTGTCAAGCAAAGTGAAGTTATCATGTCCTCAGTTTCTTCTCCCATGGTATAGATTAGAGTGTTTACCTGGTTTTCTTCCACCTGTAATTCCAGACCAGAAGCTATCCGGTAGGGCTGTAGTCTGCTGGTCGACTGGTCGATTAGTTGGTTGATATGCTCTCGTCCGACTAAATTCTCATTGGTTGAATAATCTCTGTGTTATTTTCATAAGGAGAAAAGTGCTACATCAGTAGCCTTCCAGGAGTAATCCATTATTTCCTGCGGCGGGGGGAGGACAGACTAACAAATTACCTGTGAAAACAGGGGTGTATTCAAAACACCCCTGTTGTTTTCAAAACTTTGAACTCGCCCAACCTAATGGAGACCGCTGGGTCTAACTGTACTGAACGTGTACTGAATCTGTTTCTCCACAATGATAACAACGAGAACCCCCGCCAGGCCAAAAAAAAATTTTTTAGTATTTGATATCTGAATGAATATCCATTCATTCAGAAATCGACAGCGTTTGGGAGTCTCTGTGCAGCGCTGTTCCGGTACAGGAGTCAACCTCTGTCGATGCCTGGGAAGCTATCGGTAGCGTGGCTCCGTTAAGGAGTATGTTTGCGTAGCGAGTGGGAAAGAGCGAGGGGCAGAGAAGTGACGGTGTATGCAAGCGGGGCAGAGGAAAAGGTTAGTAGTAAGTTGTCAGTACAGTACAGTCAATTAATAAATGCTAAAAAGTCACGTCTGTTCAGCTCTAAAATTTGATAAACAAATTAATTCTGTTGTGAAAGGTTGTTATTTCCACCTACGAAACATTGCCAAATTGAAACCACTCCTCTCATTCAACGACTTGAAGACTGTCACAACCGCTCTGATTTCCTCCCGTCTGGACTATTGCAATGCCCTTTACTTGGGTATTAGCCAGTCTTCCCTGTCTCGTTTGCAACTAGTGCAGAATGCTGCTGCTCGGCTAATAACTGGCACAAGAAAGAGAGACAGCATCACACCTATACTGGCCTCCCTGCATTGGTTACCAGTCAAGTATAGGACTGAGTTTAAGGTACTTTTATTTGTTTTTAAGGCTCTACATGGCCTGGCGCCCCAGTACATCTCTGAGCTCATCTGCCCCCTTCACAACACCAGATCTCTTAGATCCTCTGGCCAACTGTTGCTCGCTGTCCCTCGATCGCAGCTGAGGGGTAAGGGTGACCGTGTATTTGCTGTAGCTGCCCCAAAACTTTGGAACAGTTTACCTCTTGGAGTTAAGTGTTCCCCTTCCCTAGACACTTTTAAGGACAAACTAAAGACTCACTTGTTCGCTAGGGCCTTTGACTGTCATTAAAACCCAGTGTTCCACTATTATTTGTTTTCAATTTGTTCTTGTTTCTTGTTTGCTGTTACCCTGTTGTGTTGTTTTAATTTATTCCTGATATCTTATTGTACAGCCCTTTGGTCAACTGTGGTTGTTTTCAAATGTGCTTTATAAATAAATTTGATTTGATTTGATTTGATTTTGATTTTCTTTTTAGCAAAGAGATTTTATAAGCTTATTTTTAATAGAGGTGTTTTAGATATTAGATCCATTTTTTATACTGTGTGAAAGAAAGCTTATTATACTGAATTTGAACATTGTGGACTGTGAAGTGGAAAAGTACTGGACGTAAGAAACTTGCAATTCACATGTTCCCAGAATTTAGTAATAGGTCAGCTTAACTTCAACTTCTGCTCTCAGCTAACAAAACAGGAAGCGTGGGAGTGGGGTGCATTCAACTGTGAAAAACAATGCCACGTGTAGCCTCAAGTTTTTAAGCTGTGCACTCTAAGAGACAGGTGATGTTGATCCATAGGTTGTGCAAAGCAGGATGTTTGTCTCTTGACGATTGAAGTTTCAGATCACCTAGAGGCGTTGCCGAAGGTATGGAGTCAGATACCACGAAAAGGAGAAGCAGGATGCGGTCAACCAATGAGAAGACGACAACACCCCGGTTGCACATTTCTTGATCTATGTATTATAAAATACTGGGTGAAAGGAAGGATGTGTGATGATATCGTTCAAAGGAAGAGCTGGCGAAGTTCTTGTTTTGTAGACGTTTATTAGACGATGGCCATCGGGTCCATTCCATATACAAAGATGGTCTGGGCAATGTACCACTGTCGATGCACAGCTTATATAGGGTTACACATCTGTATCTTATCATATGAATAACATGTTTTCCAGGGGCACTACCTCCGTTGGGAGCCATCCATCAAGTGATTGACAGCTATCTCACAACATATTACGTGTCACAACATGCCCACATCTGGAACCGTTCCAAACTTAACCATGGATCCATTGTTTGTATCTAAAAGGCCCCCCAGAAGGGCTATGCCCTATTACCCAAGGTGTCATACAGACCAGGGAATGTTTCTGTCACACGTCCAACATCCAAAATCAGTAAAATACATAGGGTCATATAAAATCATACTAACACTGGGTCAGGGAGATATAGTGAGTCAGACTTCGTGAACTGACAGACACTCTGTTGCTTGTCAGGGAAACTATAGTCAGACCCAGAGCTCTGTAATATTGCATATTCTACTGGTATTAAAATAAAGCTGATTTTGAGCCTAACAATATCTTCTCCTATTGCTTATTTAAAAGAACACGCGAGGACCAGATCAGGCAGAATAGCATCAGTCCTCAACACTGATCATAAAAGGCCTATAGGCCCCTCATTTATTTTCATAGTAAAGACCAGAGATAATGGTGGAAAATAAGGTTATGTTGGACTTCTGCCAGCATTCCTGACCTATGAAGTCATTATGGGCAGATTGTCAATTTGGAGGAAATTGTAACTAATGGTGGATAATTCCTAGAATCTGGAAAATAGGAAGTATCCTATAGGGAATAGGGTCCACATTGGGAGGAGCTGCATTGGGTATATAAGAAATTGTTCTGTTTTGCTTTAGTGTCTGTGTTCATGAACCAGCCTCAGTTTACTTGTATTTGCTTGAATACATAGCAAATCTATTATTGCACGGAACTCTGCTTGATAAAGTGTTTTTCTTCAGCCTTGAAGTATTTTTTCAACAGATTTTCTTCAGGACGTGCTTCGTCTAATGTTGTGTGGATTGTGGACACAGATTTGTGTTTACAGAATGGAAATATGTTGGACAGTCTCCAAACGCATCACAACTGTTGATGAGGGAGTGAATTTGGCCTGTATTCTAAAGGATTCTTCGATCTCTCACCATCATATCTCCTGAAGTGTTTGATTTAAAGGTGCAGTGTGTAGAATTTAGTGGCATGTAGCAGAAAAGACTTGGCAGAAATGGAATATAATATTCATAAGTATGTTTTAATTTGTATATAATCACCTGAAAATAAGAATCGTTGTGTTTTCATTGCCTTAGAATGAGCCCTTTATATCTACATGGGGAGAAGTTCTTCCATGGACGCCGCCATGTTTTTACAATAGCCCAGAATGGACAAACCAAACACTGGATCTAGAGAGAACCTTTTGCATTTTTCACAAGTTTCTCTGCCATCGTAGGTCCTCCTCCATGCTTGGAAAGGGAGAGGGAGGTGTATTCAGTTTGTTGCAATCTGTAACCTCACCACTAGATGCCATTAAATCTTACACACTGGTCCATTAACTAATAACTCCTGTAAGCACCTGATGAAAGCTATGCCAGCCTAAGAGGCAACATAACCTCTCATAACCAACTCTGTAGATAAGGACATTTGTCACAGTGTATGTATCCTTGAGACAAAGCAATCCGACACCACTGTCCTTCAGCGTGAGTTTCTCTTTTTTGTGTATTTATTCTGATCTGAGTTCAGCTGTGAAAAGAATCAAATTTTACACTGCACTGTTAGATTTCAACTAATGCATGACTCTTTAGCAAGTCTTGCATCTATCTGAGAATGAAACCTGCCTCATAAAAAGTTTTCAGTGATCTCACCCCAAAATGTTTCCTGATCCGGACAAAACTACAAGAAAACTTTGGGTCTCAGTTAACCTTTTTGACATTTACATTTACAACCTTGTGTTATCTTTTTCTCACAAAACCAAGACTCTGTACTCTTAACATATTGTCTCTGTGCCAATGCCAAAGAAGACATCTGGTCAAACACTGTAAAAACTCTGCCTTTTCCTTACTCAGCAGCAGACACAGGTGTCTGACTCTATACTGTGTGGTACCAAAATATTACAGCGGGTGTTTCCTCAGTCGTAACCTGAGACCCAAGAATGTCATAATATTGGAGGAGAATGTTTGCAATTGGTGACCGATATTTGTTTTTTTCTTAAGGTTAAGACTTTGCAGGAGATGCTTGCTGAAAAACTGAAATAATGTAGGAATTAAAACTAGAGTTTGGAACAAAAGCAGAGACGTGTAAGTAATCAGAATGTGGCGGGTCAGTTTAGTTTTAATTATGCCTGTAAGTTTAAAGTTCACAGGGTCAATACATGCAGGTTTTCAGCTGTCCAAGAGACAAGGAACAGGAAACAGATTCAGATGCCTGAACACAACTGCACCCATTAATCCTGACCGAGAAACAAGATGTCTAAATCACAGGAGAAGTCGTAATCCAGAACCTGAAGTACTCAGCAGTTCCCACAAAGAAACATGTCTACATAGTGGCCCCCCTCATGTATGTTAATGGGGTGGACAACGTGTTAGGAACACCATTCAATATAATGCAATCCAGTACACCACCATCAACCACTACAACCTCAATAATAAACATTAAGTAGAATTATCACCTTTCTGACAATGTCAACAAAAAATGAAAATGTATAAGCTTTGTAGAAAGTAGAATTTATGGCAGATCTGTTGTTTTGGATTGCATCAGATTGCACAGGTGTTCCTCATAAAGTGCTTGGTGAGTGTTAGATTACAACTGGTGTGAAAGTAAACTAACATGAAACACTAAGAGTTATAATTTATTCATTGTATATTGGCCAAATATATCTTAAGGAGGTTGTGTTATGTGGTTTCAGGGGATAGATGTGCTGTCTCGATATACATCTCATGGATAATTCTTCGAGGGGCCCTCAGTCTCGTGTTCTTGTTTGCCTGTGGTTCTATAGAAAGCCTATTTGTATCGAATTCTGACTAGTTTTCCCTACTGTATGCAGGCATTTTTCTATAGGTTGGTTGTCTTTAAACACCAAGAGGCTAATCATGTAAGGCTTCTTTGTGTTGCTGAGGATTATAAAGACACTGAGCTCTTCTCTCCTTTGAGACACTTCCCTCTGACTCTTGTATCAATTTATGGTCTCCAATATATTTGTATATAATATATTTTAATCTTCAACCTGTCAGTGTTTTGTGTGTTATTTAATGATTATTGAGTGTTTGCAGGCAATTTCCACAACATTCCTTACTCAGCGGCAGATACAGGTTACTGACTGTATGCTGTATGTGTTCACAGGGTCAATACATACAGGCTGTGAGATGTTCAACAGACATAAGGAGCGGGCAAACAGATTGGGATGCCTGAACACAAACCTCCCAGCTGCAGCCATGAATCCTGACCGAGAAACAAGGTGTCTGCATCAAAGCAGTAGATGTCGTAATCCAGAAGAGAGTATCAGAACCTGAAGTACTTAACAGTTCCCTTACTGTTTAGATTGCATTAGATTGCACAAGTGTTCTTAATAAAGTGCTCGGTGAGTGTTTATGAATAAGACTGGAAGTTAAAATATATCCCTCATCTAAATATCCCCAATAAAACTTTTACAGTATAGCATGAAAACAGCAAGCAATATAAAATGTGAAAAATACACAGGGGATCCTAACTGCTAGCCTTTAATTGGCAAGAAATTCTTCTTCATCGACTGTCTTGCATTACTAGCTAGTTGCTATTTTTAATATATTTTTATCAACCCTTTTCCCTGTTGTGTATTGTGACTGTGACTATTTTGGGGTATCAAGTATGATGACAATGGTCAGGGGGAGGGAGGGTGTAGGGGTAAATAAAAGTCTTAAATAAGTCTTAGATTGGTAATTAGCGCACACACACACACACACACACACACACACACACACACACACACACACACACACGCACGCACGCACGCACTTGATTGATTTGATTTGATTGGTCGAAGAGACAGCGGTTGCTGCGACGTTCATGCCCACTCGGTAAAACTGGAACGTAAGCAGCGGTTGATGTGTAATCACAATATTTGCATGCTCTCTGAGCGTGTTTGGCAACGTCGTTTCGCGGACTTCACCCAACTGCACAGATTTCCTTGACCAAGCAACAAACAGACACTAACTTTCTTTCGGTAAGTGCCTTTACCTTATCAACAAATTAACGGTAATTAGATTTGTTTCGACGGCTGAAGTTTAGTTGGTTTTGATTGTTCAACTGAAAAGTTGGTCTACACTAGACAACTGGAACTTGTTGGGTGAATAATCGTCACTTTCTCTTGAAAACAGTTGGCAAGGAGCATATCTAAACAACGTTTAATATGACTGACAATTGACGCTAACGTTACGTTTTAGATTGTCACTAACAAGTTAACTTTTTAGCGCTAATAATAAAATTAGCTAACGTTAATTGGCAGTTAAAGTCAGTGAACGGCTGTTGAGAACATTCACCGTTAACGTCAGTTTGCGCAGTGAAAAAGTGAATAATTTCAGTCCAGCTGGGAGCACATAAAACTAGTTTATGTCTCGGTTTAACAGAGAGTACAAACAGAAAAAAGCCAATGACCTGCAGTGTATGTAACTTAAACTAAATTACAACTGTTAGATTAACGTGACACTTCATATTCCTCTGTAAATTACAAATTAGGGGCTATTTGTTTTATTCGGTGACACTTAAACAACAACAAGCTAAAGTTTGTGAGATTCGGTGTCAAATGCATGTCTGTCTTTTTTTTTTTTTTTTTTTTTGAGAATACACAACATAAAAAATGTCTGACATCCTGATTGTAGGGGAGACCACTATCTTGTGTATCCTGTCTTAACAGTCTGATGTTATTGCAGCGCCATCTGGTGGTTATCGTTCAGTTTGGAGCCACTGTTTGCAGTATTTGTATCTGTGGTTACGGATTTAATGTCCAAATACAAGCAGGATAATATGGGATGAATACTATGTCATATTTTGAAACTGAATAAAAGCTTTGAAAGGTTGACACTCAGTGTTTGAAAGCTTGAAATCTAATAAAAGGTTTTGCAAGATTGAAATTAAGGTTTGAAGGCTTGCATGATGTTTTCATGGGCTGAAAAAAATGCAAACACAATTTTGTATTTGAGTTTTCCTTCTTCACAACTGCAGCACAGTGTTTCTCCAACACATTTTCAGAGTTTCAAATTTGTCACTGTTCTAGGTGTATTACTTTGTTTTCGAGGTGACATCCGTGGTCTCACAGCTCTGGTGTGAAACTCTGAATCAAACAGTCTGAAAAAAAGGAAATGCTGTTGCTCAGAAGCTTGAAACTGTGTGGGCAGATGTCTGAAAAGTGATTGTTGTAAACTCAGCTCTGAAAGAACAGTCTGCTATTTGGTCGCAAAATACATCCACAGAAGTCTCAATATAAAGATTTGTCCTTCAGAGAGCCAACGTTTCAAAACCTAACATGTGCGCACCAGTTTTCAGATCACCATTTACAAGGTTTCAAACCTGGAAAGTGCACTAATACTCCGAGAGACCATGGACAAATCTGAAGCTCTGAAAATGTGTCAGAGAAAAAGAGTGCTGCAGTTATGAAGAAGGAAAACTCAAATACAAAATAATGTTTGCAGACATTTCAACATTTTCTTTCAGCCTATCAGAACATTATGCAAGCCTTCAAAACTTAGTTTCAACCTTGCAAAATCTTTTTTTTAATTAGATTTCACGCTTTCAAGCAAGAGTTTCAACCTTTTGATGCTTTTTTTCAGTTTCAAAATATGACAAGATATTCATCCCATAGGATTTATACATAATCCTATATGTATATAAGATTACTATACAAAACTAAATATTTTCATTTTCTAGTATTTTGATAAAAAATCAACAGATTTCAATACATCAACATCAAAGTTGCTCACCATTAGTTGTAAAATTAATAACATAGTATGGTAACATTAATGGTAACGATATTTTTTAATTCATTATGTAAAGGTGCTTGGTGTTGTGTGTTGCATCTTTGATCATGACGTTAGGGCACTATGTGGTGAGAAAATTATATGCAAAATATTGTTTCAGCCTTACTTTTTGTTTGATCATTTAGAGCTGTGGTTTTGTATTGAAAGTATATATTTTGGTAAGCTTTGGTGAGCGAAATAGAGACATGCACAATATGAATAAGTAAAATTATATGGTATAGTGATTAATATATGAAGATAAATTACCATGCTTCTACATGGGGACTGGTGTAGTTGGTAGAGTAAATAGTATGATGACGATGATGATGGTCAAAGATGTTTAATTGCATTCCTGTCATAGTAAATTTAGAAGGTTTCCTTGGCTTGTAAAGGTAATGAAAGACCAAAGGATTGGCTTATCATTTTAATATGCATAGTTGTGCAAGGATGATCATTTGCTCTGTTAATGAGTGCTTGTCCTGGAGAGAAGGAATGTGTTTTAGGAGGCCAATTCCTCTCTTTCCATTCTGGCTTAGGCTCAGATAAGGTAACATCCTGGGTCTTGGAGTAAACAGGACAGGTTAAGGGGTCAAAGGCCACATATAGCTTATGGTTTTTGCATTCCTGTGTCTTTGGGAGATGTGGCTCTTATCTAGCGTACATGGGCATGAAAATGTATACCTCATGGCTGTTTGCCATTGGCTGTAATCATATAAGCTGATACATTGACCAATCACAGATCATTTCTCTGTTCCCTCTGCAGCTAAAATAGAGTAGGGTCGCTCTTTGTTCAATGAGACGAACTGATGCAAATCTTTGTGTGTTCTGTCTCCTTATTGTACAATAATATTTTTTAATCTTCAACCCAGCAGTGTTTTGTGTATTATTTCATATGTGTGTTTAGTTTCTGTTTGTTCAATTTCCACATTAGGCTGACCCTGGTTCTTTCTCCTCTTACCTACTTTTCTGGTGCATCTAACCCTTTCCTATAAATTTCTATACTTTGCCATATTATTTTAGGAGAAAAATAAACATTTTCATCCCGACACAAGCACATGAATTTTTCCCTCAGAAAGAATAATCTGAATTTGAATCCTCATAACTTAAGTTCCAATTTCACCTTTGTGCAGGTTGTGATTCTACAAGCATGCAGCGAGGTGGGACTCATAGAGCTAAGTATTTCACTCTGTGCATGTTGAGCTACCATTCTTAGACCATTTAATCATGATTTTTTGTCCTGTAATTATGTTTGTTTTATGCATTCTCTGTAGGAGTCTCTAGCGAGCTGTTTGACTCTCTGAAGGTGTATCTGAACAACAAGAACAGACTACAACCCATTATTGGTTTGTAGCAACAAATCTCTACTTTCCGTGTTTGCTCTGTGTGTCCTGTGTGCATTGAAACAGTTTGTGTCATTTTGTGCACATTCAGGCCTGAGCAGCATTATAGAATGCGTGAAGACGGGATCAGACGGCAGAGAAGCGCTGTACCTGTGTGAGGTGTGTGTGTGTCGACTTAGTATGGCTGACATGCGGAACCACATTATGGGAAGTCTCCACAGATACAACTACATTGTAAGTAGTATTGTAGAAGTCATGATGGCAAGTTTATGAGCTGCTCAGTGAGTTATAGATTATGAACTGTTGGTATTTTGCTTGACAGAAAGCCAGGCACCCCCACTTTGCATCTGAATGGAAGGAGAACGCGGACCTGTCTCTGCTGGCCTGGCCACTGATGGAGACGGCCAAGGTGCTTGAGGGAAAAGAGGGACCTGGGGACATCAAGGTATATTAGCTTGACTGTGAATGTCTTTGTTTCTATGTGCAAACAGATGAGAGTTTTGGATATGAGTGCTCATATTTTTTGCACCCTCATATGAAGTTGTTAGAGGTTGGAGACGCTGTGTTCCAGAAGATGGCAAGACACAGTGACAGTGACGGTCAGTCTTTATCTGTAACGATTCACTTGTTAAGAACAACGGTTCTCAACTTCTGCTTTGTCCACCCCTCCAATCTCACCCTTGGTCTTCTCATTTCCTGTCTGTCACCCTTTTTGTTAACATATTTTTTGCATTATTTCCATTTGTGCCTCAGTCTTACTTGATATGTGTCTGTTCCTCTCTCAAACACCACAGCAGTAACTCTGATAAATTCCTTAAGACACGGACAGGGGCAGAGTGACCCTGAGAGAACGCAGCTGGAGCCCTACACTGTCCAATCACAGAGGATTGTATTGCTTGGCCAGGACCTCCGGAGACAGTCCAAGAGATCTCATAAGACATCAGCACAAACTAACAAGCCTCCATCTCTAATCCAGTCAACTGTAGCTTCTTCTGTCAACTCAAACAGCTGGTTAAATAACATCTCTACATCACAGTTAGACAAAACTCAGATGTCAGCGAACAGCAACAGCTTTCTAGATGGCTACACAGGAACCAAGCCTCTTATTGGTGAGCATGAATAAAGAATAGCAATGAGAGGTGCTACAGTTAATTAAACGTTATTTAAACATGATGAAAAGTTCAAATTTTGGTTGTGGGATTAAGAAAATTGCATTAAAATGATATTGATCATTTTAATGCACCGAAGCTGTTTAGAATTAACAAAAAAGTATATTAAGATAAATAATTGTTCCTTGCACCATCACCAATAATAGGTGTTGGACATCAGTACTTCATAGTGGATTTTCTGCTGAGAATTCTACTGATGAGTGCTACTGCACATATATTATGAATGTGGATCATTTAAATAAATAGTTTGAGTTTGGGAAATATGCTTATTCTCTTTCTTGGCAAGAGTTAGATGAGAAGATCAATACTACTTTATGTCTGTACAGTAAATATGTAGCTAGAGGCAGTTTAGCTTAGTTAAGCTTAGCTTATTTCTTGACTGGAACTAGTAACTTGCTGGTTTCCTGGCAACCACTTTTTTTGTACAGACTAAGCAAATTAGATATAATGTGTCATTGAGTTAACTCTAGAAGTGCTGGTAGGCATTTTGTAGAGAGCCAAGCTAGCTGTTTCCCTGTGTTTCCAGTCATTGCGCTATGCTAAGCTGGCTCCAGTTACACATTCGTTGCGGTGTCAATCTTCTCATCTAACTCTTAGTAAGAAAGAGAATAAGCGTATTTTCAAAAATGTCAAACTATTGCTTTAAAAAAAGCTGCTTTTACATGTTTGCAACAGGTCTTTTCAGTGTGGTTGAGTGTAGAAGTGAAGATGGCCGTACATACTGTTTCTTATGTCACTGCTGCCGCATCAGAGTCAACAAAAAGGACATCATTGATCACCTAACCAGCACTTCTCATCTTGTCAACTCTTTGGTCAGTTTGTAGTGTATTAATAATTGAAATTGAAACAAGAACAAAAATCATTAACCATTAACCAAAGGCTGTAGGCAACATGCTAGAAGTAAGTTTCAAGCTCAGTGAAAATGTCTGTGTGTAGATGGAATCTCATCCTGAGCAGGTGGAAGATATTAATGACAATCAGCATCTCCAATCACTGGCCAAGAAAGTGGAGCAAGAGGAGGGCCGAGGAGAGCTGGAGGTATCTTATGTACTTTTATGTACAAATTATTCTGCCTTGGTTATGCTGGGTGTTAAATGGCTCTTGAGTTCTTTAACAAAAAGGTCTTTACTTCATTTGAACATCTCATGTTCTTAGGTGGTAAACGCACCAGAATCCCTCTGTATCCTACTGACTGGCAAAAGTTACCACTGGTGTAAGTACAGATGCATGCCCATCCACTGTTTTCTTGTTTGGCCATAAACCATTCACCTCTTTTGCCCCAACTCTCTGTTCTTGAGGAGGGACTCGTGATGTAAGTATCAAGATTATTTTACTCTCTGCCCCCTCACATTATTAGTTCTTATTACTTTTAATTTTTTGAATAGGTGCTCTGCATAAAAATGATACTCCACAAGGTCTCAAGTTTGAAACATTCTTCCTCCTGGAACTTATCCTTTTAGTATCTATTGTTGTATCATTCACCCCTTTTTATCTGCTTCATTCTTCTTCTTCTGTTATTGTACTTATCCAGCATTCAAACATACTATTTTGAATTCCTTACTTACTCTTAAACTCAGTGCATTTTGTGAACACACATATGTTTGTTTGTATTTTTTCTTTGTATACCCCTTGTATTGTCTTTCATTTTTCCCAGGTACAAAGATGCTGTGTAATGGATGGACACACAATAACATTCAAAAGAAGAAAATAGCTGTCAAAGGTGTGTGCTTCAAAGCTACAGTTCATCTGAAGAGAGGAAAATGTTTTTTGTAGTTTTCTGCTGCTTTTCAACCTCTCTTTGTTCAATTTACACTTTTTCTTTAAGGGCCAGTTGTCAACAAGACCTTCAATCAAGGCATGGCAGAGAAACGTGCTCTAGTGCAGTCAAAAGAGAGAATGACATCAAAGAGAAAGATGAGGAAAGGTACTAATACTGTGTTCAAGGTAAGCCTACCTCTCACCAAAGGTGCAGTACTGCTGGAGAGGACGTCTTTCAGCACGGACAGCCTCCCTGTGTCATCATACTCCCCTTCAGCCGACTCAGATCTCATTCCCTCGCCAGAGACCCAGACAGAGGAATGTGAGTCGGACTGTGACTCTGGTACATTTGCATTTAACCACTCTGAGCACACCTCAATGTGTCCACCCTTGCAACTTCAGCAAGGCTTGGATAGTGGAGATGCAGACTCTGGTCAATACGTGGGACCAGAAAGAAACATCACTGTCACTCAGTATCAAGAAGTGGATGGTTACGGTGATTACTTCAACCAGTCTGAAGACCTAACTAATACACAAAACCAAAAGGCTTACGAGGAAAGGAATTACAACAGATGGCATTGTTCGCAAGGAAGATCAAAGAAGAACTTTTCTAAAGAGTGGCAAAATGAAGGGCAGTTACCTGCTGCGTCCCACACGCAGGAGGGGTCATCTTATCACTCTTTCGACAGACGTGAGGAGGATTTCTCTGAGCAGTGGTACAATTCAACTTTCCAGAATGAAGTTGGCACAAGAGTGGATGTACCAAGAGGGGAGAGACACGAGATTAGCACAAATGCTACCCAACACTATTACCAACAACAGCCCATTACACAGTACATGGCACAAAATCATACATGTCTTCCTGTGGGAAGTGTGGGGCACCGCAGTTTGTCTGGTGAACTGGCTCCTCATTTAGATGCTACTAGGATCAACATGCATCCTCACATAGGAGATTCCCATGTTAACAGTGATGGCATTGCACCAGACCCTAGAGTACAGTTTCTTGAGATGGAACAGAGAGGATTGCAAACCTACATGGAGTTCATGATTGGCCACGTCCAAACAGCGCCACAAAGATATATGACGCAACCTTTGGCCTATCAAGGCGTCCAAATAGGCCACGGGGGGGTGATGTCTAACCCCGGTTACAATATTGGACAAAGGACAAACCCTGATCAGCTCTTTCGTCATCCAGTCAGTGGCGACAGCGGCGGAAGTGGTGATATGTCCCATTCAAATGCATTCATCCCACCTGGGCAAGCTCTGCGTTATGAAGCATGCTCTCATCTTAATTTCAGAGGCACTGGGTTGTCAGGTGGGATGATTTCAGGGAATGTAGCTGGAGCACCTCCATATGTGCTTGCATATCCCAGTTCTGCATATAGCACCTCACATCGCTGACGCCACATATCCACTCACTTCCGCCTTGGGTTCTATTGGCGCTGTCATACTTTGTGTTTTTCTAACAGAAAACCTGTATAGTCATCTCAGAAATGTCTCAGAATTTTCCCCTTTGACTTTCAGTTTTAACATTTATATTGCATGATTAAATACTCAGACTACTTTACTATGAAACTGATACAAGGCTTTTTTTTTTTTTTTTTTTTTAACTTTTCAGTCACCTAAATTGAGAAAAAGGTCAGATTTTTGGACCATTAAACTAAAATGAGCCTAAATGGTGACAGTGTTTCTTTGACATGCTTGGAAACAAGGGGAGGCCACTTTAAACTTAAAATTGTGATGATTCAATCATTTACACAAGCATGGACTAAACTGCAGTTTAAAAAAGGGACAGAAATGCTAATGCTGTGCTTTTACATTTTTGAATGTGTGTTTTTTTTGTTTTTTTTTTACTTCTGAATTTCAGGCTCCAGGTCAATTTTAAGTTAATTCCATTAGTATAGCTCAATTTCTATAATATCTGTCACATTGTCTGGTTACATATAAACAAAACCTACTAGTTTTTGATTTATAATGAAGCATATCAATAATAACACCTGTGGAATAAAATTGACTGAAGCCATATTAGCAGATGATAATGAGATAATTTTAAGTGAAAAGTACCACAATGTACTATATTACGAGGTTTTACATACATCCCCAAAACAAAGTGAGAATAAGAAACACGCTAATTATTGTTATGCATCAAACTTTATAAAGCTGTTGGTTTTTCAGTGCTTTATATCAGTTAAGAATAACAAAAAAGAGAAATCACTGAGGTTTCAAATCACACTGAGGTCGTGGTTTGTGATTGTCAATAAATATGTTGAACTACTTTTGGCTGGATTTGTTATACAAGTTGTACCTGAATAATTTGAACGGGACTTTACTCTTTACATCCTTGAGTGGATTTTCTGAAATTGTGTGACCTGGTCATGAAACAATGTCAGATATATGATTTCACTAAAAGTTATTGGAAACTGCTGAATCCTGGATGATTTTGACTCATTTAGATGATTTAGTGCACTGCTAGAGACATATCTGTGTTGGCTGGTATATAATCAAAGGATGTGAGATCAGATGTTGATTTCTTTTTGCCCCCCCCCCCCGTTTTTATGTAGTGTGGTTTGGTTTCAGTGCAAGGTGACATTGTAAGGTTTCTCCTTTAATTCACATCTCTTAATTTGATGTGTCCTGAGTCTGCTGCACTTGAGTTTCAAAGTTAAAAACACTTTTTACACATTCACTCAACATTTGACCACATTTGGGTCTGTGTAGTACATCTGTTTCAATGTCCAAGTCTTCTAACCCTCCATAGATAGCATCAACAAGGAGACTGCTGAAGATTTCTATAGACCATGACTATTATGGTCTGTGTCCCAGTGCATAATAAGTTTTCAACCAGCATATTAGGTGCATTACTGCCACCCTCCGCTTCGGACTGTGAACCAATGATTAAATCCTACACATTATTCCTGTCTAATAAAGTACAAAACAAAACTGCAGGTCCATTAAAGTTTTAATGCCGTGCTCCGGAACTCCAGTCTTCCTGAGTTCTTCCCTCATATAGGCTATAGTCTTTCTTGATCGTTAGTACAATATATGATTGCATGTGTAATAGTCTCCTCAGCCAAGTGGGAAAAAATATGTGCATATATGAACATTGGCAATTGGCAAAAATGACAGTCAAAAAGGAATCATGTTAAATAATTGTGATCTCAATATTGAACAAAATAATCGTGATTATGATTTTTGCCATAATCGAGCACCCCTAAAAACAACATAAATTGTGATTTACATACACACACACACACACACACACACACACACACACACAAAGAGTTGAAATATGTATGTGATAAATTGTAAATATGTATGTAATGAATTGTTTTCTTTAAGAAACTATTACTTGAACATTTTTCAGTTTGCTCCTAAAGTTATATGTATGCTCCTAATTTTTTTCATTTAGGAGCACTTGTACTCCTTGAAAATAAAGTAAGCATTGAACACTGCTGTCAGATGTGTAGAAACACTAAGTAACTGGAGTGTGGTGCAGTCCAAGGGCGTCTGTCACAGGCATATAGATGTTTTCAGACCTGGGCTGTCAGGTCTGACTTTACCCATCTCCCCCTCCCATTCTCTCTCTCTCCCTCTCAGTTGGAGAGGATAATGTCACACTTCTTGTGAAATATCCTCATAAATCCCATGACTTTGGCCAAATGCTACATTAAAAATCACATTTTTATGTAGGAAATTTCGTCGCTAATCCATTGATACAGGTTTCAAAGTGGTCGGATTTATAGTTTAGGCATCAGAACTATTTGTTTGACACAAAGTCCATGCCTAGAGATTGCCTCCCCATTGGTTTACATTGTAAGGTGTGATGTGGCACCACAACTTTCAGGGCTTATTATATCTAAAGCGTTCGAGTTAATACAAAGTTTTTAATAACTTTTGTTTAACACAGTGCGATAAGTCATGTATCAAAGTTTGAAGCCGATACCATTAACGCCCTAGGAGGAGATAGCGTTTCTTGGGGGTCCAAAATTGGCGCAAAGTCGTACTTTTATGGGCATATTGCGGACTTCCTGTTGGATTTAGGTCAGGGGTGTCAGCGTATGATTTGTAGGTCTTGATGAGACGAATAATTGAGTTTTGGTTCGATCTCTGTACGACATTCCTACGGCCGTGGCAGCCATATTAGACACATAGGTGGCGCTATAGAGCACATTTAGGCACTTTGGGGGATCATTTTTACATTT
This sequence comes from Thunnus albacares, assembly GCF_914725855.1. NCBI lineage: Eukaryota > Metazoa > Chordata > Actinopteri > Scombriformes > Scombridae > Thunnus > Thunnus albacares. Next base: position 13,486,218 of record NC_058124.1, read on the forward strand.
TATCAAATTTTTCACCAGACCCGATGTGTGTGCCAAATTTGGTGAGTTTTTGAACATGCTTAGGGGGTCAAATTAAGGGTTGAAGTGGCGTAATAATAAAGAAAAAATAATGGGGAAGAAGAAATAAACAAACACACGAAATACAATAGGGTCCTCGCCCTTTTGGGGCTCAGGCCCTAATAAAAACACATCCAATATACAAGACATCTTCGAGACATTAACATATCTGACAACATCTGAGCTAACGCTTATAGCTGCCAGCTGTGCCAGGTGGTTTTTAATGATTAAACCTGTTATTTCCGTGGGACATGAACGCAGCATAGCGGGCGTACGGAAGCGCCTCTTGCAGGCTGCTGTAGTTTGCCCGAAGCAGAGCCAGCTAGCTAGCCTGGTGACCCTTTAACACCACCGAGAGGGCAGTGCGTTAGCATTAACAACCAGTCTTTAACACAGCAAAGGTGGCGTTGGATATGTAATTTGGATGGATGCGTTTTCTGTAGTTACTGGCTAATTTATAACACATCTGGGAGAACCTTAAAGCTGCCTCTCCCAGTGCCTCGTACTCTCCCCCTAATCTCGTCGAGATGTCAGCTTTCTCTGAGGCAGCTTTAGAAAAGAAACTATCCGAGCTTAGCAACTCTCAGCAAAGTGTGCAGACGTTGTCGTTGTGGCTCATTCATCATAGAAAACACTCGAAGAGTATTGTCAATGTTTGGTTCAGCGAACTGAGAAAAGGTAAGGCTGACATAATAAGCTAGCTGGTTCCTCGTCATAAAGACTGCCATAATGTTCCTACAAGTCAAACAAAGACTGCTAACATGCTTCTACAAGTCACAAGTTAGCGTTATTGTAAATGTCAAACTCTTAGCTAACGTTAAAGTTACGTAGCTCTGGTCGTTGCTCGGTAACTGCTAACGCTAGCTAACGAGCACGGCCAGTTTAAATCGTGTTGACTCACATTGGCTAATAACAGTAACGTGAAGTTAGCGTTTAATCACGTTATCTCTCGTCTGCTTATGTGTTGGCTATGTTGAGGCTAATAAAGTTGCTATGCAAATTAACTCTGGGTTTTAAAACTGCACTACATTAATGTTAGCCTCGGTAAACGAGATTATAACAGGTTCTCATAAAAGAGTCATACCATTTATCAGGGTCCTTAGGTATTACTCATGACAGATATTAAATGCTCGTTAAGCCAAATTCCCTAAAGCTACACCAATATATAGTTTTTACACTAACAGTTGTGCTAATGACTATATGAGGATTATCACCCAATTTATACCTGCAGGGCGTTTTAGCCTCTTTCGTCTCTTTGTTTTGTTTTGATTTTTTTTTTTTTTTTTTTAACCGTCATTAACCTCTTTTCTAGCAGTAATAGGCAGCTTTCAGTTTAAAAGCTCCCATTAAGCCACTGTATGCTAACTGACCAGTACTAAATGACAGGCTAGAGCCAGAGGGGAGTAGGTGGAGACCAAAACAAAGCATTCAGGTGACTATAAACACATTATCCAAACATCTGTCTATTGTGTGAAAAAGCAATGGACAGATGTTCACAAAACTATCAAGAATGACTGGTTTTGATGCCCCCCGAGTGCACAAGAAAGCAATTATTGCAGCTATAAAAGACAAACACATTTGTTTGTAGTTGCTGGGGATGGATCCACATTTCTATTGGGATGTAAAAAACCCCAAGCTAGGCCAAAAGTGGTTTTTCCTTAATTTCTCTAAAGCAGTGTCGTAAATATACTCAGGTTGACTGAAGTTTGAAATGTCTTTTGAGGCCCCTCAGGCTTCAAATGTCCCACTGAAACTATAAGGATACAAAATACAACTCTTCTACTGCCTATAAGAGTGGAAGAGTCTTTCACTGCAAAACAGAATATTGAATGTGTTGTTTAAGAAAAATGTAAGGAGTGGCCTATGGATTTGTTGTTTTTTTCTTTAGTTTTTCTATACTACTGTGCCATTAAAAGCGTGTCAGATGGAAGATATTCATCACTAACCTGCCATTGACACTGTAAACAATCTTGGTGAAGTTAAATGCTGCCTCTAAATGTATTGTGTAGGTTCAGTCACTATATAACCACATAATTGAGCTGTTGTGAATATATTTTTGCTGCAGCCTGTTGTATAGATGGCAGGTTTTGCACTACTTGAAGCTAATACTGGCACACTTTTCCTTAGGGTGCAAGTCAGCAGCCTAATGATACCTCAAGTGGATGTTGTATTTTGGGAGCTCGTCTGAAGGCTGAAAGGAGCGTTAATAGCAGTGGGGATAGAGATGGGATATTTCTCTGGAGCTTTGTGCTTGGCATAGTGTTGACTCTGACTTGTCCAAAAAAACAACAAAGGCGTATACATCATTAAATGTATAATCTGACTGTGCCACTGAAGTGCATATTGGTAGATAAAACCTAAATGAAAAAGACACATAAAACAAGCTGTGTCATTAGAGAGAGAAAAAAAATTATTGTGAAATGAATTGCTTATAATGCTCTAGCCCTTTGTGTCTACATGTTGTTGTAAAGAATGAGCTGTGTGACTAAATGTTACTGGATAGATTTTGTCCTTAGTTGTGACCAATTACTGTGACGTGATTTGCGTTGATAAATAGAAAAAAGTAACTTAAATACACAGTGGTCTGGCTTGGTTGGAAAAGCATGGCATTGCATTTACAATGTAGTATTTTCTTGTGATAATTTCTCTGAATGTCACTAATTAATTCATTAAATTCTTAAATCCAATGTATAGTTCTGTCATGTAAATCATATCCAAAAGCCCCTCAGTCAAGCCCCTGTGTGATGTGTGTGTGTGTGTGTGTGTGTATGTGTGTGTACACACATTTGGATACATGTAGCTCAGGTGTCACGCAAGCTGACCTTCCTGTACTTGGCCAATGACGTCATTCAGAACAGCAAGAGGAAAGGACCAGAATTCACCCAGGACTTTGCACCGGTCATCGTCGATGCATTCAAACATGTGTACAGGTCAGATTTAATATTACCATATCATTAGCATGTCTACGTTGTCTAAATATCTGTAAAAGGCTCAAGAAAATGCAGTGTTTAATGTGTTTGTTTATTGTAGGTTGCTTAAGTTATGGAATTTTTTATGGATTGAGTCATACAAAATTTTAGATTTTAAATATTAGCAATACAAGAAATTGATTAGTCAGATTTCTTTAAGAGTGATTTCTGAAAAGAATTGCAGGTGATTTTTTTCCCCCTATACCTAAATGTGTATATTTACATATACTGTATATTGACACTGAAGTTGTCACCTTTTCTTTCTGTTTTATCCAGTCAACATTAGTTGAGTTTCTCAAAGATTTTTAAAGTGTATGTGTTTGTTGTATGTATTATATGTATCCAGAGAGGGCGAGGAGGGCTGTAAGAAACAGCTGGGTCGGGTTTTGTCCATCTGGCAGGAGAGAACTGTGTACGAGAACAACCTGCTGGATCAGCTCTCACAAGTCCTATGTAAGTTCACACAATACTATCCTGTACCTTGTCTACATGGTTGCTCTGTAAGAGATAATGTGACTGCGTACCCTGCCAGACTTGTCTGCACACACACATTGCTCACATTTTTAAATAACACTTGACACTTGTGTGTGTGTGACGTAGTCTTTTGCCTTGCCCTCTTCTCTTGTAAATCCTAGATGGAGAAAAAAAGGCTAAGAAGAGGTCATATGAGGAGACCCAACCAGATGACGAGGACTTTGCTTCTCAGAGTTCCCCCGCTGAGCCCCCACAGGTTCTGGCCAAGACAAACTGTAGTCATAAATACAGGGTTTAATTGAAATGATACTTGTAACCACACTGAGGTCATTTAACAGTAACACAGTAAACACAGCATCTTCTAGATGGATTCTCATCTTAAAATGCTGATCTAATGTTTCTCATGTGTTTCAAGTGTCTTTGTCATTAACTAGGCTTCTCTCATTAACCTATACCCCAATTTGCTCGTCTCATCTCCCTTTCCTGCTCATCACCTTCTCTCTCTCACACAGACAGCGGAGTTAATCCGAGCTCTGCAGGAGCTGGAGAATGCAGCCTCTGGCGATTCAGTGCTGCGTCAGCGAATCTCCTCTCTTCCTGCTGAGGTGCAGGACACGTCACTACTTCACAGGATCACAGGTAGGAGGCAGGACACAACACAGTATTGTGTACTGTGTGTATATATACAAACACACAAACACAAGTCTTCCCCACAGCACATAAACACATGTACTGATTAGTTAATTGTCTTCATGGGAAGCGGGGTCGGGTAAATACTATTGGAACGGCTTTTGATCTAGAGCACCAGGGTTCACATCTCACTTCAGTCACTTCAGGCAGTGCACTTCAGTCTTTTTGCTTTTCAGTAAATTGAACAGTGTAAAACAGTGAAGCATAAATAAATGGAACAGTCACTCTTTCTTCTTCACTCTTGAATGTGGTTTTATGCAAGAGTGAAGAAGACTTCACTCTTGCATAAAACCACATTCATTCTTCACCTATTACTCACCTCAACCCTGCGGGTTGAACAAACAAAACAAAAAATGACAATACTGTTAGCTACAATGTTATTGATATGGGTGTGAGAGGAATTCAGTGAACAAGACAAAGCAGATGAAAAGACACCCAAAACACACACGCTATATATGTTTACTACTCAGTAACCTACAGTGGATGATTCTTCTAGATATTTAAAGATGGCTCACTATCAATATGTTTTACTAATTTTACCACTTTTTAAAAGGTTTTTTTTGCCTTGATATGATAGTCAAAGTGCAGAGACACAGGAAACATGGGTAGAGAGAAGTATAAATGTGCAACAAAGGTCGTCAGCTGGAAACAAACCACAGCTGTTGCGGTTATGTGGTATGTGTTTCAAACAGCAGGGGTGCCCTTAATTTTACCACTTTGACATATTGTACATTAAAAGACTAAATGAAGCATTTAACTCTTGCTTTAATCTCTCTGCCTCTGAACAAACTGAAGTGCTGTTGAGCAGGACAATGAAACTAGAGGAATAAAAAGGGCTAAAAACGCCTCCATCTACCATACAAAACAGTATCTGATTTCACAATAGCTATTTGCATTTTCCCAGTTTTGATGGATAACTGAGTGACCTCTAGCTCAGTCCTTCCTTGGTTATATTTAAGCATGGTGCCCTGCTCTTTGTATGCTTTCTGTGCTTTAGATAAGGAGTCAGGGGAGCGGCTTTCCCGCCTGGTGGAGGAGGCCTGCATGCTGCTAGCAGACTACAGTGGCCGCTTGGCGGCAGAAATAGATGATAGGAGGCAGCTCACGCGCACACTAACGGTCTTCCTGCAAAGCCAGAAGGACGGCTTGGCCCAGAACGAGCAGAAACTTGAAGTGCGTGAATCACTTTTCTTCTTTCAATTACCATTTGTGTATCTGTGTGTCTTGTCTACCTCACCTTTGTGCCATAATGATTCATTCTTGGTGTTCATCTGTCTACATGACTGCATGCTCACACTTTGAAATAACATTTCCTCTCATGTATTTCAGCATGTTGCATACTTCCTCAGAGTGCCTGTTTTCATATAGAACCAAACTGTAAATTATAGTTTCAGTTTAAGCCTGCTGCATTACAAACAGATGAAATATTCCTAATTAAATACACACTTGACATCCAAGTCAGGTTTTCATATAGCTCTGTTCACTTGGTGTGTACCTCCCACAAGGTAAGTATTGACTAAAACGCCCAGTGTTAGATCTTGAAAAACTAAACTACAGACTGTATTGTTTTCTCATAGTCATGCTTTGACAATAACTGTCCAGCCTCTATCCACAGGATACCAAGAGTATAAAGTATTTCATATTTGTATCTTCACACAGTCAAGTCTCTGTAATAAAAAACTGGAAATAAAAAAGAAAACTGATCTTGTGAGTGCTTTTATTTTGCTGTAACACTTGCAGCTCCTGGTGATGCATGCATTGTACCAATTTGAATTTCAAAGATGGTTTGTACTAACAGTATTTACACTTTTTTTGTGGTATCAACACAGTAAATATTTGCTACACACTAGATAATTTAGCTTCAGATAGAGGAAATAATTACATGTTATCACAAATTAGCAAAAGAACAACAAGATTTCAGGAATCTTTGTATTTATCAGGGTTATTTCTTATGTTCACAACACTCCGTCATATTTTTGCAGTATTGATGAAACAGTTTTTGAGGTTTGTGATTCATGATGAACTTTAAAACCTCCCATAGCATGAAGAAATGTGTTCTGCTTGCACAACACCCACACATGCACCAGCTGTTTGTTCATATACAATAAACACAAAAGTGAAGCAAAGCTGGAGCAGAGAATGAAACATGACTGACTTCATATTACTTTACCTTTTTAAAAGTAATCTTTATATATATGTGAATTAGGAGAAATCATTTGTCAAAAATAATTTTCTCTTTTGCTGATTGATTTCTAGCTTTGTGTCACAGCCCTGATCTGTGTAAATTTCATCCACGTCTTTATGGTCCACTGTTGAATTTCTTTACTACAAAAATGTTAAATAAACCTAAATACTTCAACCTTCTTACGCAGTATAGTGTCTAAATCAAATAGAAGAGGTTTTTTTTTTATTGTTGATCTTTCATAGATTTTTTAGATGCAAATGAAGAAGTCATAACCCTGCAGAGTAAAAATGTATAGATTGTTTAAAGAAAATCAAATCTCATTATACATCCAGTGGTTTGAGTTTGAGGGAGGCTAGACTTAATTGCAAACTTAACAGCCTAAAACATCCATTTAACATGCTCAGAATACCTTCACATATTTAGATTTTTCATTTATGTGGTGTAGTTTTCTAGAGAGATTAATGTAATGAAAGAGAAAACACAAAATATGTCAAGTCTTTGATGCAAGTTTTTATCCAGAAATCCAAACTTTTGTTATTAATCTTCAGTGAGATCTTTAACTGTATGTGCTGTTAATATCCTTGACTTCAATTGTCTAATTACATGATCTCAGTCCTTTACTTACATCTGTCTACTAGCCCAAAATCACAACAACACTCATCCAGACTATTGATCTTTGAACTCTGATGGACCTTTTCTGTGGTGGACTTTTTCAGGAGTACAAACGCAAACTGGCGAGGGTGACCCAGGTCCGGAAGGAGCTGCGTTCCCGTTTGAACAATCTTCCAGGAGGACGCTACAACTCTTCAAACTGACGTTTCGCCACCTGACCAGATACCTAAACCCTCCTGCTACTGAAACATCTCAACCTGTCTCTTTAGATATTTGATCAGTGACATTGCCATAGTCATTTGTTCTTGATTTTGGAAAGTGTCAGTGTCTCCCTGTATGGCGTCCTGAAGTTCTCATTCTGTCTTCAGCAGCTTATTTATTTGTCCTGCTTTTATTAACAGAGATATGAGCAGTAAACTGTAAATTAAGATTTATAATCATCAGACACAGGCCCCTCATGCTTTTGCGCCTGCCCATCTAACTTTCACAGCTTTAAAGTGGTATGGATGATGCTGGTGTGATATTTTTGTATTTATAGTGACTTAAGATAATGCACCAGAGTATATCCCCTTACTGTGATACTTCATAATGATTTGCAGTATTTTGGATTGCAGTCACAACTTTCTTTTACTCTTTCTGTAAATGCATCTGTCCTAACTCTTGGTTTTGGTTAGATAACTACAGCAGGTATTGAAACTGGGATTTGTTTTATCTGCAGTGTGATAATGGCCTTTGAAGAGAACAACATACTTGTGAAATCATTAGGAAACCAGATTCTGAAGCTGAGTAGTGAGCCATGTTCCTAAAAGCAAACCAATGTATGTAATTATAATTTACATAAAGCCTCCTAAGGAGAGGAGGGTGTGGATCATTGGTCAGTGTACATATTCAAAATTGCATGTAAATATGATGGAGTTATACCTGTAAGTCCTTATTTGTATCCATGTCAACATGGCTTGTGAAATGAAATGGTCATTTAAACTAATTACTGAGGTATCTGTAGACTGATATCTTTGTAGTTACTCAGACCTCCAATGTACTGAAATAATATATGAAGGAGTCCATTGTGGTCTTGTTTACTGGATCATACAGCTTCATGGTTTTATCCTTCAAGCTACTGAATGCTGTGCAAATGCCTCACACAGCTTGAGAAGTGCCCCATTTTCCAAAAAACAGCTGTTTGTTTTTTGTACATATGAAGCAAATTCTTCTTAGAACCAAATAAACCGAATATGTACAAATCTTTGCAGCCTTGTCTCCAGTATGAGCAGTTGAATTTGATTGCAGTTGAGTTCCCAGACAACAGGGGGCGGACACGGGCATTCACAATGTGTGTGTTTTTCAAAAGGGTGCATACGTTTCTGATACCATGCAGTCATGTCTTGGTGGTGACCCTAGATTTGTGAAACTCTCGCGAGATTAATTGTTTCCTCATTGTGCGAGTTGTTTAAAATCAATGTGTTTTATGATGTGATAGCGCTGTGGTTAAGGTCTGGTTAGGTTTAGGCACCAAAAACAAAAACACTTGGTTAGGGAAAGATCATGGTTTGAGTTAAAATGATTACTCTCGCGAGATCTCTCACCCAACGAACGAACTCGGTAACATGAGCGTACAGGAAGTAGTCATCACTGTTGTCAAAGCTGTTTTGCCGAGCCAAGTGCTATACAATACAAACAATATAAACCATACACACAGGTAAATGCGTTAGTTTTGTACGCTAGTCGTACGACATTAAACAATGGACAGTTTCGAAACACCGTACGAAGATGAAGCTTCGACTGAGTTTATTGAATGCACGGTAAGCTAACGTTACCTAGAGAAGTCAGTGGATGTAAGGTCCAAGTAAGAAACTGTTTACTTCAGCGTCTACACTAGTGGTTGCACCTGGCTACAGTTTGTCTAAATACAGCAGCCCTGAAGTAGTAATGGGGGAAACGAAGCTTCTTGAAGCACTGAGTCAATATGAAACAATTGCTGGGAAAATGGTTCACTGTGCATTTGATAGTCAAAATGGCGACATCTACTGGGCAACTATTGGTATTACACTTGTGTGGTTGAATTAAATCTGAGACCGAGATTGAACAGTCAGATTATAAATGGTTTTACTGCTTTCATTGTTATTTTGTTCAATACAGTCTATATTATTAAAACTGATCACTTTTAAACAGTCTACAGCTCTGTTTTTAGATATCGTGGTATCCTTTTTATTACTTCATCTCTTTTTTCATAGAAACCGTCACTTACAACATGTGTGACATCAAGACAATAACAGAAAACACTTAGGTGTCATAATGAAATAAAGATAACATAACAGACATGACTTCACTTTCTGTTGGTTAATACATTCAACATGGTTACAGGACAAAGTGTAAAAGTAATAATAATCAAACTGGAGCACACTGTGTGCACATTATTGTTTATAAGTTTGACAGACTCAAAATACTTTTTAAATTCATCATGATCATGAAAAGATCAAACGATGGGCAAGATCTCGAGAAGAATTTGGATTTATGGATGTGAAATTTTCCCAGTAACATTCATAAATTGACAGTCTGTTGAACTTTCTGTTTTTGGTTTTCATAGTATTGTATTACATCCTCGGCTTCCAGCTTAATTAAATAGTTGGTTTGAGTGTCAAAGAAATCCCTCCCCCCAGAATCCTGATGTGTACTGACATACATAAAATAGATGTTCAGTTGTTTCTTCTTCATTTTTACAAAATTCACATTCATTATCAATATCTTCAAATCTTAAGACGAATTTGCAGGTTGGATATATATTATGCACAATTTCGTAATTTACTTCTTTCAGTTTGTTGGGGATAACACGTTTATATGGGAGAAGCCCTGTTGTTTCCCATTGAATGTTAGAAAAATCCACGTGGAGTCATTTTCCTTTTGCTGTAGAAATAACTTTTTACATGTTTATTAGTACATTTCTGACTTTTAATATTTATTCTGTTAACAGAGAAGGTAGATTCCAATTGCAGCACACCCTGTATCCAAAACCAGCACCACACCTCTCTAATACGAGAGTGACGTAATGAGGTCTTGTTTGGGGTGGTCATGTGATTTTTGGTGTGGTGAATCGAGGCATCGAAACATCTGGCCTTGATTCTTTTGCTTTGAAAGGTCAATACAGTGTCAAGTGGTCTGCTTCCAGCGTAAAAATCACTACTAGCTACAGTTTATCTAAAGCAGTCTAATACAGCAGCCCTGAAGTGAGCCCTGCCTTAATGGTTATTTGTTTAGCAATGAGGGAAGAATAAAGACTGCATTAGTTTAAGCTACATGTACCAAATAATCTGGCAGCTGATTCTATGTCATACCATCATGTGTGTCTATGATAATGATTTATGTTTTCTCTTTTTCTCCAGGTCTGCGAAAAATCCATAAGAGGTGACACCTTGTACAAGATACACCTGACTACACCAGGACATATAAAGGTACACAGCACAATTTACCAGTGCAGAAAGCTGTGCAACCTGTGACAGTTGTACTGTTATTGCTAAAACACCCAGCGATAGATTTAGAGGTTGTCAGTGAGCTCTTTACTGTAACTAGTGTTGTTTATTTGACCTGCTGATTTTTCTTTCCATTTAGTCACAACTCCTCCACAGGTTCACGATAAAAGGCACAGCTGGAAACAAGGAGTGTCCAAAAATTGTATTCCATGCCGCTGGCAATGACTGGGGACTTTTGGACTTTTTTTTCTTTAAAAGACCGATCCAGGCTTATTTCTGATGTTTTGCCTGCTTGTATATCCTGTGACCTTACTTACAGTTTGTACCGGATCCCTTTCTATTCTAGTCAAACACAATGCATCTTAGTATGTCAAAGCCAGATGCACTGGTGGTACACCAAGTACCAGATCAGTGCCAACAACAGGCAAAGTGTTTAACATTTCCTCTGAGTCAGACTTCAAGCTCAAATCCTGTGCACATTGGCATTTTGTGCATATGTTCTTACATTTTACATTCTTGCAACCATGGCTGAATACCTGTTCAGTCGCGTCTTTAGCAACAATGAACAACCAGGGAAAATTGTTGCTTACCAATGTTTGTCTTTGACCAGCTTTATAAATGCAAGCTTGTTTCCCTTTTATAAATCACAATCAACTTGAAAATGTGCGCACATGTACGAACCTCATATCCTACGCCTTTCACTCACACAATAAACCATAAATGGTCAATGCAAAAGCCTTCATGAATATTGATGTACATGCTGTTCCTGTTGAGAACGGCAGCAGTAACAGAAGAAAGTTTGAGAGGCTGACGGCTGCAGCAGCTGTTAATGCAGTTAATACATGGAGGTAGATGCCAAGAAGCGCATTGCTGCACACTTTCAGGGTATGGACTAGCGGAGGCACAGGGACACCGAAGCTCACCGCTTGGTATTTAAGTATCTACTATATATAGACATATACATGATTGACAGACCACACATTTTATATCCAAAATAAACACAGTTTTCATTTATTTTTTATGTTTTTTAAGTTTATGACAAAAAAGTTTATGCATTAATGTTTGCATAAAATATTGTTTTTTTCCATATCCTAGAGAGGCTGTGTTTTACATCTTTTCAATGAAAAAAAATCCCCAAAATATGTTATTTGTCATGGGGTGCCTAAACTTTTACATACAATTGTATATGCACAGTATTAGAAGATACTAAAAAACTGTCCTCTTTTCTGCAAATCTTTAAAGTTATTTGATGTCATCTTGGATTTCTACAACTGATGATGATAATTACATCATTTAGTTAATGTGGTTGAGGTGAAAAGGAATCATTCACGCTTAATATCAGGGAAAGGCAAGCCAGACTTTCCTGAATCATGCCACCAGCAACATCCTGGTATTTCAGCAGTGCTGTGCTGCTCCACAACTGACCATGAGTGTCAGTACCATACAGCCTGACTCTCTCCTCTGCTCTCTGGGGGTTTGGAATGTGATGGTGAGACAGAGCAATGCGCTCAGTATTTCATTTATAGTTCAATAATAAATCACAGATGTAATTGATTAAGATTTGAGTTGGCTTATATCTTTTTAAAGTTGAAAGTTGCTTATGGAATATTTATGGCTCACTAGCACAAGTAACTCCTGGCTTGAATGTTTATGATAAAGTGGATCTGTAATTAACATTTGATATTAAGGGAAATAAAATGTGTGAGAGGCATCATTATACAATCTGGCTTCAGTTCACCACCTCACCATCTGTGTTACAAATTTCCCCTGTCTTCAAAATGTTCGTATGCATGGGTCAGAGTTTCCAAACAGGTGCGCACATTCTCCTGTCAAGTTTGTCTTTATACATTCTAACTTTTTCGTAGGAAGTGACGTACATATCTTTCAAGCCCCGTTTTGTGCGTAACAACAGTTCTAAATGAGGCCTCTGGTCATTCTGGAAGGAGCATTGTGTCTTTGAAGACTGCACCTAGCAGTGTGTTTATGGCACAAGGGAAGGCAACACGTCGACACATTTTGGTCTTGGACTTGATCTTCATTTCCTTCATGTTGTTTCACATCATTGAATGTGGACGATTGTGACGCATGCAACTTGTTTTCAAGAATAGAAAAAACATGCTGCATCACAAAATGTATCCTTTCATTTGTTTTCTGGAGGCCATCACCTATAGATGAACTTTTATTTGTCTTGGTCCACCTGAGTCAAGTATTGAGCATCAAGGCAGCAATAAAACAGCTTGAAGCTATGATTCTTATTCATACCATGCCGCTGAAATGTTTATTGATGGTTTTGTACATGACAACCAGATATCCTGGATAATGAACTTGGGTCATTTGGTGAAATGACCGTAATCATTCTGTGGAACAGTATTCTGGTGAGAGATCCTTGTGATAGCAGATCTATCTAGTGGTTTCTTTCATGCGGAGGATGTCCTTGAGCCACTGTCTCACATGCACTTTGAAGTAGACAGTTTCTGGCAATTTTCTGTGTCTGCTTCATATGGAAAAATGTGTTTTCCAACTCCTGGAAATTTACCCACTCTGTGCCTTGAAAGATTTCGGGAAATCGTCTGCTTGAGTGTTGACCAAAAGCTGCAACACTCACAGGTAAAGCACATGTGACTGTGGTATGGAGACTCAGGAGATTCTTTTGTTGTTGGGAAGGTCTGACAACTGACTTCAGACTCAGTGCTTCTACATGCCATACTGCTGGAAAATGAGAATCAAAACAAATAAACATGGACAATGCTTTGACAACTGATCATTACAGGTGATAACACCTTGTCCACGGTGGCTGTATTGCCACAATAACTTGTCAGCAACTGAGCAGCTGCAGTCCTCCGTCAGTGTGTGTCTACACCAGATGCATTCAGCTGCAGCACTGCTGTGTGATCAACCGTGCGATGGCAAAGCTCACAGTCCAATGCACAATCACTGTAGTTGCACGCACAAGAAGAAAATAGACTGGAATCATAAAAATAATCTTAAGGTCAAAGTCACACAGTCTGTAAGTCTTGCATGAGGAAGGCCTATTCCATCCCTAAGGGTAATGTTATATGGTAACAAACTTTACACTATATTTAAACAATGAAACCTTCTGTCTTATTCAGATAGTTGAATCCAGTGGCGAACATGTGTAAAAGAAGCTTTTGAGATCAACTAGTTTCAAAAGCTTCTTGAACACTGGTCCATGTCTTGGTTATATTGAAGAAAATTGGATACTGCTTCTCTGTATACAGATATCCATTTTCACATTTAATTTGGCCTCTAACAGTCAATATAATCTTCTCCCAGTGAGTTCATTAGACATCACAGACTTCTTACATTGCGAAGGCCACTTATTACATTCAGTTATGTTTATACATGACATTTGAAAAAGATAACTCCTTAACTACTTTAACTACGCATACTCAAGTAAATGTGTCAAAAATATGTTTCTTTCCATGATATAACCCTTTCTCTGTTTGTGGCAGTGGTGTACACTAACCAGTGTCCAGTGCTGATTGACTTAATTTTCATTGCTCTCCTTTCACTCCTGGCAGAAAGAGGATGCCTTTGTTGCTGCGGGTAAGTAGATTTCATCTTCAGTCTGGTCATTTTGTTATATTATGACCTCAAGTTTATTTGCTGTCTGTTCTGTCAGGTAATTCAGTCTAATGAAGGTAACAGGAGGTCACTCTAATCTGTTGCCTGGTTTTAATGGACAGCAAGCAAGGTCTTAGCGCTCAACCTCCCTAATGCTCTTGTGGCTGAATTGGAGCAAATCCCTGTAGCAGGTCCCTGTAGCCTTCCCCGAAGAGGTGGCTATAGCAACACATTAATGCCCTTGGAATGAGATGTCGAACAATCACACAAGTGTAATATTTGGTAGTCCACCTACATGCCATATAGTGTATGTTGGACATTTATACAGCATAGTTGGTTTGCAGAGAGAACAGTGTTCCAGGCAGCCAAATGGTTCAATGGTTGCATAAATCTAGCACATCTGGTTGCCAGACTAATGCAGGTCTGGTAATAAATGATGTGCCTGACCTGGCCCAGTTACACTGGTGTGTTTCTGGGTACTGAAACTGGCCAAAGCTACTTAGAGTGTAGTTAACTGGAGCTGATTGTCAGTTCAAATCTTCCGAATCTGCACCCCAAAACAGTGGCATGGCCAGAAATATCATGATGGATGGGCCTCATATATAATTGGGTGGCCCAAGTATAACCTGCATCTGTGAGCCAAAGATGAGCTTGGGAGAGGCAAACACTCAGTTATGTCCTAAATTAGGGCCTTTTCAAACCTATATATGATTTGCTCTGGTCTGAATCAGTGGAAGAGTTGGTAAACTTATTGCTTTTTCCCATTGGTTCAGTTTCTTTTCACACAGAGAAAAATCCAAATGAACCAAAAGCCAAGTGAAAATGTTCACTGTGCTCATTGTTTAATTGTGTCTGGGGTGGCAGCAAGAAGGCAAACACGAGAAGAAGGTCCTGAAAAAGGTCCTATCTGCCCATATCAACAAGCCAATGTGCTTCTTTGCGCCAGGTGCAGATTGGAATTCGATTCACTCTCTGGCTTCTTCCTTGCTGATTCAGCATGCAAGGAGCACCGTTTAGCTCAAACTTGTGGAGTATGCTTTGTAGTTCAAATCAAGGTTGGATCACGCTCTGACCACAAATGAACCACAAGATCTAACCAAACAAATCATACCAAAGAGGAAAACCAACCAGAGTCCCATTCAGCTGGACTAAAAAGGGCAGATTTGAAAACGCCCTTAGATGGCTTTACAGTACAGGACATTGAGGATTGGTCTCCAGGGATGCATTAATGTCATCATAGTTCAGTGTTGCTGTCATCTCTCTTTGGAATGAAAGTAGCAACAAACAATTGAGACCACTTGTCAACATGTATGGCCCGTTGGGTTTTTTATCTTGTTTATGGTGGAGGACAGGCATTCCACTGTGCACCTTGTCATGATTATCGCTCTTGATGGTTGAATCATGCTGGGGAAAAGACGAGTATTTTCTTCGTTTCGCAGTCCCTTGAAGAAAAAATCTAAAGAGCTCTGTTGCACCATCTGTACAGGAAGAGCATGTGGACTTAACAATTACACAAGTTGGCTACCTTCATCACCCACAATCTTCTGCTAAGAGTTTGAATGGAGACCTATTGTCACTTGCTAACTAAGAGAGCACCTGCCTTCCGCTGGTGCTCTTTGACACTTTGTTGGTCATGTCATCCATTCAGCCATCTTTCAAATGGATGGCAGTTGCCCAAATTTGGTGGCCCAGTCCCAACTGTGCCTATAGGGCTGCCCCATAAACTACTGTAGCCAAATTTGATGGCTATATATGGGGTAGAGCAGGCTCAGAGTCAATCATCCTGGTGCTGGAACATCAATGAGTTCACCAACACTCAGCTGCAATCATCCTGATGCAGCTGGCTACTGGCAATGGCATTAGAGGATGAAAAGACAAAAGTA
Organism: Thunnus albacares; assembly: GCF_914725855.1. Lineage (NCBI taxonomy): Eukaryota > Metazoa > Chordata > Actinopteri > Scombriformes > Scombridae > Thunnus > Thunnus albacares. The sequence continues at coordinate 13,502,137 of NC_058124.1, forward strand.
AACATCTCTGCAATTCGTCACAAAGAAGGGTAACCACAGGTTGCACCACAGCCGACACCCACACCTAATATCAACAACATGTGTTTCATGTCCTGCGCATGAAATAAGCTGATTTGATTGTTTTATTCACCTTTCTGTTGGGAGGTGGATTCAAAACAGAAAAGAGAAACTACATTCATGTTCCTTGCATGAAAAAAAAACCAAAAAAACATTTTCTAAACAGCACCACATTTGCTAAACCTTGTTCCAGCTTTACCTGTTGAGGAATGTGGTGTATGCTTAAACAAAGAAAACTTGGCTTCTGTTCTCATACTTCAAGTATGCAGAAAAAAAAATTCTATTCTATTCTTTTTTTTTTCTTTTTTGATTTTTGGAGGTTTTTTTGGACTCTTGGAAAAAATATTTTTCTTCTACTGTTGGTAATGTGGCCAACATCAGCATTTAGGTCTTTTTGTCATACGATGGATGTCACAGGAGGTCAAGACCATAATGCGTCACCATTTTTTTCTTTCTTGCATGGTACTGGTAGACGTTTCAATCAATCAATCATGAGATACAGAAGATTGTACCACATTTTCATTTCAGAGATCACTTCTGTGCTAATGTAAGTAGAGCAGATTTTGAGGACCCAAGTGTTCAAAGCTGAAGCAGTGGAGATCATACATAAAATGTGTGTGATTGCTCATTTTCAGTAGTCAGATTTGATGTCTGTATGTGAACTGAAGAATTCAACCCGTTGAGCTGCAACTGCAGTAACCGTCTTTGCTTATTACCTCCAAAATATTAACCAGTACACCTCTTGGTCTGTCATATGCATGGAATCTGAGATCATCCACTAGTATGACTTGAGGGCGATGGCAGTGACATCAAGTGCTTAATGAAGCAATTAATTTAGCAAACTCAATACTCATTACAAATCTCATGTAACGAGACCTCTATCTCATCAAGCACTCAAAGGTCTGGAAAAAGCTGAACTCAGTAGATGGTTAGAAATGTGCAATGACACATTGGGGTGTTGCTGTACCTTAAGCAAATAAAATAAAAGTATACTGTGATCTAAAAAGTGAGTTAATCTCACAAGATATTTGATGTAAACTAAACAGCACAAAAATATTTACTTAGGTTAGCTCATACATTGTACATAATACTGTATGATCTTAAAATCCCCCTCTGTCGTAATGTTTTCTTTTGCTAACCACGAGTGTTTGGGTTTTCCAGGTCTTGGTGGCAGGGAACACACTGTACCATTATTTGAGGACATATTACAATATCTGGAATACCTGAAGCTTGATGAGCCTATCATTGGTGAATAACTTGACAATTTTTTTTACAATTTCCATTTTGTTCCATGTTAATTGTATGCCTGTTAAAATTCTCCTGCTTTTCTTTCCTAGGTTTGAAATATTTGGATGAAGTGCCAAATAATATGGCTGACCAACACGCAGGGCCCAGATACACATGTAGGCTATGTAATGTGACTGCAAACCTACCAGATATGGTCCATCATGTGATTGGACGTAAACACAGGCAGAAATACATGGTAAAACATTGTGAATGAACATTTTCAGAAAACTCCAGTGGAACTTTTTGAATGTCTGATTTGCTTTTTAATTAAGAAAACAGTGAGAATGTCTTACCTTTGTGTATATGTAGGAAGTGAAACGGCCAGACTTGGTGACCTGGGATAAGCAATCCATAATGACCCAAGGAGGAAAGATCATACGTGCCAGAGCAGAGATAATAGAGAGACAGGATGGAAGAGGATCTCCATTGGTGGGGCACGCTGATTTTAATAACCATATGACATGTTGAATATTATTAAATATTATGTACTTTTAAAAAATCAAAATTATTTTGAGAGTAACATATGTTCTTTATGTTATAGCCAATGAAGAAAAAGGGGACTGTGGGAAAATTAAACATCTCCAGAGGTACATTCATACAAGAATAAAATCAATAGTTCTCACTAGCCTGTGTTAGCATCCATACATGCATAAAAATGTCAAAGACAAAATTTCAGAATGTTTATGATAATACAAAAAAGTGTGGTAACTGTTCCTAAACTTGTCAACATGCATGTCAGAGGTTTTTTTTTTTTAAACTAATAATCATAGCCCAGCTGAAATAGGATTTTTCTGCCTGATATTTATAATGAACACATGAAATACATGACATTTTACAATTGGAAAAATAAAATTGTCAGTGCTCTCTGGTGGACAAACTATGTAATGGAAACACAATTTCTAAATTTAATTCTTTCGCATTTCTCTGCTGGAATTTCTTGTTACTTGTCAGCCAACATACATACCAGTCGAAAGTTTGGACACACTTTCTCATTCAAGTGAATCCAAACTCATGACTGGTACCGTATATACCAGTACTGATATATCTGTAATAGAGGTGCAATATAAAATCTGCAATTTGGTTTTTTGGAGTTCTCATAAAGTTGTGACATGCATTTAATACTTTTAAGGGAATCTAATGTGATAGATCACAGTCACCTAATTAAACAGCTCATACGGCAAATACTATTTGTAATATTTTTCTAAGTAATTGATGAAATGACAGCTACTATAAATCAGAAGAATACTTGAAGACCTCATTTTACCTGCAGTTGAACAGTTTACAAGTTACTCTATGTAGCAAATGGTTGAGGACCATTGCAACTGTAAAGGAATTATTTCTAAGAAAGGAACTGTTTATAAGAAATATGCAAAGTTATTTTTTTACTTAAACTATGTTTACTTTTGTTTCCTAGTTCCCCCAAGGCAGAAGCAAAATAGGGACCTAAATATTCCACACAGTGTGACCCAACGACATGTGTCACCACATCCACCAGAACTCAAGAACTATCAAGATGAGTACTCTCCCCGAGGGAGGAGGTATTCCCCAGGTTTCCCAACTTCATCTCCATCCCATTCAGATGACCGTTACACTTTGAACTCTGAAAGACAGATGTACCCACGGGAGGACACATTCAGCTGTGACCGCAGGGAAGAGGAGCTGTGGAGGGCAGATTACAGGGAAAGGAATATGCACAGACAACAGTATCTGGACAGTGATCATCGTAGGGAGTATGAAGATGAATATGTTGAAGAGCCACAAACAAGAGCTGTTCTTGAGCCAGGTGATGTGCACAAATATGATTCTGGGGAGGAGATGCCCCATGGCCAGGCTCAGCATGTAGAGTATTACCCAGAAGAGGCTCCTCCATACAGAAGGCCCTACCCAGAAAAAGATCAGCTGAAGGAGTTCTACACTGAGGAAGTCAGGCGTGGGCGAGTTCATTCTGCTAGTAGCGAGTATCAGCCCTTGCAGCCAGTGTATCCAGAAGACAATAAACGCCAATGGTCTCTGGACAGGGAATCTGGTAGGCATGAAAGCAGGAATAGAGCAGGAAGGCAGGGATCGAGTGAACCAGAGGCCAAGAGGAGGAGCTTTCCTGCACTTATGGAGAGTGAGCAGACACATTTTATCAGAGATTATCAGCATAAAACAAGAGAACCATATCAAGAGGAGGCATTTTCCAATGCTAGGCCTAGCAGAACAGGACCGCCTACCTTCCAGAGACCAATGGAAGTTACCAGGTCCACATCTGACATCCCAGAGCCATTCAGGAACTTCCTGAAAGGGACTGCTGATGATGAGGGATACGGTAAAAGAAAAAGAAAGAGTCGCTTCTCTGATGCCACTGCAGAGGAGATGGAAACCGCAAACGAGATGTGAGTGATTTAATGTACTTTGTCATTTGTCTGTAACGATTACTGTTCATGAAACTGGCTGGCTGATACCTTTTTTAAAAATGCAAATGTTTTCTATTATTTAACTGAATGCACTGTGTTTTCATCTTTATACATCATTTTATGTTTGATTTTTTTCTTTAGGTTCCATGATGACTCTAGACCTCCAAATCCAAAGTTTGGCGGTCGTTCTAGACCAGGTGGTGCACCATTTGAACCTGAAATCCATGGAACACAACATCCTGACCTCTACACAGAATCACAGGTAGTCAATTATAAAATCAGGCTATTTGTTGTGATGAACTAATAACATGTCAGTAATCCATACTTCTGTCTAATTCAGAATGTGTACTCATTTATGCAGTAAAAAGGTTGTAGCGATGTCAAACCTGTTGTTTTTCAGAGCCCACATGATACCGACAGCTACCAAAGAGGACGCTCTGAGCCTGGGGGGGTTTTTGATATGCTGGTAAGATTATGTATTAGAATTTGCAACTCGCATAGCAGTGATGTGTTTGTGCATGCAGCCCTTCATTGAATATGTGATCTTAACTATGTATTTTTCCCATGTCACTTTTCCCTAATAGAAAAACATCGAAATTGAGAATGCAGAAGAGGCTGAGTTCCTTAAGAACAAACTTTGCAATCTTCTGAAAGAATTCAAGGCCAAAAAATCTGAGAAGATTGTGGTATGTGTCACCCTGTAAAGGGCCAGTCTTTGTAATGCAACATGTTGTTTAATTCTCTTTTTCTCTGCAAAGTAGTGGAAATGAATTAAAGACATATGTGTTTTTGTTGTTACAGCAAAATAGCCATAGTCGTGCAGTCATCTCCAAAGATTACAACAGCTTAACGCCAGACATGCAGCTCTCTCCACAACACCAGTATAAGAGAACCTTTAGAGAAGATTTAGACATCAGACAATCAGAAGACCTCTACGTTGAAGAAGATCACAGAAGAAGATCCCGGAAGCAGCATGAGCATAAACCTGATGAGCGGCATCAAGAATACCACCATCCTGTGCACGGGGAACCCAGACGCTCAAACAGACGCCGTTACGAAGGTAAATTGTATGATGTATAACATGCAGTTACAGTCAATGTGCTCCACATCAAACATAAATAAATGATTTTCTATATGCTGCATAGCAGGCATTAATTGGTAAGTTCACTGACACCTCTGTAAGTTCTGAGTTTGGGTCTTTGGTCAAATATAACAAAATATTCTTTATTAAAAGCATTGCATGGAAGAATTGTTTATATTGTGTAAAAACCGATTTGAAATGATTTGTCTCATAATTGTACCATTGGCTGTCAAGTGTATATGTAATAATTGTGGAGGCAGTGTACACAGTTGTGTAAGTTCATCTTGTTGTTTTATGATATGATAAATGAATCATGTGATGAACAATAAGCTACGTATTCTGTTTCCCTCTGTCAAAATAAGCCTGCATTTTTTCCACTTGGAAAATCCATTGAAGTTGTTTCCCTAATGTTTTTTTCTTTCAGAAATTTTCGGGATGCCAGAGATGTATCAGGCACCACATGCTACGCGTTCAGATGAGCCAGCACGTTATCCTGAAAGGTTTCAAGAACACATGCAGCCTCGTGACTACCGACCTGATGCTGAGGAGCTATTTGACTCCCACTCTTTTACACCTCCCCTCCACATGGAGCGAGGACCCAGGACGAACAGGGGCTCTCAGTACTCCAACAGCCTGGACAAAATCACCTCCACCCTCCTGGAACTTGTGGCCAGGAAATAGTCATATTTATAATAGTCATAGTTCATAATTATTAAATATTCATACTTTTAATAGAATATTGGGTCTGAAAACATGATTTGATTTCAAGATTTAGTTTGTCTTTTTCTTTTTTCTTTTTCTGCATACACAAGAAAACAAAATGCTGTTCCTCCCAGCCCACAGCTGTGCAACAACAACAGAGAGGATAAAGATATACTGTATATCTGTTAAATGTCCTTCTTTTCATTTGTTTTTTACTTTATTTGCAGTAGAAATCTATGAAAAATGTAATTCTTAAAAATGTGAATTTTTATGTAAACATTAAAACATTTGTCTACTGCAGCTGTCATCTCTTTCAATTCTTCATATTACTATTATCACCTGCAGCAAGAGTAGTAGTATTATTGATTTTTCCATATTAGTCTTGAACTGTACAGCGCATTTGATTAAATTCAACTTAAATTTAAATGAACCTAACTGTTGTTTATGATGAAGACCATTACCAGAGACATTTGTGAATAACATGGTCCAGTTGAGTTAAATGAACATCAAATCATTTGAATGGATACTGAAGCTATCGCATCAGTGCTACTTGTTGTTATTAGCAGAAGTCAATTCAATTTTCCTCCACTCCGAAGGCTGTAAAAACAAGGTATATCTGGGGTTTTTTGTTGTTGTTTTTTTTCATCTTTATATGATCTTTATATACTTACAAACATTCCAAATAATGTAGGGAAGCTTTATGCACTATCTGGAGAATAAGTTACTCTACCAACTTTGTACTTTCAGATTAAGTGATTAAGAAATGTACTTTATGTATGACAGCATGTTGAACTAAGGAACTATATACTGTATACGGTGCATTCAGAAAATATTCAGACTCCTTCATTTTTTTCACATTTTGTTGCGTTGCAGCCTTATGCTAAAATCATTTAAATTCACTTTTTCTCTCATCGATCTCCACTCAATACCCCATAATGACAAAGCGAAAACAGAATGTTAGAATTTTTGCAGATTTGTTAAAAAGCAAAAACTGAAATATCACACTGACATAAATATTCAGACCCTTTGCTATGGCACTTGAAGTTTAGCTCAGGTTCCTCCCATTCCTCTTGATCATCTTTGAGATGTTTCTACACCTTGATTGGAGTCCACTGGTAGTAAATTCAATTGATTGGACATGATTTGGAAAGGCACACACCTGTCTATATAAGGTCTCACAGCTGATAATGCATATCAGAGCTAAAACCAAGCCATGAGCTCGAAGGAACTGCCTGCCGAGCTTAGAAATAAGATTGTGTTGAGACACAGATCTGAGGAAGGCTACAAAAAAATTCTGCTGCATTGAAGGTTCCCAAGAGCACAGTGGCCTCCATAATTCATAAATGAAAAACTGTAGAACAATCCAAGACTCTTCCTAGAGCTGGCTGCCTGGCCAAACTGAGCAATCAGGGGAGAAAGGTAAGAGGTGACCAAGAACCTGATGGTCACTCTGGCTGAGCTCCAGAGATCCTGCGTGGTGATAGGAGAAACGTCCAGAAGGACAACTGCCGCACTCCACTGATCTGGGGTTTATGGCAAAGTGGCCAGACAGAAGTCTCTCTTCAGTGAAAGACACAGGAAAGCCCACTTAGTTTGCAAAAAATGCAAATAAAAGACTCTCAGACTGTGAGAAACAAGATTCTCTGGTCTGCCGAAACCAAGATTGAACTGTTTGGCCTCAGTTCTAAGTGTCATGTCTGGAGGAAACCAGGCACTGCTCATCACCCGCCTAATACCATCCCGGCAGTGAAGCTTGGTGGTGGCAGCATCACGCTTTGGGTTTTTTTTTTCAGTGGCAGGGACTGGGAGACTGGTCAGAGTTGAGGGAAAGCAGAATGGAGCAAAGTACAGAGATATTGCTAATGAAAACCTGGTCCAGAGCACTCAGGACCTCAGACTGGGCTGAAGGTTCCCCTTCTAACAGGACAATGACCCTAAGCACGCAGCCAAGACAATGCAGGAGTGGCTTATGGACAATTGTGAATGTCTTTGAGTGGTCCTGTGAGAGCCCTGACTTGAACTCAATCAAACATCTCTGGAGAGACCTGAAAATGGCTGTTCACCAACGGTCCCCATCCAACCTGACAGAGCTTGAGAGGATCTGCAGAGACGAATGACAGAAAATCCCCAAATCCAGGTGTGCAAAGCTTGTTGTGTCATACCCAAGAAGACTTCAGGCTGTAATCGCTGCCAAAGGTGCTTCAACTTAGTACTGAGTAAAGGGTCTGAATACTCATGTCAGTGTCAGTTTTTACTTCTTAATAAACTTGCAAAAATGTCTAAAATCATGTTTTTGCTTTGTCATTATGAGGTATAAATGTAGATGAGGGGAAAAATGAATTTAAATGATTTTAACATATGGCTGCAAGATCACAATGTGAAAAAAGTGAAGGGGTCTGAATGAACTGTATATCATTTTTCTTTCTTGTATTTTGTTCTTGTTTTATGAAGTGTCCTCCCTCTAGCTCAGTTTTTTTTACTCTGCAAACCGTAAGATGAATATTTTAGTATTTTGTGTATGATCATTTTGTGGAAGAAGAAATTGTAGTAGTTTTATGTTAATAAAGACAAAAAAAGCAGAAGTAGTGTTCATTTCTTATCATATAAACACCTGGCTTGTGTTAAAAATCCCTTCTAGACATGTTTTAAGATGTATATAAAACAGTTTAGTTTAACTACTAATTTGTGTTTAATATTAATTATTTTGTTAAAATCCTTAAAATTGGATCTACTCTTTCTTCTTCATTAAAAAATCAATAATCTATAAATATATTTCATTTCAGAAGTTTAACCATTGGACACAAGATGTCTCTTATTTCACTGTAAAGTTGAAATATTGGACTAGGATTGGCTTCCAAACTATTTGTGTTGTCACAAATCATGCTTTTAGGTCCACCTTTTGAAATTGGAGTTTCAATGAGCTCAGAGAAATTTTCAGCAGATAAATGTGAAAACAGCCTTCTAATTTCAAACTCTGCATATATTCTGAACAGTGATGTTCAAACATTCAACAGTAGGGACAAGAAACAAAAAAACATTTTTGAGTGGAGGTGGGACTTTAACTGTTATATTAAAAATTGAGTTACTGTAGTTTTTAGAAGTTCACTTATGTTTCACTGTGATTTATAATACTTTAGGAGTTAATAGATCGTCTTCTCCATTTCAACAGTGAAGAACGCTAAAAAATAGACGTCATCGCTAAGGGAGCGTCATTGCAACGTCATCACGTTCGTGCGTCAAAGTCTTTCCGGTTCGAATAGCAGCCATCTTGTTTCCCCTTGCTAGCTAAATAAAATAAATAATACGCTGAGCCGGACTTCACTTCGACCCCGTAAAACAAAGTGAGTAACAAATTAAAAATTCATATGTATGATGAACGTTTACGAGAAAGTGGTCCGCGTTAGGTGGAAGCGGGGACAATTATTTCGCTTCTTTTCATTTGCTGTTCTTGACCAATAGACGATTGTTTTGGAAGATGAACACAGGCGCCATTTCCCTCCCCGCTCTCTGAGGCGCTTATTGGTGGCCCGCTGAAGGGATCACGGGCGGTCAGGAAACTGGTGTTCTGTGTCCGCCATATTGGCTCTTGTCTGAGTGGTTTTCAAACGGACTGGCCATTCCTGCTGGACCCCCGAATGGCGTCAGTTGCAGAAGGAACTTAGCCCCTAAAAACCTTGATTGGTGGAATCTAGTCCGAGGTTTGATTGGTCTGAAGGACAGATCCAAACGTTGTCTTTATTGGTTAGACTGCTTCTTCATAGCTTTGGAAAGCTTTACTAACTTTCATTTGATGGCAGGGCTCGTTGTCCAGTGGTGATGAAAATTAAGACACGTTGCGGATGGTCTCCTGTGCTGTGCAACTGTCACCAGTGTTCATCTGCGACAGGCTCACATTAACTTCACTATCGTTAGCATTAAAGTCACGGTCAGCAATGAGCATGATAGCGTTAGCTTCTAGCACTGAATGTGCCTTTTAATTGTTTAAGCTGCTGATATCTCACAACTTAGCTCTATAGCTCGCATAATGATAGCTAGTTTATTTCAGCGAGCCCAGACTCTGTTGACTGAAAACTGACTTCTGCCTGCTACGTTACCTCAACTGGGACATTTGTTTCGATGCTATCATCTCCTGCTAGCCACTTTGTTCATCCTAACTGGCTTATAACGTTAATGTATCATCTAACATTATTTACCGTTAACGGTCAACAGCGTATTAACTGATAACTCAAGAGCAAAGTTACTCTAACTTAGTCCCAGTGCTATCAATGTGTAAATATGAATATGAGTCTTTGTTTTCTTACTCGGGTCAGTGCTAGCAACACTTGTTCTTGATAAAACTCCTAAAGCTTAGATAATAAAATGATTGAAACTCAGCCACGAGATCAAAACAAAAGAAAACACCCAACATGAAGCTGCACTTCTGCTTTTGCCCCTTTTTTGAGTCATTGACTTGAAAGTAAATATCTATGAGGAATGTGCTTATTGCATATTAAAGATAACGTTGAATAACAAAGGATACTATCTCAATGCTGGTGAATATAATAATTTCAAGGTGCCATTCCTACAGTTTATTTAACTTTATCAATCTAGAAGAGGTTCATTATTGTTCTCTTCTTAATTTTCTCTACTTTTCCATTACACTATATTTAAAATGACAAAATGAAGGTCACTCATACAGTAGGAAACTTAATCTGAGTAAAAGATGTCATATGCAGGTGTACATGTGTTTTTGCATGTTTGTGGGTGAATGCATGGTTTGGCTTGGCTACCCTCAGGAAGCTGTGTGTTTATGAAACCAGCAGTCTGGCTGGTGGATGTTTATCTCTAAACAACGTCAGTGAGAGCAAACATGTCTCTGCTACGGGCAGCACGGGTCATGGGAAGGTCTCATTTGTACGGTGACCTTGCCAGGTGTCATTACTGAGGCATTTTGGGTAACCAGAATGTACCTACAGAGAACTGCTCTGAAACGGCAGCCATGCTGGATGGATTAATCTTTGTGCAGCACCACTTAAATCATTAACTGGACGGCTGTAGTACCTGCTCTAGTCCCCATGCTCCTCACAAAAATAGAAAAGGGAACATTTAGCTTTGTTTCTCTTGAGTCTCTATCTTGTTCTCTCTCCACTTGTTCTACCCCTCCCATCCTGTAACAACTCTCCTCTCTGTCCTTCTCCATCCTTCCGGTTCCCCTCCCCCTCTAGGTTTTTCATTGATGGGGCAGGTTTGCTCTCTTTCGCTCTCACTTAAGCTGGTTGTGTTCCTCACTACAGTCAGGATTTGCAGTAATATGGTGCATAAGCTTCAGGTCGCACCTCCATCCTTTGCACAAGTTATCAGTTAAAGGCTACTCTGTCTAAAATTTCATTACCATAACACAAAGCTTCTGTCACCTCTCAACACTTTATCGTCTAGGCTTTACTTGGTCTTAATCAGTTTGCATACACGATGTGGAGCTACTGATGTAGTTGGTGGTGCATTAACACCATGAGTTGTGCACATGAGCAGTCGTGTCCTGCCTTGGTGTTCTAAAGTAAAGGTTACTGTGTTGGAGGTATGCACATTAAACCAGTGGCGAGTTAACAAGAAGGGCATTGTATGACATTGCTGACGTGGTTTTTTGATGACGTTTTAATTGTGGAAGTTGCTGTGAGCGTCGTTTTTTGGGGTCAAGACAACAATGTCTTTGTTTACAGACTTTCACTCATATCTCTTAAGTCTTGTTTATCCACAAATAGGACGAGAATTAAATGCACTCTTTTTTTTTTCCCCCCGGTGGCTGCTCACGAGTCAGCTGATTTTTCTTCGTTTTGTGCAAAGACACTGCGATGATCTGTTTTGCAGTAATTAGTGTTTGTGTAAATTTGATTGACACTATAATAAGGATTTCATTGGATTAATGTTGTGGTTGCGGTAAGCAGCATAGCTAAATGTTTCTGTGAGTCATGAGAATTGTTGAATAAAGTCTAATTCAACTAAGTTCATATTTTATGTAGATAATGAGTGACCACGCATGTAGACAATTTTGTTCCTTAGTTAGCATAACATTACAATGAATCTCAATATAACAAAGTAGCCTGGTTAGAGGCTAGATGTGCGCAGTGTGTACCTGTGACTGTGAGCAAGGATGAATGAGAAAGCAAGGGCAAAATGTGTATGTGTGTGTGGATGTGCATGTATGCCTGTGCACACGTATGAGACAGCGAGTCTGCCCAGTATGCTTTTGTACTTTAAATCATGTGGATGCAACATGCGGCATCCTTTCTGGCACTTCTTTTAGCCAGTGAGGGTCAGCGTGGCTGCCTGCATCACTGTGCTGTCAGCCTGTAGCGACAGAGCGGAGGCGGGGCGGAGGGAGACATTTAGTTTGACATTGTAAATAAGCAGAGAGCAGTTGTCAGAGAGCAGCCCGTGGAACCGTTCTCATCCGTCCAACAGCAGGAGAGGCAGGGACCGCCTGAGAACAAACAATGCCGAGGCAAGCCACCACTAGCACACCCTCACACACTCCCTGAGGAGCTTTCCACAACTTTATTTGCTCTTTTTCACCTATTCTCCTCTCTACTCTCTCTTCCTCTTTTCTTTTCCCTGACCCCTATCCTGCAGCTCAAGGTAACTTAGAGCAGGAAGTTGGCTGTCGGTAAAAGGGGGTTGGGTGGAGGAAAGGGGAGGAGCGGGGGATGTGTCAGCGCTGACTGGTGTGTTCAACATCCAATGGTATAGGAGGACACCGTGTTCTCATTGGTTGCAAGTGTCAGAGTGAGGTGGGAGCCGGGTGTGAGGCGGGGTTTTAGTATCATGTAGCAAGCTAGATTGATTACTCTTGAATGTTAAAGGGGAAGGAGGCTAGAGATTTTTGTCTGTGAGTCGGGAGTGCCGCTGTACTGTTTGCCTGCTGTTGCGCTGTTGCCTTCTGCTGTGCTGGCTTTTTATTCCCACTCGCCCTCTTCTTTGCGCCGGGCCAGGGGTCAGCTCAAAGACAAACGCACGGGTCACTGGCTAGAGAGAGGGAGAGGGGTTAGTGAGTGAAAAAAAGACAGAGAAAGAGAAAAGGTCAGCTAGTTGAGGGGACTTGGTCAGAAGAGAAACAGAAGAGACACGGAGCTTTATGTTTAGGCAGGAGTAGGACGTTGGGGGGCTGCTGAAGGAGACGGGGCAGTGGGAGAGAGAAGGGGGAGGGGTAGAAGAAGGGGGGGGGGGGGGGGGGGGGGGGGCTTGCCGGGCTGAGAGCCTTTTTAAAGCCATCCAGTGGAGCTAAAGTGCCTTTTGTCTGTTGATACGATCAGGGGACTGGAGGAAGTGAAGGAGCTTGATAGAGTTTTTCTGTCAACCTCTGTGCCTCTTCTTCCTGCTGCAGCTGCTTCTCTCAAGGAGACTTGAACAGGGCTATCAGTTTCCCTCTATTCTGCTCTGCTCCAACAGGGTAGACCGTTCACCATGAAGGGCACAGGGGTAAGTCTGACCGCTGAAAACACACTTAGAGAGAAGACCTGTCAAGTTGGTTAGGCTTTGAGTTTTTGAAAAAAATAGTTTGCCTTGGTTCACTTTCTGTTGTCTCTCTCTCTCCATCATGCTCTGCAGTGATGACAGTGTCTGTCCTTTACAGCCGTCCCCAATCCCCCTCCCTTTCCTATCTTGTAGTACTCTCCTTGGAAGATTGGAGTTGTATGTTGCGTGTGCTTGTGTGTGTGTGTGTGTGTGTGTGTTGCTCTCATCCATGTCCTTCAGTTCAGTTACATCAGTACAGCTTGGATGGTTTTACAGAGTGGACTGTGGTAAAAAAAAAAACCTGTGATGGTTGTTAATATTGTGTGTTTGGTGTATTTTTTTCACCCTCAAAGTAACAATATATAGTGAAGTCTGTTTTTCTTTGGCTGTCACTTGTTGTGTATTGACTTTGGACCACCACTCACACAGACACGCACTTAAACACTTACTCTGTGCCGGGTTATCGACTGTATGGAAGTGCAACGCTTCCAGACTCTGACTCTGAGCTCACATGCACTTCACTTTCTTTGTGGTGCTGATGTCCTGGAGGCCGCAGTGCCTCAGTGTGCTGGTCCCGACCCCGCTCCCCCCCCCCCCCCTCAACGTCCTTGTTTACACGTTAGCGCCAGACAGTGACGCAGAGCTGAGCAGCAAAGATGGCATCCATGTTGAAAGGAGATTTGTTGTATATGGGGGGTCTCTGGGAGGATATCTCTCAGTGTTGTTGTCACTGTCGGTGTCAGGGGTCCCCAGGGGTAGAGGTGCAGCTGGTTGCAGTGACCTCAGGATCCCCCAGGCCCCCGGCCCCAGCAGTGCCAGACGCCCAGATGGGACAGACTGTCAGCCTGTCAGCTTCAGGGGCAGAGGAGGCTAATAGTTTGATCTGATCTCTTCTGATGGAATCTTTGGAGGGCGCCTCTTCTCTCTCACTTGCCTCTGACTCCCTTTCTCTCCCCTCCCTTGCTCCCTAATTGAAAGTTTCCATTGGTGCCTTTGACAAAACAAAGTCCCGTTGGGGGAAAGAGAGAGAGAGAGAGTGTGCGAGAGATTGAGCGAGGGAGACTAAAAATAACTCCTAAGTTGAAGCCCTTGCTGCCAAATCCCAGGGTTGGCTGCTGTCTGCATGAGATTTGAATATCATTTGTGCCCCACACTGTACCATAGGCACACCAGGGAAGGAAAAAAGTAAACCAAACAAACCACTTACACATAGCTAGGCCTTTCAGCTTATCACTAAGGTGCCCCCTCATGTGTTTTTTTTTTTTTTTTTTTTTTTTTTTTTTTTACATGTGTACACTGTCACTAAAGACAAGTGTGGGCAGCCAGGGGGGAGTCAGCTGTGTTCCAGCGTGTAATATGCAGGTAGCTTTAGCCCTGCCTACTTTGACGCCAGAGACTGGGCCTAGCATTGGATGAAGGTCACAGGAATGTGAGATTGGCTCCTGCAGTCTCTCTGTCAGCAACGAGAAGGAAACATGTAGAGGGAGATGAGAGGACGCAGAGGAAGCGAAACTCAAAGCGGGATACGGAACACAGCTAATATGTGCAGTATGTGATGTTTTTATTAAGCTTCTTAGAAAGTACACAGCCTGAACCACTGGGGTCACTTAAGTGCTGCAGTGAAAGTTGAAAAGCCTGTCCTTCTCTATTCTCCCCCTCTCCCTCCCCCTCTCTCTTTCATCTCTCTCTCCTCTCTCTCTCTCCCTCTCTCTCTCTCTCTCTCTCTCTCTCTCTCTCTCTCTCTCTCCCTCCTCCCTCTCTGGTTTCTCTCTCTCCTCTGTTGAATGACCTTGGGAGATCAGTGACTAGCACTTCCTGGAGTTGGCTTGAAGCAGAACCAAGGGCAAAGTTTGCAGGGCTGTTTGGTCGGTCGGTTTGGTCCAACCATGCCAAAGGGATGTTGCACTGCAGGTCACAGCGAGCGTGTCCATCATTATAACCCCGTCTGTTCTTTTTTAATCACAAAACATTTGTACCAACATCTGTGAAAATGTTGTGCGTGCCCCTGTAGTTAATCTGTAATTCCTGGCTGGGAACTTCTTGTTTTTTTGTTTTTCCTGAGTAGATCATTTACCCTGCATGCTGTAACTATGCCAGTCTGTTTCTGTGTGGTATTTGTGATTGGGTTCATCAAGGTGAACGCTTTAATAGTTCAGGTTTTGTAAATACACCCCCTTTGACTTATGGCCATCATTTAAAATGAATGTTTGTAAGTATAACATTTACTACCCAAACTGTGTTTATTTAATCTATTTGGGCACAGTAAATCAGAATGAAGCTGTCATATTAAACACTAAAGGTTAAACATTAAGTTTACTTATTTACTCAGGGTTATGGTAATGTATGTTGTGTAAACAGAGTTGCATTCCCTTTTCTGCTTAGGAAGCCAGTTTTAAAACCTAGCGGACTTCAACCTTTAGTGACCTTCCTAAAAACTGCCTGTTCTACATCATTGACAGTATCACACAGGGGCTTGTGGAAATCTCTTGCTAAAGACATTGTCAGTAAGGCAGCACTCATCCCATAGTTGGTACAATATTGTATAAAATATCTTGTGGTTGATTTCATCATTTATAGTGAAACAGATCTATCAGTAAGCATGAATCATAATTGCGTGGAAGGTTACTTTAAGGTCATGATGTGCGGGAAGAAATTATGTACTTCTCTTTTCCTCTCTGTTGTACTCTCCCTCTATCTTTCTTAACATCGTTTATGTTAATTCGCTCATATACATGTATTGCTAACAGTCGCTGGGACTGGAGAGGCAGTTGTAAAAAATTGTAAAAGGTTTTAAAATTGTGTCACAATCTGGAAATAACTGAACTATATTCTTAACAACTATGTAATATAAAATTATTTACAGCACTGTAAAAACTGTAAAAAAGAAGCCGTGATCTGGGTTGTCACTGCATTAAATCACAGCTTACGTGTTAATTGTTAATCGTCTTTCTCGCAGCTTTTCACACTAATAAATTAATCAAATCGACCAGACACATTAACTAAATGGCTACACTGATGTGTTTATACTGACAAAGTTTCTCTGCGATCAAGGGGAGGAAAAAAAAATCGCACTAGATGCAAATTCTAATACTTGCCAACATTTTCACAATCATTTGGTACAATATGTGCTTCTTGTATTTCTGTGTGGGTCAAGTTCTCTCAGAGCACATCTGCCTCAATGTAAGGCGTCAGTCCTGCTTCAGGGGAAAGATCTGGGATGAGATGAGTTTTTCTTTACCACAGCGGCAATGTGATACTGAAACTCCTCAGGGATAAGTTCACTCTTCTGCTTCAAATAGGCCTTCAGGTTGTCCCAGACTGCCTTGCCTCATTATGCATCAACTACACTCAGCAAAATGAAGCTCAATTTACACCAACTGTCAGGTCATTAAGGGGCAATTAACTGCAGAACATTTCACTTTAACCAAAGACAAATTAATCCATTCGCTCAACTCCACTCTCTTCAGACAATGTGCAGTTTTAGGCTGAAACTTTTCTCTGCCACTTTGTCTTTTCTGTCCTCCTCTAGTAATCTTAAAGAGCAATTGAAGAGGCATACGGCTAAGTGATACTATCTTGTTGTTTTTCCGGTCTTCTGCACTGCTATCAGGTTTATTTGGACAGGAATCGAAGGCTCATGTAAAGTGGTGTGATGTCAGAGTTGGAGCGAGTTGCTGATGCTGCTGTGAGTGGCCACTTAATGTGACGTGCCAATAGGAGAGGGGGGGTGGGGGAGGGAGGGATGGGAACGAGAGAGGAGAGGTGCAGGAACAGGCTGGCAGAACAACATTAGCGCTGATTCAGCTGCTGCAAGCGGAGCAGCATTGACTTTCTCAGAGAAGTTGGAAGGAGGGGATCAGCCGAAAGTAAGTAAGACAGAGGAAGAGAGAAACGCACGACCACGAGTGACAGAGAGAGATGGGAAGTACTGGAGAAGAGACAGGAAGAGAGATGTTGAGCTGCTTCAAGGAGGAAGAGCAAGTTGCTGTGTGCTGTGACAAAGCACAGACATCACATTTATCCTCAAAGACATGCAGAAAGAGAGAGAGAGGGAGAGAGAGAGAGCACAGTTTGAAGGAAACCCAACACCGTCATCTCCCTGTCTCGATGACCTGATGAAGGACAGCACAACTGCAGGGAAGAGGAGAAGAGAGATGTACACTGCAGAACAACACAATGTACCCTAATATAGCATACAGTAGCAGCTTGGAGCAACACAGGAGCGATGAGCTTTTTGAGTTCATTGCACAGTACAACAGAATAATTATCATGAAAACAAGCACACATGACAGTACAATACATTCATAACATGTGTAGATACTTTATCTATATTGACTTGCAATGCTGTGACCGATAATGCTACAGGAAGTGAACTGGACAAGCTAAATTCTTTAGTATAGATTTTTATTTAAGTAGTTCTTCAAAGCTCACTCTGGGTTAGAAACCTGAAATACAGAAGCAAGTTGTACTTATCAGTGCAGATAAAATAAGCCATCTAGACACTGGTTTTCTCAAGTCTGCATCAACCTCCAGACCTTTTACAGCTTTGATAATACTGACATTTATTAGCTTTCGGGGAGTGTCATGATTTATTTCCTTTGTGCAGAGTTTTTGTTTGACTATGACTAGACCCAGACCATAGCAGGTGTGTTGCACAAAGTCAGCAGAAAAGATTATGTTATGCACTCGTGTGTCAGACATCGGCGTGCTCCCACGCAAACTTTCCATTGATACCAAGCCCTTGGAAATATGGTGATATTGGTATACTGTAGGTTTCACACACTTGCTGGAGGAGTAAGGCTCAAGGGCGTATTGATACTCAGCCCTTCTCTTTTCTCACATATGTCATTTTTGTTTCTTTTCCCCCTTCTCACGCTTCAGCCTGCCTCTCATCACACTTGCTTTCTCATTTCTTCTCACTTATTGACTCCACCACCCACCACCCCTCCCCCCCATCCTCCATCTCCTGCCGCTGCGGTTGGTGTGCGGCTGTGTATTTAGATTGAAGGTCACAAGGTCACCAAGAGGGGGTTGGGGTGTATGTGTGATTTTTAATAACAGCTCTTGCTCTCCAAGTGTTTTGAAAGAAAAAGCAAGAGTTTACGAGAAGGGAAGTGTGTGTGTGTGTGTGTGTGTGTGTGTGTGTGTGTGTGTGTGTGTGTGTGTGTGTGTGTGTGTGTGTGTGTGTGTGTGTGTGTGTGAAAGAGAGAGAGCAGAAGAAGGATCTGGGGTGGCCCATGTGTTTCACTTATCTACTTGTCAATCGAATCATTTGCTATTTTAACTCCTTTATCCTTCTGTGTTTCCTCTGGGCCATAGTGTTGTAACCATGGTAATTAGTCTGATGGTTGATTGTAATGCTGTTAAGTGAATTGCTCAATTATTGTTTCTTGACAGGCCACCAGTAGCAGGAACCACACAAGCTGGCACACACAGATACACAAGGCTGTCTTGTTCAAAAATTATCACAAGATCAAGTGCTGATACAAGTGGTAAAATGCTGTTTAGCTGGAAAAACAAATGGCTCTCATTGCTCTTATTTTGTTCACCCTATTTGCATGGTCACGGTGCTGTTCATGGTCACGTTGTTCAGCTTAGTGGCAGACTACACAGAGACCACGAAAGAACCGGCAGAGGGGAGTTCACCCGTCGGGCAGAGGGAAAAAAAGACTACAATTCCCATCTGTCATTCCTGCCACGTGGAATGCCGGGATTGTTCTAGTGACTGCAGGATTTCAATCAACCTTGAAATGCAACTGGACACTGGAGCGTCTGACAGAGAAGGGGAGACATTGTCAAGGTCAATCACTAGCCTGGCATGCCATAGCTACATGCGGCCTGATTGATTTATATAAAGCCGCCCCCCCTTTCCTCCCCCACTGCCATTCTGTCTCATTGATTTAGGCTACACTCTGTCGAAAACTCAACGACAGAACGGGATGCAGCAGTGCCTCTTCTGTATTATTCAGTAACTTCCACATCTGCCAGTGAGGCAGTCTTTCCTGTCAAAAATCAATCCGGTAAAGGGCCTACATTCTGAATTAGTGATTTATCAGTGTAAAATATTTACAGCTGCACTTAACTGGTATGAATAAAGGAGCTGACATGGACCCAAAGTCAAAACCATCCCCTGGTACACCACCACTGTAACAGAACCTAGAGGCGGGGGGACACTGGATGTAGGGTTTGAAAGGCTGTCTTTTGTTTTGTAGTGGTCTGTCAGCTGGACCAGAGCTGCAGCCATTCATGCTTGTTGGCCCAGAGTGAGAAAAGAAAGGATAGGAGACCCCCCCCCCCCCTCTCCTAACACTCTTTTTCTTTGTACTGTCATGTGTCTCTTTCTCTGTGTGTCTCCCTCTGTCTGTCTTGTTTGACCCACATAGCTAGTTTGCACAGCAGTGTGACTGTGGCCCTGTCTGTCTCTTACCACCCCCTGTTAAAGCCTTTGGCACTTTGTCTTAGCGCTGGATTAATGCTGAACTGGACAAGGCACTACCCCTCCCTCAGCAACACACACAAACACACCCCGTCTCTCCTGAGTAGCTCCACACACACTCATCTCTTGTTCTGTACCCCCCCATGTTTCTTGTTTTTTTCTCTCCCTGCCGAATCTTTTCACTGAGGTAGGGAGAAAAACGGGAGAGTGAAAGAGTGCGATCCAGACACTCCAAGCTCTGCGTGCTCAGACAGGCAGCCCAATATTCCCCCAGCAGATTCCTGGCATGCCATAGTAACCTGCTGGATCCTCTTTCCAGCCGTCAGACCCCTTGTAGAAGCTCTGGCGCTTATGTGTGTAACATTTGCTTTATTTCAGTTTACAACTTTTGGTTAGTTTGCGAGCATGTGTCTGTGTTGTTGGGAGATTGTTTCTCTATGACACAAAATTACACATGTCTCCTAGATCTGTGGCTTCAGCACTGTCCTCAGTGTGCGGGGTCACCAGCAGATATTGACTTGCACATAACATGCTTGTGTTGGCAAAGAAGCTGCAGCTATGTGCAGAAGGTGATAGAGCCATTCATAATTAGGCAGCATGCAGCCAGTCTGGTGGTGCGATCTTGGGTATGTCAACATCCCGCAAGGACAAGAATAGAGCCTGCCAGGGCCTTATTTTAGATTTCACTGTATTATAATTATAGGCTATGATAGGATATGTGGTTCTGACACACGGGAAGCGCTGTGGGCAGCGCAGGCCTGGCTTGGACTGACACTGTATCCCGTGTCCTGGTGTCTTGTGTCCTTGGCGAATGACCTGCTTTGAGTGTCTGTGAATTTTAACATACCATGTCTTTGTTTTTGTTTTCTAATACTTAACCTTTTGCTTCTGTCCCTCCCCTTCCCTCCTCCCCTGTCATCCCTCCGTGCAGCAGAGTAGAGGATGTCTGCAGATGCGTTTGGAGCCGGGGGCAGCGATGCCCAGCAAACTCTCCAGTCCTTCTGGCCTCGTGTCATAGAGGAAATCAGGAACCTGACTGTGGTACGCTCATTGAAACAGACACACACACACACATACCAACAGAATGAACACTAAAATTCAAATGTTTAATATTGTCTCCCAAGACTCATGAAAATCCCTTTGTGCACTATTCTTTGCCACCAACCGAACACCCATCTGTTCATTTCAGAAGGATTTCCGTGTGCAGGAGTTGCCTCTGGCTCGAATCAAGAAAATCATGAAGCTGGATGAGGATGTCAAGGTAAGAGGAGAGTCAAAATAATTGACACATCATTTGAAGAAAATATTTATTATGAGGTGGGTGACCAGTAATGAAACTATGATATTAGATAAATAATAGAAACTACATACAGTAGATAAACTATATTGAGAAAAGGAGAGAAATGCACTACAAATGTGTTTGGCTTCCTCATTATTTTGAATAACTACAGACATAAGATCAGGCAAGTCTGGGAAAAGCAAGTGCCTTCTACGAGTGCTCAGACCACTCAGTGCCCATGAATGGTCTGTTGGACTGAACAGCAAAGATTATTATATAATGGAAATAATATTATCAGCTCTTATGCATTCAGCAATGTCTGGTGATAAGAAGTCCATTATTTATATCAAATGGGTTTACATCAAAACATTGTGCATAGAGAAATAATCAAGCATCATTAAGTAAAATTACAAAACAGATTGTGTAGTAAGTAGCTGTTAATACCACTTAGTGTAGCCATTAGCAGTAGCTGTTGAGCTGATTTGACCTTGTGTAGCTTCACATTGCAGAGATTCTGGCTGCTTTTCTAAACATATTCCTCATTTTGACAAGTTGTGGTTAAAGTTGAACAACTGGGTAAAGTAAAAGAAGGATTTGATTTTATTGGGCTACCAATCACTTAAAATATACCTTGATATTAATTCACGAGCTTTATTCAAAGAAACTAATCTGCTAACATTTGTCAGTTGCATTCAACTCGACAGTAAAGGCACATGGGGGAGTGATTATTTTTCCCTCATTACAAGAGATTATCAGCCAGGACTGTTCGTTCATGGTCTCTAAAGACAGAACCTTGGAACATGTGTGTGTATGTATGTGTGTGGCTCGAATGTGTCGTGTGAAGAGCGCTATCCCCTTAGTTAAGCAGCAGCTTAAAGTGGTAAAGAGATCAGGAGATCACTAACATATCTGAAGACAAGACCCTTCTGGCAGCCCTGACACAGCAGCTTTTCACTGCATGTGTGCGTGCACATGTGAGCGGAGTGGCATTATTTCAGCCCGTCTTGTACATTTAAGCTTCACATTTATGTCCGTATACTTAACTAATTATATTGTGTGGTCTGGTCTGAGACTTCAGTGCCACTCAGTATGAGGAAATAGGGTTTCAAGCTATGCAATTTGCCACTTAAGGCTGACATAACTGTGACTTTACAACTGAAGAGGCGTGAAACAGTTTTGTTTGAGTGATGTTTTGGAGTTTAAACAAATGAATGAATTTATTGCTTATTTTGCAGCACCTGTGAGATTAATGCATCCATTTGTTAGTCAGGTCCTGGTTGATTTATGTAGCATATAGCATGTGGGCGTATTTAACCAAATGTAACTCCATCTCGACCGTACAGATGATCAGCGCAGAGGCTCCGGTCCTGTTTGCCAAGGCAGCTCAGATATTCATCACAGAGCTCACCCTCAGAGCATGGATCCACACCGAGGACAACAAGAGACGCACACTACAGGTCAGACACACACATAGTTATATGACCTCTGTTCCCGTCGTCTTCTTTTTACTCCTTCATATCCTTCTTTACCTGTTCCTCCATATCAGATCACACTTGTGTTTCCCTCTCTCCTGTTTCTTTACACATCTTTATTCTACCACATTTTTCTTTTCAACTCTTCGAACTCCAGTCCCACACCCATGCATCATTTTTACTTTTATATTCACAAAGTACTTGTGTCTGTGTGCATATACAAGCAGAGGCCCCATACCAGCATCCCCTTGAGGAATATCCCTCTGTTTGAAAGCAAAGCCATGCGGGCACCGGTGACCCACTTTTCCCTCCGGTGCCATTTTGCCTGCTCTGCTGTCCCAAAGTTGAATAAGATGGACTCTGGGAATGATGCGAGTTGAAGAAGGAAACTGGGAACATGAGAGTGCTGATGGGAACAGTTGGGAAAATCAGACTAGAGCTTGTCTCACCTGGATGTCAAGAGGGGAAAAACTGTGGAGTAGAACATAAAAGTCCTTAAGTCCACTTTATCCATTCACATACCTCTGAGAGATTAGCAGCCCATGGATATGCGTGTGTATGCCAACGCAGGTAGAAAAAGAGGCTGGAAAAAAAGACAGCGTAATCGCTTTCATCGCAGCGAGTCTCGGAGGAGTCTTAAATTGAAGACCTACTTTGGAAGTGTGTTCACTTTGCTGTTGTTTTGGCTTATCTCTGTCCCAGGGTTCAATTTTTTTTAGATGAAACTCTCAGTTGGAGGATCTCTGCACCGCATGCTTAAAATAGAAACTCCATTTACTGTGAAAGTTTACATGAGAATTACATTTTACACCACAGATGACGCATTAGATACACGTGACAACTCATGAATGTGTGATTCACTTGTGTCTACGTGAGGGAAGACAGTGCTCTCCGTTTCCACATGCTCTCAGTCCTATTGTGAAGAGGGCACGCCAATTGGTTTCACCATAGCAACGCTCATCAATAGAACAAGTGTAGATGTGACCTGGTGCTACCAGATATTAATCAAGCGACTATAAATAGCCTCTAGTGCGGGGAGGGCCACAATGGGGGGTCCTGACAGCCAATATCCTGTGGAAAATTCCACAGAGACAGCACACTGCCGTGGATATGGGAAGGGGTATAGCAGCTGTGATCATGAGGGCAGGAAAACGTCATTCCTGTTAATTTCCACCCGTCTCAAACACAGGTTTATGATTGTGATGCTAGGGTGTTTGGTTTTTATTAATCCTTAAGTGCCTTAAGTGACTGTTGGGTAAAAAAAAAAAAGAAAGTTGTTGAACTTTCATGTAACCTTTCTAGAGCTGCAATTCATTATTTTCATCTTTGATTAATTTGCCAATCCATTTCTTTATAGTTTTGTCAATAAAATGTCAGGAAATTGTGAAAATGCAGATCACAGTTTCCCACAGTCCAAGGTGACATGATGAAGTTGTCCGACCAAAAGTCCAAAACCCAAAGACATTAAGTTTACAATAATAGAAGAAAACCAACAAATCCTCACACTTGAGAAGCTGGAATGTTTGCCATTTTTTGCTTGAAAAGTGACTCAAATTGTTAACTGATTTTCAAAATTGACTATTCGTTTCAGCTCTAAACTTATCCTCTCTTCCTTTGAGCTGAATTATCAAAGCAAATACCTGTTACAGTGCTACTGGGAACTTAATTTCAACTCCACAGTAGTAGTTATTTCTGGGGAGTTGACATTGAGGCCCTTGAGGCATGTTTATATATAGGTAGCTGTATGTATTGAATTAGCATAATCAAACTCTGACCTTATCACTTGACCTTTTGTGTCTTTGTCATGTTAACAGAGGAACGACATTGCCATGGCGATAACGAAGTTTGACCAGTTTGACTTCCTCATCGACATTGTGCCCCGCGACGACCTGAAGCCCCCTAAACGACAGGTAGGGAAGCACGCTAACACTGACTGGCAAACAGCTGGTGTATCCAAAGGTGATCTGAGTCTTGTCTCACACATGAAAGTTAGGCGTCAGAGCTGATTATCTGTGTCTTCATCTTTGTTGGCAACCTGGAGGTGCTGTAAACATCCTTGACTGGAAGCTGGGGTTTGGATAGCAAGGGCTTTCAGTCGGATGTTTGCAGCATCTTATTGCCTCTGACAGCCAACAGTAACCCCAGCGATGACACTGTAGTTTGGAATATGCCCTGTACCCGGGACATTTCAGACAAATTCAAGTGTCTTTTCTTAAGGAAAACAGAATATTATGTTTAAGTTTTGCTCAAGCTGGAACTTGATATACCGTATGAAAATTAAAGATGCCAGATGGAGGCGTGCGATATTTAAATTTGTTGTCAAGTAGACTGTCTCCAGGCATGTAAACATCCTACACTCTCAGCTGTGTTGTCATGGAGCTGGGAGAGGGGTGTTTACGCTTCTGGTGATGGAAAAACCTCATCAAGATGAAGCCCTGCTCATTAGTCAGTTATGGCGCAGGACGACACAGGTCAGTGTTCACTGACACTTAAATTGTGATAATTGTTAGACCTGGACTCAAGCACCCGTGCCAGCAAGCATCCAACCTGCTGAAGAGCGCTGAGTAAGCTGAATCCCAACACGCTCTGACGCTGCATTTCTGTGGCTGACCCTGGAAGAGGACGAACAGAGAAAGCATTTCCATACATAAATCAATAACTGTCACATTATTCAGTTTTTGTACACCTACAATACCTTGGAATCATAAATGTTTGGTACTGTTTTTTGTGTAAATTGTGCAGGTTGATCAGAGTTAACACCACGTTCAGTCTAGCCAGCCTCCAGGCCTGAAGTCTATGGTATTGACTTGTATGATGCTTGTAATGGATCTTAGGTCCAGATTACATTACTCTTCCCCAGCCGCAGCCCATCAGTTATTTATCAGATGTGCCCTCCTCTACCGTTACACCTACAAAAATAATTCATGGAGATGTAATGGACTGATAGGCCTCCTTCAATGTGTGTGTGTGTGTGTGTGTGTGTCATTTTCAGGAGGAGATGCGTCAGTCAGTAGCTCCAGCAGAGCCGGTGCAGTACTACTTCACTTTGGCCCAGCAGCCTGGAGCCGTACAGGTGCAGGGCACACAACAGGGCCAGCAACCTGGCGCACAAACAGCCACGACCATCCAGCCCGGACAGATCATCATCGCACAGCCACAGCAAGGACAGGTACTGCTAACAACCTGTTTCAGGGTTTGACACAAAGCACTTCACAGAGTGCGGTGGACTCGCACCAAAATTGAAACAAGCAACAACAAAATGAAAGCACAGCTAGATATGAGAATATCAGGCAGTGTGGAGAACCAAGTGAATTACAACTACAGCTGAGAGGCTGAGTTGCCCCCACAAAAACACACAAATAACCAGTCAAGGACGCCTCTGCTGAACTTCCAAGAACAAGATATTGTATATGTGTGTCTGTGTATCACGTGAAGGATTACCAGTCTCCCAAATAATGTTAAGTAGCACATTCTAGACTGCACCTGATCCCAGGAATCCTGCTATAAAAGGCTTGTTACTGAGGTAGTAACACCTGGCTTTATTGATATTAGTCTTAGCTCACATTTAGGAGCTGACCGCTCTCCCACCAGCAGGAATAACTGAACCTCAGAACACACCCAGTGCACATAACTACACACTTGCACACACTCCTCTGAAACCCTGCTGAGGAAACATGTGATCTGAACACTTTGTTTAGATGAATATGTTGAAATTATGTTTATAGACACATAAAATACTTTCTGTAACTGAAGTGATTGATGTAATTTGTGTCATTTTATTTTTCTTGCAAAATCCTTGACTCCAAAATAAACACATATCATCAGCTTTACAGTGTATGAATCTGGGCTGAGATCCTGGTTCATATAAGCATGAGGCACACACAGTATGTGTTGCCTTATAAGTTAATAATACAACAACAAAGGAAAAAAAACTTTAAGAATTAACTATCTAAAGCTACACACACTTTTTTTTCTTTTTTCCTGTTTGTCATTCTCACTAGCGCAGTGTGCATCAGCTACAAACAAATGAGCTGAGAGAAACAAAAACAGGGAATTAATAGCTGTTTAATAAAATGATCCAAGTCCCTTGCACATGCATATAAACACACACTCAATCTCTCACACGCACGCACACAGTATTGGGGAGTGAACATTCCCCCTCAGGATCATAATGCTTTCACTACCCAATAAGCTCACAGATATATTTGGGGAAACCTTTCAATTGTCTCTCTCTCTCTCTAATTGTCTCATTCCTACTACTTTTGCTCCTAAGCACTCTCTCTCCAGCTTGGTCTCTGCATGTCATGTAGTTATGCTGCTGGGTTGCTGTGGTGCTTCATGCTGCTTCAGCAGACTGCCTTTAGCTGAGCTGTCATACTCGTTTAGACCTGGCCTGATTCACTAGCGCTGCTACTGCTGCAGTCCCTGCAGAGAGCAGGGAGGTCACACTTTGACACTCACCTTATGTAGACTCCATTGTAAGCTATTTACAAGGTAGCACTTTAAAAGGTGGGCCTTACGGGAATAAGTGAAAGGTTTACATTTAAATCTTCAAAGAAGGTTTTTTGTTTGTTGAGATAAAAAGCTGGAATTTTCTAAGCTTCACCACAACGCTCTGTCATTGCAACTTGGTAATTGTACTTTTTGTACCTTTTTAAATATCTGGTTTGTTGTCTACCAGCTTAATCCCAGTGCACCTTTGCATCCTCATGATCCCTCTTTTCAGTATTCAGATTCTATAATTCCTTTTTTTTTTACTCCTGTGTTAACTAATGTAAATAAAGCTTAGCTTTCCACTACCCATCAAGCACATGTCATGTTTGGTGCAAGAGATTTGGTCGGTGGAGTGAGGTGCTAACAGGAAATGCTTTACAATACAGACAGACAAAAATAAAAATAAAAGACCGTGAAAGTTAGAATAGTGAAAGGTGATGGGCTCATTTCACACACTTTCTTTTTGTATCTGTGTCCATGTGCAGAGCTTTCAGTGTCACTAGTTGTCACTGTTGTACTGATTCTGCCATTTTTCCTCTCAGGTCACCAACTCTCTTATGAAACCACAGCTGACATTACTTAAGCTGCCATAAATGTCACTGTGGTGTACATGCATTTTTTAAACCTGTCTAAACACCACCATGATTGTTATTACATGTTTTTGTCATTTCACCGCAGCCCCTTTATCATTTCCCCTATTTTACTTGCATATCTGATAAACATGCTCCTAAATGTCATTTGCTGCTTATATGTCACAGTTTGCCGCTCTAACATTTAAGCTTTCTGCGCATACACTCCACACATGCTTATATTCATGTGTTAAGTTGTTGCAATCGCTGCTTTCTCACTGTGTGTCTTTCTCTCATTTTCTCATTCTCCACCGCCTGGTCGTTTTTTCTGTCGGCCATCAGATGCTTCAAGGTGCCACCATGCAGCAGTTACAGCAAGTGCAGGTGCAATCACAGGGCACACCCATCACGGTAAACACACATGCACACGTCCATTTATATGTATCGCTGCTTGTTGCCACAGCCCTGTAGGTGACAAGCTTCGGCCTGATCAGGTGACTGAGGTCTGTAAAGCCAGGCTCAGACTACAGTTTTAAAAGTTAGTAAAGTAAGAGTTTCAACCGATTTTTGAAATCAGGTTGCTCCACGCACATAAGGAGAAACTTCACAGATGTTCTTCTCTTTAATCTCAAACCTGCACACATTACAAGGTTTGAAAAGAATGGCGCATCACACACTACAGGATATTAAGATATTAAGGATGTTAAGGTTATTGTGCCAGATGTAGCAATGCACCACCTCACGTGATCTCACATGATCTCATGGGGAAGCAGATGTAGACAAAATGCTTTGCAGTGAGAAAAAAACAAAAGCAGAACATTAAATGAGTCTGGATGAAAAAGTGGTTGGAGAGATGTGGTCATCACGGGTTGTCTGTTCTTCAGCAAAAACTGGATGTGAGATGTCAGTTGTAATATCTGTCAACAGTAGTATGCTAGCTAATGTTAGCCTCAAGGGCTAGAATGTTTACCGTTGCTTGGCAACACCGTCAGCTCTCTCTCATTGGCTGTTGTGGTCCCGCTCGGAAAGTAGTGATGTAATCATCCAGATTTTAACTCCTAAATATCAAACATGTTTGAAATTATCTGGGCTGCTCCGATGAGTCTGCGAGCAGTCCTGGAGGTTTAAGATTGGATCTGCAAACCCTTCACATTACCAGACAATCTGGGCCGAACATCAGTACAGACCAAGGTCGAAGACTAGATTTCCCCTCCGATTGTCGGGAGGGGTGAATCGGGGATAAAGAGGTCCGAAACTCCTGTAGTCTGAGCCCAAAGCATCAGATCAGGTGGCCTTTCCTGGATGGTGTGACAGATAGAGGAGAATGAGAGGTCTTGAAATCTGCTTTGTCACCTCATGTCCTCGTGTCTTTTGTGCCTGCATGATGATCTTTTAACACTGTTAAAATGAAGGGACACATGAGCTTCATACTGCTGGGTTACAGTCCTTTTCCAGGAAAGTTCGTGATTTCCTGGGTCTTTGCTTTGTGTCAATCATAAACCACATGCCTGTACTAGCTGTTGTTAAACAACTAATATGTTACTTCTGTCTCTGTGTCCCTCTTTCTTTTTTTCTGTATTTCTGTCTTTCTGTCTCTTCTTTAATCTCCCTCAGAGCGCTCCAGTGGCCATGCAAGTGGGTGAGGGCCAGCAGGTACAGATTGTCCAGGCTACAGCCCAGGGTCAAGCTCAGACAGCTCAAGCCCAAGGCCAGACCATGCAGGTCATGCAGCAGATCATCACCAACACAGGAGAGATCCAGCAAATTCCGGTAAGAAATGGCGTTAAGCTGGAAAATAAAAGTGATGGGCATTAGAGGAGGAAGAAGCTGAAGCATTTGGTGATAAAGCAAGCAGTGGAAAGTAAGGTCAGAGATTGGAATGAGAGGAAGAAGAGAAAGCCCCAGGTTGAAACAGACAAAATGCCATAGTAGCATGCTTGCTGCATGTTGTTACTGTCATGGTGGTTGACATCGTGGTACTTAATTAACACTGTGTTTTTAGTGAATTAGTCATCCTTCACTGTTTATTGGGAGTCATCACACATTCGTTTTAGAAAGTTAACAATTCACCAGAGGCAAGTGAATGATTATTGTCTAGAATAGGAAAATGGCTGTGACCTCTGCGTTCAAATGACATTTGCTTTAAACCAAACTTTGTCTCCCCCCTGTGTCGGTTGGGTGTAGGTGCAACTAAACACAGGCCAGCTACAATACATCCGTTTAGCCCAGCCTGTCTCCGGAGCACAAGTGGTTCAAGGACAGATTCAGACTCTCGCCAACACCCAGCAGGTGATTACAATGAGAGAAAAAAAAAAAAAAATCCGTGAATGAAATTAAAAGAATCTACCGATCAACCTGATATCCGAGCATTCACATGGTTCAATTAGTTATGTGTTGAAAACGTACAGTAAATTAATAACTTGTTTTGTTTTCAGATCACGCAGACAGAGGTACAGCAAGGACAGCAGCAGTTCAACCAGTTTACTGATGGACAGGTAATGAATGCAAAAAACATATATATGTAATGTGTAAAAGCTTAAACTTTGACAGACACATTTTGAGATACAAAGTCACTTTTATATATGTAGACCAAAATCACAAATTATGGTACTAATTTGCCTCAAAGGGCTTTACAATCTGTACAACATAAAACACCCACTATTGTAGACCCTTGATTCGAAAAACGAAAAAACTCAAAAAAATTAACCCAAAAATAACCCTTTAATGGGGTGAAAAAACAAAGAACCCTCAGAAAGAGCAACATAGGAGGGATTCCCATGTGTATTGAATATTGGTCTATTTTCAGGCATGTGATTTACTCGAGTTTGTTCATTTCTGGCTTGTTAGCATTATTAGCATAATTTTAATTAGTACTCACAGGTACCTCCTTGAAGGAAAATGAGAAAAACTCCAAATGTAACTCCACATCTGACTACACCCACACCTTCAACCTCTTTGTCTTTCTGTTTTTACAGCAGTTGTATCAGATTCAGCAGGTGACGATGCCAGCAGGACAGGAGCTGACCCAACCAATGTTCATTCAGTCCACCAACCAGACAGCTGACGCACAGGTCACGCAGGTCAGCACTGACTGAGCCCAACCAGGAACCTTTTCTTCACACACACACACTCACACATACACACACACACATACATACAACACACACACCAGCCCATGTGATGCCGACACATGCAACCGACTCTGTCAAAGGACACTTGATAATCTTGATTTTAAGCACTGCTCATTTAGACGAGGGACCTGAAATCTTGTAACACTCATTTTTTTTGTAACAAATTTAGTACACTGGATCAAAAACCAAAGGGATACTGATTGACTCGCTCATGAAAACATGTTAAATTGCATCAATGCATAGTCACAGTTTACGTTTTTGTACATCTGTAACCCCACATCTGTGCCGAAAGTGTGCACCCACTGCCACAGTCCCTGACAACAGTCTACTCTTCCTTTCATCTCATGTCCAAACTTTTAAAATATGAAAAAAAAAGTGTGTGTTTTATTCCTTCCTGTCTGCTCTCCATTTGGAAATGATTTGGGAAAGTGTCCATCTCTGTCTACATGACCTGCTTCTGGCCAGCTTATCTGTGGTCGGAGGAAGCCGTGGGACTCTTCACCTCTTGCTTTCCTTATGGGAAGACATGAATCATACCCTCTTCATTGTTTGTCATGTAGTTGATGGATGAAATGAAGCCATATACCTCAGATATCACTTTTTACAACAAGTCAATCTAAGGGATTGCCAGAAGAGGTTTTAAGATTCAATGATAAATTCATGTAGTTGTGTTGTTTTTTCCACTTTGATGATGAAGCATGACGTAACATTGTAAGGGCTTCAAACTGTATAGGTTAACTGTATGTGACACAGTCGTCTTTACTCTTCTATTTTGTTCCTTTCATTCACACACTCTCTTCATCCCTCTGTCTTGAGAGCGGGGAAGCTCTTCTCTGTCTCTATGCAGTTTCACTCTACTCGGGTGGTTCTGGAGTCTTGTGCCCTGGTTTAAGTCTCATGTACAAACACATGACTCCGTCTGGAGCAAAAAAAAAAACAAAACAAAAAAAACACCCTTTTTATAGATATCTCATTTTTTTCAATACAAGTGTTTTTCTTTTGATTTTGAAATGATGTTTGGCCTCATATCTATCTCATCATTTTTTGTACAGTAATGATTATTATCAATGTTCTTCTTATTGTTGTTTTTGCATGTAGTTCAAACTGCCAGCATGACATGCAATAGATAGGTACAATTTTATTTTTGATGTTCCTTTTTGTAAACAAACTTTGTTTGTGAGAAAAAATAAAAACCATAACTTGTCTAAGAGTCTTGTTTACATCGTATTTTTTTTGAGTGTGTCTTGGTAGCTCATCTTCTTCTTTTTGTTGTTTTATTTTAGGTGAGTTAAGCACCTTACTGGTGTGTGGACAGTAGACAGGGAGACAGGTGAGAAATGCAACAGCACACCAGGAGATAAGACTGTCACCTCCTACTGTATTTACAGGTAGACGCATCACAACAGCACAGCCCAAAGTATAATGTCCTTTGTTGCTTTTATAGGTACTCTGATCTTACAGGTGTGAAATGAAAGCAATGTCATAAGACAAAGATAAAAGTGTTTTAATGCTCAAGACTTATTTTAACTAAGGACACAAGAAAACATTGATAGTACTCGTGTGAGGCTTGTGTTGTTTTTCCAAATGGCCATAGGAGGGCAGCACTCATCCAGTAAATTCCACTGTTATAATAAGAACACCTGATTTATTGCCAAGCACAGCTTTAACATTCTTCATCACTAGCTTTGTTTTAGCAGCATGGACATATCAAAAGTGTACAACACTACAATTGTCTGGCAAAAGTGTGCAATCAGTATCTACACATTGCACCCAAACCAGACTATATGAACACCACTAATCTTATTTCTGCTACCTTCCTTGAGTGCTGGAAAAGCTTCATGTGCCAGAAAGGGCAAGCGGTTAACAATAGAGTCACGAGTTATTTGGCTGGAGACTGCTCAGCTCCTGTGAGATCAGACTGCATTCCTTATCCGACCTAAATCTTAAAAGGAAGAGAAGTAATTATGGTGGAACAGAAAATTAGGTAGGCAGAGAGATGCACACTGTTCATAATGTTCCAATTTGCCCCAAGTAATAGACCTCACATTCAACATTGTGTCAGTGCTGAAAGTTCAAAGATGGCAAGTATCTTATCTAGCAGTGTGAAAACAAATTAATTTCCCCACATATATGCTCATAGTGACCCCTCGCTACACAATTGTCTGGTTAAGCCACGGTAGTCAGTGCCACAAGTAAACATAACTTAAACCGGAGGGCCCTTTCTTAATCGACTTAATCACTGAACAATAACTGCATTAATGAGTGCAGACTCATGCTTGGCTCTTTCTAATAAGAAGAACAAGGATTGTGAGAATGTTTGAGCTTAAGTCAAGCGTGAAAAGGATTGTCTGCTGGTATTTTTCTTGGCTGGCTCGTCTGGTCAGATCAAGGCAACCATGGCCAGATGAATTGGGGCTGACCACTTTGGCCGTGGTCTGCACCTTGTGATAGGGCCACAACACCAGTTGGTCTCACCATGTTAGCAACATAACACCAATGAAGAGTCACTAAGATGAGGTTTGTTTTTGATCCTCTTTTCTCTTTGTCTGAGGTGTTGGGATATTTTCTTTTAATCATCATCAAACCATAATGCAAGCTTTTCCCAGGTCCTGGCATTACAGTGTTGTGTAAGAATAATGTGACACTTCTATGATCCCTGTAGCAAAATTCTCTTATCTTGCTTATCTCCCTTCACAAGGAGCTCAGAGTGCAGGGTCAGCAACAGAACAGCACCTCTGGAGGTGAAACAGATTCACAACCAGGTTGTCCAGTTTCTGGCTCATTAAAAGTATTAAAACACAGTACATCAATTCAAACCTCAAATGGTATTAAATGCCCCAGAGTTTGTTGATAAAGATATTAAACCGCTTGCTTCAGGTAAGAAAAAACTTTTTGTTGTCAGCTCTTGTTGTAAAAGGCACAATATAGTTAAGTTTGAATACATTTTAAGTTAAGCTTATTTTATTTGAGTCGCATGAATAGCATTGGAACTGCAACATACAATTATGCACAAGCACCAGGTGCACTATATTTAATGTTTGTAGCGAAGCGCTAATTCACAACACCTGTCCACAGAAGGCTTTTTAAAAAAGTTAAAATGGAAAAAAGAAAAGGAAAAAAACAAAAACATCCACAAAAATACGAGAACAATATTGTGTCTCTTTTAGCAATGTTTTAACATCTCTATTGAAAAAATTGTGTTGCATCTTTAACTCAGTGAGTAGACAGTTCCATAGTTTTGTTCCTTTAACAGAGAAGTCTGATTGTCCATATGAGGTTTTGTGTATTGTTTTTTTACATTTAGTGAGAGGACTCAAGCCATTGTGACACAGAATGTAAGGATTCAGTAAGCTGGTCAAACTTAAACTAAAAATGAACTATTTCCTATTCTGATTGCATGCCACATGGCCAAAGAGTTCACAATCTGGTTTGAACCTCAGGGCCTTTATTGCATGTCATACCCTTATCCGTATCTGTATGTCTCCATGCTATCACCTATCAAATAAAGGCAAAAATGCCCCAAAATGATCTAACTACCTTAACAGATTCTTGAGCTTTTATTGCATTATGATTAACATGCTCTCCAAAAAAAGGCCCACATTTCAGTAGTTATTAATTATGATGAAGATAAATATCTTCCACTGACACCCTGTCAGCAGCTCTTTAGCTGCTGACAGAGCCTCAAAGGTAGGTCCAACAGTTGAGTAATGTCCTTTTTAATACACCGCCTTCCAAATCGTTTTGGTCCATTCAGAACAGTTGAGAAACATTTTTTCCATGAGGCAGAAACCACTCAAATGAAACTTTTAGTTCAACACTTGAACTGTAACAGCTGAGTGTTCTTCCTGCTCTGAGCTCTTCCACATTCAGAAAGACTTCAGTTTAAGATACAGAAGAATGACTTTTAGGACTTATTAGGAATTAATTATTGTAGCCTCACTTAATAGACTGGAGACAAATCTTTTAACCCTGCAGACTTTAACCTTTTACCTTTCATGGACTGGATTGAGTCTGACTGTTAATAAGAGGAAGGGACTTTTGCCTTCTGTATGTTTCAAAACCAGCCACTTTTTCAATATTTCTACTTCATTGTGTATCTTTTTATAGCACAGTTTGTATGGGCCAAGGAAGTGAGGTAGTGTCTACACTGCAGTCCCCTCCACCCCTCTACAGTAAATGGTTGTCTTTAAAACGCTGCTTACTTCTAGGAGGAGCCTGCTCACTCACTGCTGTAAAAGAACTAGTGGTAGTAAGTTACAAAGGATCTTTTGACTAGTCATGAATGGGCCACTGAGTGAGGTCTCTACCCAAACTACTGTAATTTCCTGCCTCAGTCACTTCAGTCAGTCACACATGCATATTCATCACACATAGGAAAACTGCATCATGTCAGCTGATGTTTTTACAGCGTCTACGTGATGGTTGGAGTGCGTTGTACAGCGGGGGTTCTTGCTCCAAACACGGCACTGTTTGATACTGTTTGATACAATGTCATTTCATCTCTCCAAAGACTATAACCAGACGTATCATAACAACATTAACCCAACACAACAGACATTGTGTCAACAACTCATCTGCCCCCTCCCTGCTTGTCCTCTCTCAACGTTCCTCTGATCTTTTCCATTAAGAAAAATTTTTGTTAAAGAGGACGAACCAGATGAAAAACGAGAGGAGAAAAGAGATTAAATAAAGGCAAACAAGAGTGCGGTCTGAGAAAGCCATTAAGTGGCGTAAGCAAACGTCCAAGCGGAAATAAAAGGTTGGTGGGGGTCGGACGGAGTGAGTTTATGCTGTACTTTGTATAGTGCACAATTGCTGATGTGAGTATTTTTAAGTTCCCATAGATTCCCTGAGTGGCTGTCGAGTCCCGGAGCTCAGTGGGCTCTGTGGGGCGTGAGTGAATGCTTGGAGTGAAGAGTGCAGTGGAAAAACAACAGAAAGGGGAGAAGTGGGCGTAAAGGGAACACAACAGCCGCCTCTTAACACTGGGCCCCTGTAGTCCACCCTGGGCCATCCCCGACTGTAATTCCACCCTCGTACAAGAGTTGTTGACGAGTTTTTAAATGTTTGTATGAGTGTGTGAGATCTATGGAGGTGAGCTCCTCCTTATGGTCTTTCCACATTCACAGTTTACAGTCTGACCTTGCTCAGCTGTTGTATGTTGTCATGGGGTGGCCTTTAGCCCAGAGCACACGTTGGATCCTCAGCCCAGCTGCAAGTGTTGATTACTGGATGAAAGTAACACTGCAGCAGGGCTGGTACTGTAGCAGAGAGCGGGGTTGCACGGCTTTGCCTCTGTGAAACTTTGATGTAAATCCCTGAGGCTACGAGCAGGGCCGACCTATCCATCGACACCTTCCTCCTTTGTCGCCCCCCTGGCTCAGTGTGGACTGGTGAGAGACGGAGAGGGAGGAGGGAAGGCAAGGGAAGCCAGGGGAGGAAAGGAAACCAGGCTAACAGAGAGAGAGTTGTAGCGGGAGATCCACAGGATGCCGTTGTGTTGATGTTTTGATTGTACTTCATCCTCTCATTGCGGGGTGGTTAGGGTCCACAGGACTCTACTGTTAGATGACCCCCTTCCCAAATTAGATTCCCCTGCCCTTTACCTTTCTATCATTCATATCTACACTCATTTTTTAAGAGGACAGAAATATCTGTTACACCTTTGCCAACACCTGTGGGAGGTGTACATTTCAGCTTTGCCCTTCTGGAAGGCCTAATCCTTAATTTTTCCACCATATAAAGAGCTAAATTCACTTATAATTGAAAGTATTACATTTATAAATGAAATATTACCATTTTATGCGCTTGACAACCGATCATGATCACAAATGTAATTCTGTTTGTATTTCCAAATACCACTGAAGTCAACAGACTTGTTACAGTAGCAGAAAGTGATGCTGGTGGACTTAGTTGCTGGCTCTGTGTTAAAAGAACCATCAATCAGTTTAGGAGTGGTAGCCAATCCAATGTTCCAATGATCTCATTTGAAGCCTGATAATCAGACTGAATTGCCATTTTGTTATTGAAAACACTGAAGTTGAAATGTAGGCAGCAATTTAGATATCTGGAACCAGGCTAGGGCCAAAACACTGAACTATAAGAGCGGATTACAGATTGTGTCTTTAAAAAGTTGAATGGCAACCAGGACTCTTGCATAACAATTCTGATAATCGATTATTTGTTTAAGTCAACACCAGGTCCCAGTTTCTCAAATGTGAGGTTATTGCTGCTTTCTATATTCACCATGATATAAAACTGTTTTTGGATTGTTGGTCAGACAAAACAAGCAGTTTAGTCTTAGGCCTTGGGAAATTTTGATGGGCATTTTTTGCCAATTTTCTGACCTTTTATAGACTAAACGGTTAATTGATAAATTGAAAAAATACTTGACTTGATTAAGGAATAATGTAAATAATTGTTAGCTGCAGCCATAAAGTCTATTAAACTCTTGCTCTTTCTAAACGCAAACAAGCTAAAATCTGGCAACATGCATTCTGCTCTTTAAAGACACAAGATCCATTTGGAAAAAGTCACATAACATTTCAGACTGATTCATCTGTATTAACACAGTACAGCTGTCAACAGTTCATTCCATTTCATAGCCAACACTCATCCATCAGTCTATATATGTGATACTAAGTAAAGAGTTAAGGATTAGTGATGTTAAGTTATGCAATAGGAGTGAGCCCTGGGAATAATGTCTAGATTTGTGACTTGTGAGAGACTCCAGCCACATTCCCACATGTCATTCCACAGACCTGCATGTTCCATAAACTGCGGCAGCCACAATGGGCAGGAGCGCACATAGTCAGCATGAGTAACCTCCCTCTGCTGTTGTTATGGAACACTTTAAAACTTGTATAATGCCAAATGCATGTCAGCGCTACACAGTCAGTTTCTCTATTTGATGCAGGCAGTAATATACATTTTAATAATATAATAATATAGTAATTTAGTAATATTGTCACTGAGGAGTGCGCACTTCAGTGGGGGACTAGAGATGTGAGTGATGAGGTTCTGCAGGTTTGTTCGTCTTTGTTTTGCAGAACCTTTCCACTCCTGTGGAATTTAACTTCCAGCACATCCAAGTTAACAGATGACCTGGTGCTTCTGTTTTAGCTGAACACAGATATTGTATGTTCAAAGAAATAGATCATTGTTAGTTAGCCTGGCATTTTGCTGATGTCACATCTGGTGGTTAGATGATACAGTGAGGCCAGCAGGAGTTTGGGGACCACCTCTCACAATGCATTCCCCGGAGGCCCTCGGACAGGTGATCTCTCTACAGGGGCACTGTGCTCCATAACCCTCAGTATTTATGTCATAACCGCAGGCCAGTGTGTGTCACAGTCATAGATTTAGAAAGCTCTGTCTACTGAGGAGGCTGTGGTTAGTGTCGCTGTGTCCCCCAGCACCTGTCCTTCACTCCTGTAGCCATGGATTTAAGCCCCCTCCCACAATAAACACAAGTGGCCTTTTCATTTCAGAGCAAAGGAAAGTTGTTATCTCACGCTCTGGTCATTGAAAAAAAAGCATGTTTGGATTTCCCTAATCACTCAGAGAAAGTATCCGGTGCAATTTGATACTTATAAACTTCTCCTTGGATCATTTCATAATGATTATACAGCATTTAGGCACATATGCATCATCAGCAGCTCCTATCAAACTTAGTAGATCGACCAGAGATATTTCATTCTTCCGGAACAGACTCATAAACAAGAAAACCACTGTCCGGTCTCTCTCTCCCCGCCACTGCGTGCATCCCATGCTCATACCCATCCCGTGCGCATAGTCCTCGCCTCTCGCCAGCGCTTCTGTTTCTGCACGTCAGCTCGCCACAGAGGGGTTTTTCCGTCTTTGCAAGCTTTTACAAACCAGATGCAAACATCAGCAGGCGTTTTTTTATTCCTGGCCTTTGTACAGAGTTTTAGAGTTGGTCGCTGGCGATTCTTGACATCATACTGATGGTCTTCACTTCTGCGCGCTCCACCCCGCCTGCCGGAGCGGAGCGCTGGACCAGAGAGACGCACACGGAGGGGAGAGCAGGCTGATGTTAGCGACTGTTGCGAGTCTCAGTCTGCCAGTTTAAAACTGTAGAAACAGCTAAGACGAACTTAATGAAAGAATGCTGCTTACTATAGTTGGATATAGTTGGTTTAGATAACGTGGATCCACATTGCGCTCGCTTGCTTTGTAGCCTTGTTTAGTGGTTTATAACTGCACGCTTAAAGTGTATTTATGGTAATAGATTTAATGCTTAATAGGGGCCAGTTTGTGCTATCATTTCTTCAAAGTGATGGCAGGTCGTTAGCAGCTCAACTTCATTGTTTTCTTGGAGTTGGTGCATGTGTAATTACTTCTCTGCACCCAACTGATTACCTCTCATATCTGACTCTTAACAATGATCGCTGAAGGTCACGTTTCAACGCGACGCACTTGGCCAATTATTGTATATCGTTTCTTTGGCGACCGTGTCTTGATTTACAGATAACTTTTACATCTTAACAAACCAAACCGAGACCGGAAAAAATAGCAGGGATGACATTTACTCATGTGTTTTAGAAGTTGACTGGTTTAAGTCCACTTTATAGTCGAGACAAACCGGACTATGACTCGGTCACAACTTTGCTCTGCGCTCCTGCGGATGACCCAGTGAAAAGTGTCAAATCATATGTAGTTAAATCGCGTCGGCCTGAAGATGTTAGGAAGTCCGTCAAACAACGGCGGCATCAGAATGCTGGTGCCCCCTGCTCCGAACGACGACAGGCGGGTAGAGTTCGTGGCTCTCACCGCTGTCCACACGGAGAGAAGCGAGCCGTCCACTCCGGAGCGCGGACACCCGTCTCACCGCACAGGGCTGCTGGGCACCCCGCTGCCCGGGCCGCCCGGACCCCGGGCCAACGCGTCCGCCACAAGCAAACGCTTCAGAAAGTTGCAAAACTGCCTGTACAACGTGCTGGAAAGACCAAGAGGATGGGCATTCATCTACCATGCATTCATGTAAGTTTAACATCATTGTTGTTTTTATCTGTAGCCTAAGTGACACAAAATTGAGCAAAAACTCAGCATTCTGCTATTTTCTGTTTTGTTTTAATAAGTTTTTAAAGCCTCGTAAAGTTAGAGCGCGCAGCCACATGCTACTAGACAGGCTACTCTGACTTGTTTCCACTCGTGTTTTGATCACTATACGCCGGCAGTCCTTTGATGAATTTTCCAATTAACCAAGCAGAGTTGCTTATGCGGCAATTAGCTCGGCCATATGCCATACATCATCTCAACACGGGGTCCACTGTTCAATTTCCCCTTGTCTCTGTCTGATTAAATCATCGAGAGGACGTTGGATATTAAATTGAATTTATCCAAATCCACAGGGGGTAATTGTCATTTTTTAAACCAAAGTCCCCCTGTAAACAGTTTTGATGCTTGCTGATAGTCACACTTTTGAAATCCTATTCAGTAAGTTTTTACTTTTTTTATGAACTGGCATGCTTGACTAATGAGTTAGAATAATAGAGGCTGTAGGTTTTTAATGGCAGTAAATTAAAAAGAAGACATCACTGATTAATTATAAGTGTGGTTAAAGTAACTTTATTCTGACTGGACTTCTTGTTGTAAGATTTTTCTGACAGGTAAATGATGCATAGATGCCCATGACTTGTCAGCAAAATCTTACCAATTAAACACATGCACCAAACAGAGCTCAAACTAATGCAACTCTTCCCCACTGCAGAAAGTACTTTGTCAGGGCTTGTGCCATATACTTTATAACATAAACAACATGTAAACCCTGGAAAAGTATGAGCTCACTAGAAGCAGTGCGTGCTCCCCTCTGACAGACCAACAGCTTAGGAGTTATATTTGAAACATACAGCAATCACCAGGGTATAAAACACGGCTCTCAACACAGTAAAACTGAACAGAATTGTTATTGGGTTGATTGTGAACCTGTTTGAGATTCAAATTTAGTTCACAAAAAGCATGGTGCACATTGCAGGCCTTTGTGTCCCATTAAAAGTCAAAGTTCACTCAGTGCGTATTTCAGTTTCTTTTATGTGAAGCCCGGGACAGTTGTGCAGCAGCAGTCTTGCAGCTGTGTCTGTGTCTGGTACATAGTAGACAGAGCATTATGTGTGGGAGCTCCTTGGCTTTCTGTGTCGTTGTTTAGACAAGTACAGCTGTCTCTCTGCCAATGCCATCATGTGTTTATATCAGAGGGAAATCCCACTGTAGAGCCGCAACTCTCATATGCATTCTCATCATATACCGTCGGCACTAGGCCTGTCACAATAACTTCTTTTGTTGGACAATATATTGTCCCAGAAATAATTGCGATAAATGATATTATTGCCATTTTAAGACAATTTTATGCCACTGATATAATGATAATATAATAGCATAATAATGCATGTACATCCTTTTAAAGAGCAATGAACTTTTTTTCAGAATATTCCAACATTGGGATTGGAATGTGAAAAAAATCTTTCCCATGACATGCAAGGTTAGTCGGGATTGCACACGGCTCCCTCCCTCCGACATCGTAAACATGGAAGTGGCCGGGCAGTAATGGTGGCGGGGAGGGACCGGGGCAACATGGGCGGGGGGATCAGAGTCTGGGCTTTACGCTTGCGTTAAAATTATTCACGATTAATGCCATATAAGCGGCGCCGCTCACTTGCACTTGCACTGTATTCCCCCTCGGGATGTGCACAGCGAGCAATGGCGGTGACTACTTACTTAGCCAATGTGACATGACTAGCCTATTCGCCGCTAATGCAGAGTGTAGGTGATCTGCCCTTCAGACTCACACGCCGCCTTCCCCTTTTTTAATTTTAACAGCAGGAGAGAAAAGTGGATTTTATCAAAATGCTAAAACCTTCCGGAAACAACCTGCTGAAATAAGTAGACAGATCATTTGTCTCAAATAGATAGACCACAAACAATAAGTTATGATGTTTATTCTGGTATCATGTTGGTGACATTCTTATGTAAACACAATGAGTAGTATCGAGGACAGCAAAAATGATCAAGGTCATATATCGTACGATAAGTCGATATACAGACATGATAATGCCGATAATTATGTTATCATACGATAAGTCGATAACATAATTATCGTGACAGACCAGCATGCAACTGTAGTCTCACTTTGTCCTTCACCTCTTTCACTTCTTTCTTTTCTATTCCCTCGACACGAACACTCGGCACACACAGAGCTACATGTCATGTACTGTGTTCCTCATTAAGAGCTATGTGGCCTTTGCAGGGTAGCTGCTGGTGGCATTCTCCCTGACATTACTGGATGGCAGGCGTGGATGGCAGCTCTGCCATTGTTGTTATTTCTCTGTTAGGACGGCAGAGCAGGCGCTCGGAGGTGGCCAGATCACGTTTCAGATACCACGGCCTCAAAGATGGAGCTGGACTGACTTTTGAAGTGAGAAGCTCCTGTGATGGATTGTTCTATGCCGCTGTCTCAAAAGCTGGCAGAATATACCTGACACTAAAACCTTAGCTAGACTTTTGTGCTTGCTCGTTGATATGAAATACGTCAGGTGCACATATGTCTAGCTGAGTGCATCATTCCCTTGATACTGTATCACCCTGAGCTGTGCATTTGTTTTGATTAATTACATGTAAGTCGCTCACCACGCTGAGAACTGTAGCATGTGTGAGGTAAATTCATTGTACATTGAAGCTCAATTAAAGCGGCGTTGATCTGTTGTAATTACATTGAGCCATACACTGCTGTGTATGGCTGCCGCTAACTTCCTGTGATCCTTTAATTAGTCCTGGATTGTAACTGGGGACGCTGGAGCAGATGCGTTGCTTCTAGAGAGCCTCTCTTTGCAGGTGTGTGTTGGAGTGTGTATGGAAAAGGGGTGAAGTAGCTCTCTACTGTAATGTCTCTCCACGGGCACCCACTTAAGTCCCACCACACCCCCCACGCTTAACCCTCGGCGTTGCTGCCACAGCTGCACAGAAGATGCATCCCCACAGAGACAGATTTCCTTCTTAGATAAAGGTCTTAGGGTAACTTTAACATCCTGCCTCCTGAACGGCTCAGGTTACAATACTGTGAACTGTTTCACATTTTAATGTTTCCTGTGGATGAGACACTTCTTCAAACACTCTCTGCTGCAAGTGTAACAGCTGTATGCTAATTCAGAGCTTGCATTTAGTTCCTCTTCTCTCCTCTCCTCTCCTGTCCTTTCTTCTCCTCTCCTCTCCTCTCCTCTCCTCTCCTCTCCTCTCCTCTCCTCTCCTCTCCTCTCCTCTCCTCTCCTCTCCTCTTCTCTCCTCTCCTCTCCTCTCCTCTCTTCTCCTCTCCTCCCCTCCCCTCCCCTCCCCAATCCTTCCCTCTCCTCTTCTCTCCTCTCCTCTGGTGTTAGTTAGTAGAAACGTGAACAGTCTCAACCAAAAGCCTTGTTTTCTACACTACCAAGACGGAAGGGGTGAGGACACAGTGACTTGTTAAAAGAGACAATAGTTTCCCAATAAAGTTAATCATATCTGTGAAAAACGGCCAGCTACAAAGAATTCCTCTGCTCGCCAACCCGATCGGTTGCTTAGACACCGGTTCTTGCGT
Source organism: Thunnus albacares (assembly GCF_914725855.1). Lineage (NCBI taxonomy): Eukaryota > Metazoa > Chordata > Actinopteri > Scombriformes > Scombridae > Thunnus > Thunnus albacares. Next base: position 13,545,118 of record NC_058124.1, read on the forward strand.
TCGCTAAGGCTCTGATTTAAATAGTGGGTGGCCGGTTTGAAATGTTAAGTGTCTCTTGTCCCTTCACTCACTCACAGTAAAAGCTCAAGACCTCTTTGTCACATTTGAGTCCTGTTTCTTTGTTTCACCTGCTTTAAAATCTGCAGTGCTAGCAGGAGGGCTTATCTGTGTCTTTGAGCTGGTTAAGCACTGACAATTGCAGTCCTTCAAGTTTGTACAAACACCAGCGGCCCTGCAAGAATGTTTAGCTTCTTCTTCTTTTAGTTAGAAAGTGTGAACGGTTTCAAGAATCTGCATAGTTGAGACTTATACCTCATGAAAAAACATTTCGTGTTGCACTTCAAGAACTTAAGTATGAATCAGGTGTAAACAGTGTCTGTGTGTGTTTTTGAGGAGCTATTGTGTAGGGCTGCTACTAATGATTATTTTTTATTACTGAGTAATCTGTTAATCATTTTTTTGATTAACTGAATAATTTAGTCTATAAAAACTGTGAAAATATCTTCAAATGTTTTTTTTTATCTGAATGACAGTTTAAAACCCAAAGATTAAGTTTACAATGATGTGAAACAGAGAAAAGCCGTGAATAACTGGCATTTTTGCCTGATAATGATAAAATGATTAATCCATTATCAAAATAGTTGCAGATTCATTTCCTGTCATTTGACTAATTGATAAATCAACTGATCGTTTCAGCTCTACTTATAGTTCTGTCATCTGTGAGTGTGTGTTTATGCATGCGGAGCATCTGCGTGAAAACCACAAGCCCCATGAGCTTGGCAGATGACCGACAACAGTCAGAAGGATCAGTTTCAGTGTTTCCCCTCAACTTTGACCCCTCATCCATTTCCACCATATACTTGTCAGTGCCACATATAGACCATCACATATAGACCATAATAATTCATCCCAGCAGGGGTCCTTTGGGGCTGTGGAGCTCATAGTCTAAAATTGGGTTACTTGTCTCCGATCAGGTCACATGACCTGGTGCCAACTAATACCAACACAGTTGAAAGTCTTGATCTTGGCTTCGGCTGCCATCTTAGTCTCTGGCTTGGTACAGCATTCCGCTGGACCCCAGCCTGAATATACAGTAATAATGCATGTGGATGGACAGGAAAAGCAGTCAAGACGAGTACTGACCAGCCAGAGTGATTGATTGGTCCTAAGGAGGGTGAAAATATACCGGCCATGTATTATTGATGTCTTACAAAGCAGGAGCAGAGACATGGGGCATAATTATAAATGGGAGTAATGTGGAGTTAGATTAGTTAGATTCTTACAGTATCATCAGCACCAGTATCAAGTAGTTGTTTTATGAGGTGCTTTATATTAAACCTCCGGGCAGGCTAATTGAGAATTTAGCAACTTTGTTTTCCAGAATATCATGTAGCTGTCTGCTGTAGTTAAAGGGCGACTCTATGAATCTAACACTAATTTAATAGTCATTATTATTCCGACTCAGGCTGTGAAAACTGCTGTATAATATCTGTGGCTCTGGAGGAGCTTTGTCAAGTCCTGGTGATGCCGTAGTAATGTCATCAGGGTTATCTCATCTTGGAGACTACAGATTTATAACAGAAAGCCTGCGTTACAAACTGGAGTTTGCCAGGAAGAGATGATCTAACAAAGGACACCTTATCGAGTTGCATAACAGAAAGTGAACTATAAAATGCTCTTGGAGCTTTACCGGTACGGGACTAACAGTCAGGATATACTGGCCTCCGCTGCTTTGATGTTGGAAGTAAACTTAAACAAATACACTTATACACAACATCGCTGTGCAATCATTTAACGTCAAAGAGAACGCTTTAGTGCTTTCAAATCAGTTACAGCTTTTAATAATGCATTGTTAATGCTTTTAAAGAAATTACTCAGTTATCATTAGTCTTCTCTCTTCCTCCCTCTGATTTCTGAATTGAAACAGCAGCTTCCAAAGTACATTTCTCATGCCAGATAAATCTTTGCCATATAAACCCTTCAGTCTCCTTTGTGTGTAGGAATCCTTTCACTTTAACCTTTTATGGCACGGGCACCGGTGATGGTGTCTGTTTATGAAAGCTTGAGCCTAAAGCAACATTATTTATAGATGTGGAGGGAGATACCCACAACAGGACTCGCAGCCTTATGCTCTCCTTAACCTGCCCGCTTATAGTTTGGTCAAAGAGGCTTTGAAATTTCTATATGGCGATACTTCATTCTCCACACATCTTTTATGCTAACAGTGCTGTACACAGAATTCATTTTGCAAGCTTTTCATTAAAGGTAAATTGCCTTTCTGACATTATTAAACTCGTTTAGGTCGGACAGGTTGTTGATTGAATGTGTTTCCTCTATACTGTCTGTTCTTGCATTTTTCCTTCCCTCAGAACCTAGTTTGAACCTGCTAATCTGCTTTCTCACCTGGGTCATGGAAACAGTCCGGTCTGCTTTTCCGTGTTTTCAACCACGCGACACAAAATCCACTAAAATTTCCCCCCTCTGGCATCCTCCAAAAACCACTGACGCATTTGGTGTTGGACCTTTTTTTTTTTTTATTATTTATGGTCTGAGTAGCGTCAGAAAATAGCTTTTTGTTTTGTTGCTTGCCTTTTTAGTCAGCACATGAATGTGTTTTTATTGATGACTAAGTAGAAGAGAAAGAAGAGTGGGGTGGGGAAGTAGCACCATAAAATGGTGAAGGGAGAAAGCCACTCGGCACTTTGTGTGGGGTTTTAACCTGCTCAGGACCGCAGATTGGATGCTTGTTGTTCATTTACCGCTGCTGTTTTTTTTTTTATCTGTTCACCTCAGCAGGTTGTGTAAATTCTGCTCCATTAAGAATCTTTTATGACCCAAATGCCTTTGCTTTCCTTCACTCTCTCTCTCTCTCCCCTATCATTCCCTTCTTCTCTTCCCTCCTGAGTGGGAATATCATCCCTCATTTACCGTACTCCTCTGTCTAATTGACTTCCCCTCCCTCACTACCGCTCTATCTGTCTTTCTCCGACCCAGGTCTGATTGGCTGGACTCTTTTCTGAAAAAGACTCTTTCTGTAAAAGAGTATGAGGAGTAGCTTCCCTGAGAACAGTGTTGAGGATAAATAGAGCTGTTTATATTCATTCAATCTGTTGATTATTTTTCTTAATAATTCATAAATTGTTTATTAAATAACATGCCATGAAATGGTGAAAAATTCCTAACATACAGTATGTTCCCAGAGCCCAAGGTCATGTCTTTGAATGTATAGTTTCATCCAACCAACTGTCCAAAATGCAAATATGTTCAATTTACAAAGATATTAAATACACATAAATAAATTATAATGCTGACACATACGCACAAGTTACCAGTAGTGAAAAATAACTACGTACATTTACTCGAGTACTGTATTTAAGTACAATTTTTAGGTACTTTACTTGATTGCTGTTTTATTTTTGTCTTATGTATTGGGACCATGTGCAGTGTTAAACATAAATGTTACCATTTGATGGACTGTACCAGAGTTAGCTTATAGCTAATTTTCATCTGCAGTCCCTTCGGCAGGTCACAATTAAAACATATAACAGCACAATAACAAACAGTACAAAGCAAAAAACAAACACGACACATAAAACAAAATGCAAAGCTACACACAATAGAGCACCACATACACCCACAATGTCAACTAGAAATTACTAATGTAAGCTTGTCAAATGTGTTCATGAGATAAAATTTAGAGTCAGTGGTTACAGAGCTGAGTAGCTTTTAGCAGACTTTTTAATTTGGTTTTAAACTTACTGATGGAACTGCAGCTCTTCATCTCGTCAGATAGGGCGTTCCACTACTTACTTCCGCTACTTTGTATTTCCACTCCACTACATTTCAGAGAGAAATACTGTACTTTCTTCTCCACTACATGTCTTTGACAGCTGAAGTTACTTTTCAGATGAAGATTTGACACAATGAATAATATAACAAGCTTTTAAAATACAACACATTGTTAAAGATGAAACCAGTGGTTTCCAACCTTTTTGGCTTTTGACGTCTGACAAAAAGCAGTGTGTAGTCTGGGTCACATTTCAGATGTCTATGAGTTGTTAACAGCTCCACCAAATAGTGATTTTTCCCTCTAAACTTCTCACATGACTTCATTTCAATAAATGTTCAAATGATCAATATTTCACCAAAAATCAAAGATTAGAGAAAAAGTCCAAAAACTGAAAAGAGATTTGGGTATATTTGCAAGAGCTGTGCTGACTTTGGTTTTAGGAGTTAGACTACCTTAAATTGTTTTCAACAATTGCTGAGTTGTTACGAATTTCTGCCTTAAAAGCTCTTTAATATATCTTCAAAGAACGTCTTCAAATAGTATTTAGAGTCTACTGTAAAGACACACTAACACTACCGCTCCAGTAATGTTTCTGTGATGGAGTATCTTTGGCATTTCCTTTGATTTGAGTGAGAGAGGAACTAACATCCAGTCGAGCTGCTAATGAGATTAAGGCCAGAGTAACTGGATTGGGCAGGAACTCAGAGAAGATTGTTTTGTAGGACTCTGGCTGACTTGTGTTTTTGAGGACTTTAAAGACACAGTTTTGGAAACAGGCATGAGGTCAGGATTGAGTCAAGTTATCTTTATATGGTATTGCTGTGCTTCCCGAGAGGGCAGCAGTTCAATGGTGATAAGATACAATATTTAAAGGGGGGGCAAAAGCATATTGGAAGTCATTTCAGAGATCTGTAGCTTAAAGGACCAGTGTGTAAGATTTAGGGAGATCAATCAGCAGAAATAGAATATGATATTCATAAGTACGTTTTAATTCGAGTATAATCACCTGAAAATAAGAATCATTGTGTTATTGTTACCTTACAATGAGCCCTTTATATCTACATAGGGAGCGGGTCCTCTTCCACGGAGCATGCCATGTTGCACCACCATGTTTTTACAGGAGCCCAGAATGGACAAACCAAACACTGGCTCTAGAGAGGGCCATTTGATTGCAATCTACAACCTCACCGCTATATACCACTAAATCCTACACACTGGTCCTTTAATTCGCCCCTTGAACATATGCCTAAAGCATCATTGCTATTCAGTTTAATTTTAAAAGCGCACATTCTTTAAAGGCCAGAGAGTTGACTTTGCAGATGGAATGTCTAAATAATAAGAGATTTATTTATTTTATTAATTATTCCCTAAATGGAAATTCTCTTTCTGGCTGAACGTATCCACTAATCTGGCAAGTGGGTGAATATTTAACCTACTTTATTAAATTACAATAGTCATATCTCACTGTTACATTATCCTGATTGTTGATTCCTTTAACTCTACTCATGAACCCCCTGTCCACCCGTCTCTTACACCTGGCCTTTGTATGTGTATGTCTACACCCGCTTAAACCTCCTTGCTTGCCCCCGCTGGCTCACACCAGAACTGTGGCTTTATTTATCTGTAGAGCATCTGCTACTTGCTAATGCTGTTGTGTGACACAGAGGAAAAGCAGAGGGAAGAGGAAGGAGAGCAAGACAGAGCTTGATTTCGGTTGCTATAGATGAATGATAATGATGATAATTTGATACTCTGTTGATCCCAAGGAAAATTCTCTGTCTGCTTTCCAGCCCCAGAGCTGTAGAGCTATCCTGTCTTGCTCAAGGACACTTCAGCAGGGCAGATGCTTGCTAACAGGGACTTGGTTCTCTTTAGACCCACTCAACAGGGAGAGAAAAAGATGGGAGGTTATGTCAGGCACATACAGTATGCACAGAAACAGTAGCTTAAAATGTAAAGAAAAGGCGTTCTTAGCCTGATCGTCTTTCAAAGGAAGGAAGGGCTTATAGGAGGACAAGAGATTTTTGTGCATATGCCAGAGAGAGAAGAATAGTAGTGAGTTGAAGAGAGGGGAGAGTTGAGGTTAGTTGCTGTATTAATTTCTCCTTTTGGGGCAAAATGTGTCTCCCTGGGGAGGGAACTGTCTGTCCTGGGATGGCCATTCAGGAATCAAGTTTCTCCCGATATCCAGCCCTGCTTTGTGTGCTCACTTTCAGCCAGGAACAAGACATGCACACACATTATCACCATTGGGTGGGAAAGTAAACTATTGTTATTTATTTACTTGACAGTAAACATGAAAAAAAAAAAAGCTTAAGGTGAAATTCAGCATACATGCAACCTCACGCACACACACACACAAACACATACAGACACACTCACAGAGACCTTGAGCCACAGACAATGGTCCTGCTTCATTATCCTGCAGATAGGTGATCAGCAGGGGTGTTGACACCCCCTAATCTGCAGTAATCTGTGTTTATGTAATGTTATTGTCGCTGGAGCGGGCCAGGAATCCTGTGGCATTTGGCCGGCAGGGTCGAAGGGAAATGCCAAGAGTTTATTTTGACGAGTCAAGAACCTCTAAACACTTCAGGTCTGCTTTCACAGCCAGGAAAATCTAGAGGCAGTCTTCCAGCTCCCCTCTATATGTTATTATTTCATCTCTCTATATCTCTGCGATATACAGCAGCAGCGATTTCTTCAGAGGTGGCGAGTCTGCTCAAGTAGACGTACTACTACAGGAGCTGCAAATACTGACAAATTGTTATGTCAGCTTCTTGTAGCAGTCATTCAGTTAAACAAAATCCTATAGGTGGGGGATTTGTTAATTTTCTGGGATTTTTGCCCGTGTATCCCCAGTGTTCTCAAGAGACATATTATCCAAGCTGCAGACACATTTTGGCGTATGCAGTGATGCTGAGGAGGTGTGATAACTTCAGTTTGAAGGTTTCCATATTGAAAATGAATACATTACATTGTATTGCTTGATTTATTTTTATAGAATAATTACTGAAACTGTCAGAGCCTGTTTTCTAAAACAGATCATTTTGTTTCTTTAAATAGAAAAGTCCTGAAGTCCTGGCAGAAGGTGGATTTATACACACAGATGCAGATACAACCAGATGCATGTTGAAATTAGGTTTGATATTACTGATGTTAAAACATTCAATCCTGATTTGTGTTGAGTGATCAACATTATCTTCTCTCTGTCTCACTGAAAAAATTCATTTGACACCTCTCTGCCTGCTCTGGGAGCTTTCTCTTGAAATGCTTTCCTCTGCTGCCACTGCTTTTGTTCTCACTCTGCCCTGCTTTAACTCAATGTTACACCGGACTGTCAAAACCCAGTAACCCACCAGTTATGTAAAACAGGCCAATTAGGACTTTAGTGACGATAGACGGCCGTGCCAGTAATGTCTGACTCTCTTTTAACTGTAAATGTATTGTGTCACACGCCATTGGAAAGCGCAGTTGCTGGCAGTGAATATGCCACTATTAAATGCTGAACTGAACTGAACTGAACTGTCTGCAACTTGGGCACCCTGTCCCCTTCTGTACACTTACAATCCCTGGCAACTCAGTATGTTAGTGTTGACACAATCAGTTGCTTACTGAACCTCCATGATCCACAGCCACCTTTTATTTATATATTTTTTATTTTTTACAAAAAATCATGATCCAGGACTTCAGTGAATGTGGTGGTCATGGAGCTGTCTGTTCATCAAGGTCTTGTGAGTTAGAGTGTTGAAGAATGTTTAGAGCTGGGTCTGTGTGTCACCAGCAGCTGCGAAGACCATAAGGCATGCTGAAAATAAATCAATAGCTTTAGCCCTGCCATTATCTCTCAGCAGCACACTTAAGGCCTGGCCCTAATGGGTGGCTGCACCTGCATGCCGCTGATTATCTGCAGATGCTGAATAATGTGAAAACTAACTCTGCAGCTAACCGCTGATAAGGAATTAACTTGCTAGTTTATACAAATGTGGGAAAGGCCGCTCGCTCTTATCTCATTAACTGGTCTACATGACAACGACTCTGAGGGATTCAAGGAAGAGTGATGATGAATTCAAAGGTGAAAAGTTGAGCAACTGGTGCAAGATAGTAATCTAAATCTGATCTACAGGAATTGCCCTTTTTAAAGAGGGCAGAGACTAATTATATGTTTTAAAGGGGACATATGATTTTTGTGATTTTCTGTTATTCATATGATGTTGGATGTTTATTTTAAACATGGTCAAAGGTCCAAAACTTGAGGTGAATATGCTCCCTGAAAGTCAAAAGACAGGGCTTCAACCTGCTCTAAACACTTTCTCTACTTCCTCCTCATGATGGCGATGTACGGATGTATTTGATAAGTTTACATTTCGAGTAAAGAACGTGATAATGAAGTGAAATCCTACTATTACTGTTTGCTGACGTAGCCTCCCGACCTGCTGGAAGTCGGCTGAGATGCAGCTTCTGGAAGCTGGAGTGGGCTCATCAGGAGGGGGGCCTTAAAGAGACAGGAGCTAAAACGGCCTGTTTCAGACAGAGGCTGAACTGAGGCGCTGCATAAAGAGCCAGTATAAGATAACTAAGGAGTTTTTTTAACGGATTGATTGAAATTATGCAAAGATATTCCATCAGAGCCCTCAAATATTCATATAAACCTGGAAACATACATGATATATCCCATTTAAATGAAGTGTAATGTAACTCCAATTATTTATTGTCAATCGAATTGGGGTCATATGGATAAAATCCTCTATCATCATGTTTTTCGTATCGTTATATGGATATACATTGTGATATTGTAAATTTCCTGGAAAATTAATTGAGAAACTTTAAAAACTTATGGAAATACCTGACAAACCAAGCTACTTTATCACATTGATTCAAAAAATCATATAAAATCCAATTAAGCAGTCCCTGTCATTGATTTACATCATTGCCCACAATTGCCTCAATTACACTCAGAGATGATAAAGGGCAAAATCTGTGACATTAGCCAAATGTATATAATCTCAGAGTATATATTGTCCTATTGCAAGTTATTTATTGGATTTTGGCTACAAGGAGGCAGTGAATTGTAAACTCAACTCAGATCAGCCTTTTAAATGTAAGTAACAAAGCAAAGGTGCATATTCAAACTATGAGGACTGATCATCTATGTTGCACATAAGATGGGCCAGTCTCTCTGATGTGTTAAACCTCAAACAGTCTCTGTATATCAGACTGTGTCTCTCCGACTGCTTATTTTTCAGGTATTGGATTTTATTTTCTGTCCACGTGTTTGTAACTTTACTCCATCAGGCACGTGCCCTGCGGATTTCAGTGAATGCCTTGGATATACAGTATATTCCAGGTTGAGGAGGCTGCATGACTGTGCAGGCATACCTGATGTGTTAACATGGATATAATGACACACATGCACGCACACAAACTGCCTCCATTAAAACACTCGCAGGTTTTTCAGTCTACCTTTAGCAAGGGCTGCTTTACATCTTACTCACCTTTTAGAGCGAACCCCGTTTTCTCTTCCACTCTCCCTTCTCACTCTCTGTCCCTTGTCTCTCTATATCCTGGACTACCCCAGGTCTTTGTGTCTTTCTCCTGTTGTCCCTGCCTTGTTGCACCCGCATGCACAGCCTGGCCTAAGTGTTGTTAAGATCATTTTAATTTATAACGGCAGTCACTATAAACATGTGAGGAAGCAGCACCATGGAGACGGAGCTCAAACAAAATCACAATGTAGGACAGTATTTATAAGGTCTGCCTGGCCTGCAGAAAGCGCTTTGCAGTGTGTATATGTGTGTGTCTGCGTGTGTGTGTGTACGTGTCATTGCTCATGCGGCTGAGTGTTCATACTGTCAAAAAAGGTCTTGATTGGCGTGTGCACATTTGCGAGATGTGTGTGCATTCATGCATGTGTAGGTTTATGGAAATTGCGTGTGTGTGTATGCCTGGCCAGTGGCATTGTGGGCAGAGCATAAACAATAATCAAATGTTAACGACGCAGCCGTAATTACGCAGGCTGCCTGCCACTCTCATGAGATTGTTTTTTCCTGCGTTCTGTCCCCTCCTGCTCTAAAATGTCTTATTTGCACAATTGCGTCACTAAATCTCAGTGTCATTTCCTCTGTTCCTGTGTGATGGTTACGTTTGCAGCTCCTGTTGCTGTCATATGCTTCTCTGCTCTTGTATCTATTTCTATTTCTATCAGCACTCTATGCTCTCTCTCTCTCTTAGTTGCATTCGGTTGTCTTTTTTTTTCTTTTGGACTGCTTCTCCCTCTGTTTCTCCTCATATTTTGATCGTCTCTGTCGTTCACTCTCTCTCTTGGTTGCTCATCTCTTGACGTGATTCCATGTCAACAGGCTTCAATATGAGCGGAGGAGGAGGGAGAGAAACTTTGTCCAGAAGTCTTCCTGCCCCCCGTCTTCTGCTTTGTCTACTGCTGCTTCTGTTGCTGCTCTGGTGTCACATTACATTAATTCAGTCCTTTTTTACAACAGAGATTAAATATAATGAAGGGTTATTGATGAAGAAGAGGTTTTAACCTATGTTAAAATATGTTCTGGTGTAGAAACTACAGAAATGTATTAAGGCCAAGTGTGAAATACAAACATAAACATAAACCTGCCACATCAAACTGTCCTCATATTTGCCTGTTTTGATGTCATGCAGGAGTCCTGCCTGACTTTTTAATTTGTTTATTTCCTTTGTAATAACACAGCCGCTAACGATGCTCCATACACACAAACTGTAAATATGTCCCTACATACCAGCAACCATGTTCACTCTGCAAGTGTGTGTGTGTGTGTGTGTGTGTGTGTGCGTGCATGTGTCGGTGGGCCCTCTGGTCTCCTCTTGGCCCTGAGATTAAAGCAATGTCAGCAAGTGTGTGATGAGACCTCACAGACGATACCTCATCTCTCTCCCTTTTCCATTCTGGCTCTCCTCGTCTCACTGTCCCCCCATCTGTCCAATCTATTATTCAGCCACCTCTTTCTGTCTCTTGTCCACTATTTTTTCTCATTATCTCTCTCTCTCTCTCTCTCTCTCTCTCTCTCTCTGTCTGACTGATATGCCTTGTGGTCATTACTACTTCTCCTTTCTCCTCCTCCCTCTTATACATCTATTACTGTACTATTCTCTCTCTCTCTCTCTCTCTCTCTCTCTCTCTCTCTCGCTCTCTCTCCCTCTGCCTCTTCTTAGCACTCTCTCTCTTTCACTCTGTGCTACTTATCAGAGCTCAATCGGTCATTTTGGTCCCCAGCTGCCAGACCCTGTGGTGTCCTGTGACGTCTGAGCTGTGTCCTGTGTCCCAGAGTGCACTTCAGACAAGGCCAATAAAACCAAGTGGAGTAATACGGAATACATATACAGTAGCAGACATAGCTGACCTTATGTCCACACTAAGCTGTCTAAATCTAAAAATGACATGGGTCCAAACACAGCAAGTGTTTTCAGTTTGTTGTCACATACATCACATACTTCACATACTTCACAGTGTGTTTTAATACAGACAAACTTCACATCTACTAGTTTCATTTACATCTTTTTCTGTCTCTCTTGTCAAACAATTGAATGAGCATAAAATTGTAATTTAATCAGTGGTCATAGAAATAACCAGTTAATTGGGTAAACAAGATCTCCTTTTATAATCATTGTGAATGAGTCTGGCAAAATAATACAGTTAATGAAAACATCCGTCTGTGTGACATTTAAAATGAGTGAGGGTTAGAAGTTGGTTAACTGACTTTAATGCCATATAGTGGCTGACCAGAAAGCTTGTTCAGCAAGGCCAGCATTTTCAGATTTAACCACTGTGGAGCATATTTTTGAAAAGCTCAATTTCCTGTCATGAAAAACCCTTGCTTTTACGTGCTTTAAAACGTAGCTAGCTTAATCTTCATTTAGACCGAAAACAGCCCTGTGTCAAAAAAAAAAAAAAAATGCCAGGGGTTGCAGTGGTGGGGCTTTGTTGCTTCTGGTAGCAGGAAGATGATTAAATACAATTTAGGAAGTCCAGTCTGAGTAAAAGATCCTTGTATTTGAAGGCTTATGAGATGCAAAAACAATAAACAGTAGTTAATATTAGGAAGTCAAGTCAATTTATTTATGGAGCACATTCAAAAACAACAAAGGTTGACCAAAGTGCTTTACAGAGACTGAGAAATACAATCAAATAAAAATACAGACATGGTTATGAGGATCAAGGGGAAAAGTAATAAAAGTATAGAATAAAATAAATAAAACTGATTTTAAGAACTTTGGAAAATCATCACAGTGATAATTATTTTATCCTTTGTTGCAACGACAAAATAGAAATACCTTGTTCACATGGTTCACAAGTAATCTACAGTGGATGTTAGCTTGCATGTATTTGATTGGTCACCGCAGGGCCTTGCTGGATGATGTTCCACTGCTGTCTGGTAATATTTGACCTGTTTTATCACTCAGTCTGAGCCTTAGTGTGGACATAGTCTAAACAGCAACACATGTCGACATCATATAGTGTGCACCAACTGGTTCCATTAGCATAATATGGATACTGCATTTAGACAGAAGAAATATGACAAGAAAGAGATTGAAGTGACAGCAGACAGAGAATAGCAACCAAGAGGAGAACTAAGAGGTCTGGGCGGTGAGAGAGCAGGGTGAGATTCAGTAGACGAATGAATAATTCAGAACAGTATTATCTCTCCGCTCTCATCTGCCCTTCCACTCCCTCGCCTGTCACCTAATTGGTTGTAATGAGTTAAAGAGGGAGCGGGTGTGGCTGAGAGGCCCACAAGTGGCCCAATCTGATCCTGGCTCTGCTTCAGCTACACTAAAGAGAGGAGGATGAGAGGCAAGAAACAGAGGAGTAAGGAAGTGAGTTAGAGTGAGAGTGGGAAAGAAAGGAAGAGGGTCAGAATATAATGACAGGGAGCAGAACATAATAAGTTTAAACCAAATGTTGACGTCTGCAGTCTCGTGTGGGAGTTATTTTTGAATATCCAACATGGAGGAGGGACTTGGAAAGTGGACAGAATGCGTAAACTTAACGAACGCGCTTCATCCTGCTTCATGTTTTTAGTAGCCCACAGGGGGATATGTGTGTGACAGAAGGAAAAAAATAACACCACACTGTACATGGATGAGATATTTATGACCGAAAATTCCGGCAAACAGAAGGCAAACAGAGTCCAGGCGTTGACAACATGCTTCCTGTAATACATTCAGTAAGCGAACAAGGGTCAACAGTTTTTACAGATTTGTACCCTTTATCCTACAAGAAAATACACCACGTTATCTGTGCCCTTTCATCCACTGTCTTGCTCAATGTGCAAGAAGCAAAAAAAACAAACAAACAGCTCCCCAACACTAAATGGTCAGAATTGGCTAACATATTTCGTCTGTGGCCATGCTGTAGCTGCAGCTCCGGGAGCAGTTATGGAAAATTGCAACGGAAATGCGAGTGTGTGGTGTGTTTGTGTGGAAGATGGTGGTGTATGCAGGGCTTCACTGGGTGGTGATGTAATCTGCTGCACATGGCTCTGGACTCTGTCTTAAAATTGAACATAAAGACACTGACAGTTACACAAAGACAGACACACAAACATGTAGTCTGACAGGGAGGCAGAGCAGCACTCAGGCTGGACTGAAGAGTAACACAGTGCAGCCCCATCATGTGATGTGACCTCAGTACCAGTGTTTCACTTAAATAACAGCAGAGATAATGTCAGGGGACAGATAGCGAGACCTCAGTGTGGAACACCCCGACAGCTACTGCGTATCTGTCCCATGCCAACAGAGGAATCTCCATCAAAAAGAAACTCCAGCCTCAGGGTCATGAGGTCGCTGCCATGGTAACCATCCGACAACAGAGCAGTGGTGCTGCAGCGAAAGTTTGCTGTTTTTTAGGGATCTGTGTTTTAACAAAGTACCTGTGTTGACTTTAACACTTGCACGGCTCTGGTCAGAGAACATAAAGAACAAGTGTGTTTGTGCGTTTGAGAGTTTCTGTGTTTGTTTTACGCCTGTGTGTGTGTATGCTGTTTGTTAAATTACTGTTGGGCTCTACACGCCATTAAAATAATGTTTTTTTTCCAGTTAGCACAATGGGTATGTGTATGTATAAATAGTTAATGTTTGTTTGGCAGTTGGGTGCAGGAAAAAGATGTGATGGAGAAGGCACAGATCAGTTTGTGAGGAAGTCCATCCATGTCAATAAATGACGGCTGTCAAACTAGAGCCGGACTGATAAACTGGCTGGACAACATATCAGCAGAGATTCACTTCAAGATATATATATATGTATGTATATATATATATATGTTGGTACATACAGTACGTCAGCTGAAAAGTAACAAGAAATTTGGGTGTCCGGGCGTCTGGGATGTGTGCCATGTGGATGTGCCGTTTCCGGTTTGGATCCGGCTTTGGACCTTTGTTGCATTTCAACTCCTCTCTCTCACCTCACATTTCCTGTCAGATTCTCAGCTGTACTCTATCAAAAAAAAAAGATAAATAGATTTTTTAGAAAGTAACAAGAAGTTGCACTAAAGAAAAGCCAAAGATAATGCAGTCATTTAGAATTTAGGTGGCTAGTAAATGATTTTTAACTCTCAAATATCGACATTGGTAACAGCCTCAAAAATCCATTATTGCCAGTCTCTATTGTTTGCTGTCAAAAACACTATTGAATTTTGAGAATTATCACAAAATATATGCCCTTCAACACGTGTTGCACAAACAGCAGGACCGCGCTATTCAGATGGGATCATAGGTCATTTTCACACAGTGTTTTAAATGATCTCAAACCTCGGTATTAGTAACGGTGGCCTTCGCATTACTACAACATTATATCCTCTGTAAATCCTGTCGGCTTCTCGAGATCCGCTGACCACCGGGGTTGTGTATGACCCTGGCTCACACCCCTCGACTCAACTGCCGGGCCAATCCCATTACCCTGAGTTCAAATGTTACAGCCGCCGCTTTCTTTTTGTTGTTTCTCAATCCTCTAAAGCTGCCTCCAACCCTCTGTGATCCATCACTGGAGATCCCCGCTGCCATGGTAACAAAATTAGACCTGTCACAGAGTAATGATGATTGGCCTGAAATTCACTCCTAGCCCTGGTCAAGGAGGGGGGTAATGGGGTGTGGGGTACATGTGTGTTTTGGGTAGTGGAAGGCTCACATCCAATAAACCTCTGAGAAGTCACATGGTTGCATCCTAACTGCTGCTGGTGCGTCTTTGAAGGGTTTTTGTGCAAAATACTTTGATACAGTTAGAAAAACATGTAGAAGAAGTGCTTAGATTTTCGGCCTCCCTTTTACCGTCTTAACAATCAACAAAGACCCTCCCCAACCTCGAGGATTGCTGATCCAAGCTGTGAAAATTTCGTTCAATGGTGAAATATCAGCGTCACACAAGCACAATGGTGTGTAAAGTGGCAGCCCATACACCTACTAAAGGGTTTGTAGACTCTGTGCTAATTGGCTAGCTGGAGCTAACAATACCACAGCTAAATGTCAGAGCTCTCTCAGCACTTTGCCTCAACCACTCTCACATCTCTGACTCTGTATGGTACACTTCACTGACAACAAGTCCATAAGCAGCAAAGAGCAGGAATCAGAGTGGAGCGGAGTGTGAGCTTGAGCACATGGGTCAGTGCTTACGTCTAATTATAAGCTCACCCAGGTTTTTATGATGGTCACCATTTCTTCCAGCTTAGTAGACAACTGATGTCAATATTGTGTGTGTAAATCACACATGGTTTCGTTTTCCCAACCTTTTTTTCCCCCTGTAATCACGTACATTTTCTATAATTTATTTTAACAATTTCACACTGAATTGTGCTGATGTCATAAACCCCATCCCACCAGGTCAAAGCACCACCAATCACAAAGAAAATTGTGTGCAATTACTATTAATTCTGTTCTCAACAGACAATACAGACACACACATACACACAGGCTTGTGCAGCCATCATGAATTTATCCGTCCTCTGTGGTTACACTTTCATTTCACTCCATTTACTGGTTAGATATGTGACCACACTGGACATATTTCTTCACTTGCTAACCATCCGGACCACATATTGGCATAGAGTCATGTCAGTGAGGCACAAGAAACCACCAGTGTCAATTACTGCACTCACTATAATGAATATGGTACATGAATCATTGCACCATATGTGTGTTGCCGGTGCATGAAGGTAAAAAAAAAAAAATCAATCAAAATCCCAGGATGGGTTGTACAATAATTCTGTGTATCTGCACAGATACAAAATTGGAGGATAAGCATGTCAAAAAACATTGAAATGCTGTTTAATTATTTTCATTTTTTGATGAATCAAGGCCAATGATGAGTGGGGAAGAAGGCTTTTGACAACTCATGAGGCAGACGAAGAGAGAGGAGTGTAGAGACAGTAACAGCAACACCTGTATAACAGCAGGACAAATAATTGTGGTGTTAGTAGTACTTTTGTACTGGATCACATTCCTCTATATTGTGGAGGTGTTGCTATTATTGTGTAGACAATCAAATTATATTCTTTTACCCTGCAAATACATTTTGATAAGTTCTGTCATGTCATTTGCGGCCCTCAGTGTTTTTTTTTTTTTCTCGAAACAAGTGAAGGATAATGTATCTTGTTTGCAATGAATATCAGCTTTCCCTGATACTCATGGACTGATGACCTGAATTCCAAGATAATTGTTACTTATTTCAAAAAGATTCCCACAAGTGAAACTGCAGTGATGGCCGTAAATGTGACCACAGACACCAAAGTCACGTCCTCTGTATTTTTGTTGATGGATTTGTAGGTTTTAGCAACATGGGGTGTAGTCTACAGTACACATTGCGTACATTAGAGTTTCACCAAAATGTATACAAACACAGTGCATATGAGTATATGAGCATACCTCTGCTAGTTGGACATTGTTCTAAGCAACAAGGCAAAACAATGCTGCTCTAGGTTTCAGTATGGTTGACATGTATTAAGTTGTACAATGTGTCATCTGACATTTTTTTCTGCTACTGTTACACTTATCTCACCGCACTGGAAAATTTGACACCTTTTTTTCTGAACCTTATGGTCGAGAAAATGACATGTTAAGTTGGATATTTTAAACAGCGTAACCAAGAGTGGGAATGTTTAACAGGGGAGTTTGTGCTCAAGTGTTTTCTCTCCTGTTTGTGGTCTAATTATTCCAAAATGATTGCATTTGGATTCATACCTTGGAACTAGAAAAGGCTGGAAAAACCATTAAAATATCAGTATTGGAAATGTCACTTGGAATTAACCTCATTCTCTGAAAAAGAGTCACTGAAATGTGTCTTTGTATTGGGTGAAGGCGCTGATAAATCACTGAACTCCTCACAAGTGGTGAGATGACTCCAGGAGCACTGCAGCCTTAATCCAAGTCATCTATTTACTCAGTGTGACACACACTTATATGAAAGTGAACAGAGTCCGAGGCGTTTATGTGTGAGTAAGAGCTGGGAACAAACGTCCAGTAAAAGGAAGAAGCCTTCTGTTTACCTGATATTTTATGCAACTAAAATAGTAGTTTCAATGAATCAAAAGCAGGGAACAAAGGACTCAGTTATGATGTGATGTAACATTAACTGAGAAAGAGTGCAGGCACTTTGTGTGTGTGTGTGTGTGTGTGTGTGTGTGTGTGTGTGTGTGTGTTGATGACAGATACTTTCATGACTGCTGTAACTGGGAGTGACATTCTCCAGCAAGGAAAATGTATCAGTCTAATTGGCACTCTGTTTGAAATGCGTCATTTGTAGACAGTGGAACAGCATGGCAGTGGATGTGTGTGTATGTGAGTTGGCCTGGCTGTACAGAAGGTGCGTGTCTGCAATGGAGAGCGTGCAGCCCTTTTTTACATGTGGAGAGCCTGTGTATGTAATAAAGCATATTATTTGTGTGGAAGTGTCAGGTAGCGCCGCTCGTGATGCAAACTACCAAGGTTGCACCTTTGCGAGCAGTGTGACCAGCACCGTTTCACTCAGTTATGTAAATAATTGATCTTCTCACATAATATTCTTGAAGGTTGTGGCATTCAGAGGAAAACAAAAACATTCCTCTCGTTTTTACACAACACTCTTATGTCAGTCCCCCCCCCCCCCCCCCCCCCCCCCCCCCCCCCACACACACACACACACACACACTCTTCCTGGGGTATGTGCCAGTACTACAGCGTCTGAATTGCTCAGTCAGCTTTTTCCTTGTTAAAAAGCACTTTTCATCTCTTATTTGTTTGTGTGTTGGTTTTTTGTTCCTGCTTTGAAAAGTTTGCCCAGAAGAAGGAGGAGGGGTCTAACTAACGGGCCTGTTCGGAGCTCTGCTCCGCAGCCTACCCGCACACGTTTTACCCGCAGTCGCTATTTAAGGAGAATGAAATGCTATTAATATCGTTCTACTGTTTCCACCTTTCTCCTCTTTTTCTCCTCTCCCTCCCTCCTCTTCCTCTGGTGATGACACTCTCACTCCTCCCTCTCACTCTCCAGTATCTCACCTTTTTGCTGCCTTACTCCCCTCCGGACAGTCCCTCCATTTAGTGCTTTTTTATTAGCAATTAGCTGCTTTTAGCATTGCGTGTGCTGTACTCACACTTTGTAAACACTGTAAAGGTGAAGGGCTACATTTCCAAGGTGACATTTGAGGCGACATACATGTCTGTCAGCTGCTTCTATATATAAATCTCATGGTCTAATTGAGCTTATTCCGTTTGTTTGTCTTTATGTTTACCTGTGTATGTCCTTGTGGAAGGTGTGCTCAATAACTGGACCCTGTGCGTGTGTTTGTGTGTGTTTTGTCTTTTTGTTTGCGTGTTTGTGCACCTGCTCGCGTGCACAGCTTGCAGGTCAATGCTTGAAAGCCGTCGTCAGAGCTTCATCGATTTGGGCTGGCGCCGCACACACACACACACACATTACACGTGCATTTACACCTTACATGCACCGGTATGCACATTTGTGTCCAAGCTTCACACAGAGTGACATGACCCCAGGGCCCTTTCAGTTAATGTTCATCCCTTACCTGCGCTTTTTCTGCCTAGTTTCACTTTTTCCTCTTTTCCCAGCATGCCTCCAGGCCTCTCTTTTCTTTCTCTTCACAAGAATCATCTATCTTTACATCTCTTAACCTCAGTTTATGTTGTTCATGCCTTTTCCTCTGCATCTTCCCTCTCAGTCTTCTTCATCACCCTGCCCTGATCCCCTCCTCTCCCTCCGCCTCGTTTGTTGGGTGTAACTGATAGCTGCTTTATCATCCAGTGATGATT
Organism: Thunnus albacares; assembly: GCF_914725855.1. NCBI lineage: Eukaryota > Metazoa > Chordata > Actinopteri > Scombriformes > Scombridae > Thunnus > Thunnus albacares. Next base: position 13,564,184 of record NC_058124.1, read on the forward strand.
GAATCAAAGGCGCATTCTCCCACAGTCCAGATCCACTTCTCTCTGCCAGGCACACTGGCTGGCACAGAGTGGAAACCTCATAAACCAATACAGAAACACACACACAGGCACACACACAGTCTAATGCAGTAATACACAATTCCATATATGTTTATTAGCACTGGTAATACCTATTTATCACACAAAAATATTTTCACAGTTGAGTCAAAGTAATGTGAGATCTCCCTTTTCACTTATGTATGCTTACAGGAAAACAGCAGTAAAAGCACCCTGCCTAGCTTCCATTAAAAGCAATCTGGTTGCCCTGTTGCTGCTGTACATTTATTTGTTTTCTGCCCCCTCCCACCCAGCAGCCCAATGGCTCTCTGGAGCTTTACAGGCCGTGAGCCAGATTGTATGCACTTTATACATACAGAGGGGTTGTGGTGTGTAACAGTGATCGGTTAGAGTTTCAAGGGGCAGATACCTGGGACGTGAATGAATAAGAATTATTTAGATGAACATGCAAAGAGTTGTGTTCTTTCTTTTTCTTTCTTTCTTTCTTTCTTTCTTTCTTTCTTTCTTTCTTTCTTTCATTCTTTCTTTCTTTCTTTTTATATCTTACTGTGCCTGCATTTTTCTTGATTCTCCACAGTGTCCACGAGACAAATTACACTCTGCCAGCTTTTGGAGAAAAGTCAGATATTCTCTGTATATAGCAGTGCATGCATTATTCTTTGTAAAAGTTCTGGAGCAATTACTAATGTAGACAGCCTTACAGTAAACCCCCTGAGTGGCTGACTTTCATAAATTATTTTTTTATTATATCATGAGAGTCTGTTTGATTCGTCACACGACATGTGGTGCATCTATACATTAATAAGCCCATTTATAATGCCTATGATAAGTCAGGCACTCTTTATCCTCCTCTCACCCCTGACGGGCACTTGTCAAAGCATGTACTGGATGGGACACTATCCTTTGTTGTAATATTTACTCCTAAGCAAATACTATATTTTCTCATTGTTTTGGCCATAAGGGTTATATTCTTTCTGATATTTACTTTGTCTCCTCTATAAATCCTAAAAGATGAATCCTATGTGATGTCTTGAAATATTTCAGTATGAAGATATTTTGCGGAGACGAGAGTAAAGCAGCAAGTAATCTGAGCAGATCTTCTTTCGATGTTCTCCTGAGACCAACACTGCTGATTTGGTGATTTTGACTGATGCTTAACTGACATTTCCCTGAACGATGTTGGATGGTGGTACTCGGATGGATGGCGGGCGGTGATGGAGCTGCGGCTGAAAGTGTGCCCTAAGTAGAAATGTGACTCCCTCTCCCCATGCATCACATACGGCCCCAATGTCTCCTTATCTGTTTCATGTGTTTGTTTATATATATATATATATATGTATGTATGTATATATGTATGTGTGTGTGTGTGTGTGTGTGTGTGTGTGTGTGTATATATATATATATATATATGTACCAGTCAAAAGTTTTGACATGCCATCCCATTCTCTTCAATGAAAAAGTGTGTCCAAACTGTATATGTATTAATTCATTTGGGACAACAAAGCAGATACGAGCTGAGGTGTCACTTAACGCTGTATGAGGAGGTTTAGCTGAACACTGAAGAAAAAAGGTCACGACATTTGTGGATTTCCATTCATAAATAATAAATGAATCAGCAAAAAAGTGACCCTCTACTTTAAAAGTCACTACAGATGTCTGCTTAAACAGACATTAACATTACTTAAACCCTGTGCATAGAAGATTTTTAGTAACAAAGTACAGCTGAGGCTGATGGGAATGTTAGTAGTTTAGGTGATATTGGACAAATTAAAAGTCAGAGGATGAACCAAGGTGATCACAATTCATCTTGTGGGAAACATGAATGTCTGTACTATCTTTTAGAGCAATCCATCCATCCATCCTGTTGGTGGCACTAGAGGATAAATCAGAACATCACTATAGAGTCAGTAGGATACATCATCTCAGAACCATAAATGTATGTAATGTGCTGATCCAGATGTTGAGATATTTCACAATTTAAGTGAAAACTTTGAGCCAATGGTGGTGCTAGAAGAAGAGTCAGGGGGTCACCAAAGTCACTAGGATTCATCCACTGGGCACCATGAATGTTTGTAGAAAGTTTCACGGTAACCCATCCAATAGTTGTTGAGATATTTTTAGTCGGGATCAAAGTGGTAGACCATCCTACCAACACTGCCATCTGTACAGCCACATCTGTATTATGGCTAATAAAAGTGGAACAATCAAGTTGTGACCCATTTTTAAAGATTTATGTCTTCAATAGAAACAAATTGGCTTGAGGCTGAGAGCCACAGACAGACTGGTTGGAGAAGTATTAAGTGCTGGACAAAGACATTGTTAGTTGTAGTCTTTTCATAACAAATAACAAAATGTACAATTTTACCAGCCTTATCCTTGAAGTACTATATGAAGATCATCTTTGGTACACACTCAGTGTCACTTGTTTTTTGAATAACACAGGACACTTGCAGGAATTCATGGCATAAGTGGTATTTTGCAGCCAAACGTGAGTTTTGGCTGGTGTTGTGATTTGAGGTCTGTCTGTGGCTTGTGGTCTGAATGAAATGAGGTTTGAGGGGTTTGTTACATGACACCCTGCAGAAATCTACTTTGTGATTATGCTAACTGGCTGCATAAACAGATCTGGAGAGCTGTGTTGGCAGTAACTCGTTGCAATGTTTTGAAATTACTGTACAGCATGTAAGGGATAGTATTATTTTCAGGTAAATGCAGAGTTGCTTTCATAACTTGTTTCTACGGGAATGTTGTGTCTGCATTTTGTAAAAGCCAAGCTGTCGATCCGGCTATCTGTGCTGTAACTCGCTTCCTGTCATAAAGCACAAGTCAATGAAAGAAACCACCTGAGATACTGCCCCAACTAATCTCCTCTTTATGGAAATACACACAGCTCTTTGAGTTAATTGAGGGGAAAAAGACAGACGGTTTAGTCAGCACATTACTCAGTTGATGAACGACCAAAATGCATTGTTAGCAGAGAGTCATCTGAAGTAACTCCGCCGTGGATGAAGCACAAATTCTGGTCTGTGCATGCATCACTGGGCTGGGAAATATACAGTAATTTGGGGGTCTCTGTTTATTCACGCTTGGTGTCCAGTGTCTTCCTAGCTGTCTAAGATCTACTTTATCTTGCTTTCTATTTGGAGTGTCTTACCATCCGGAAACTGTGGCCGGGCAGGCAGACGAAAACAAAAACAGTTGGAGCAGTTGCTCATTCAGTGACTCCTCACACATGTTATGATAAAGTGTTTTTATAGTGAGGTGAAGAAAATAGATGACAGATTCAGACTTATTAATATAGAATGAGATATCAGCATTACGAGAAATGTCCTTCAAGTATTATTGGTCACTTATCTCTAATATCCTGTAGTTATCAGCGTCTAATCAATATGTCAAGCTAACTGGACATGTATGATGTATGATGTAAAGACTGATACCAGACTAACATACTGATATCAACCAATAAGATGCAGAGGCTTTTAGTCTAACAGGAAATGTGTCTTCAATGTTTCCTCTTCTGCTGAATGATTGCTGATAAATGGATTATTTTATTTGTGAGTTTGTTGTTTTGTTCCTTATTTCCGTGGGAATAAATCTTTATTCCCATGGAAATCTGTCTGTGGCATTAATGATGTATAACCTTTATACATTTTGTATAGGTTACATGCAGATCTGTACAGCAGCTGCCCACTGCTGCTTTACACCCAATTTTTAAAGCAGCTTTTTAATGTGAGCACATAAAATGTATTTCATCTCACACACATTAGCCCAGTGAAAGACTTGTTGATCGCATTACTAATAAAAGAGAAAGGGCACCATTGTGTGAGGGCATGAGAATTGGTTTAGCGTCCAACAAGTGTTCCCTAACTTTGGGCTCTGACATCTAGACCAGCTGGACCAGCAGCTGCCACCTGGCTAATCCTGCTTCGCTGCTCTGGATTCACATGGCACACAAGGTTGGCAGTGGTGGTTTGTGTTTGTGTGCAACACTATCTCTCTCTCAACACTTATTTTATTTTTTTACTTTGCATGGCACAGATTGTTCAGGTGCTGTGGTCATGTCACTGAGGTGCTGTAAATGTGTCACACACAACTTTTTGTATAGTAAGAAAAAAAGTATATACTGTCACCCTGCACTGCCAACACTGTGTCTCAGTGTTGATAACCCAGTGTGAATGCTGATTTATTTATGAATTATTGAAAATAAGTGTTTTCACTCTTATCAGGCCTGGAATTTTTAGGGCAAGGCCACTTTGGCCTTTGATGAAAACACATTTATTGGGGCATTGCAGCCAAAATCAAGGCCAAAACCAATGGTGCAATAACAATAAGTGATAATTACATTGTATGAAGACAAAACAGTATACAATCAACAATTACTAGTCAGTGCATTGAAAAAGAGTACTGAGTTTATTAAAATTGTACACTGAATGTCCACAAAATGCTGCCTTATTGAGTTTTAGAATGTGAACAATTCATTATGTTAATTGTTAAAATAATAATGATCCAGTCTATAACTGGGAAAAGGGTGATCAAAATTAATCTGAGCAAGTTTAAACACACATGCAACTATTAGCATTAGCAAAAACACTTTTTTACACATTAACATTAAACACTGATGAGAAACTTCTCAGACTCTCCAGATCTGTCTTAACCAAGAAGTGACTGTCTGCTTACAGAGAAGTGGATGTGTGTGTGTGTGTGTGTGTGTGTGTGTGTGTGTGTGTGTGTGTGTGTGTGTGTGTGTGTGAATGTTGCATTGCATTGAAAATGTAGCAACACATCAGATGTATACTCATAGTTAGCTAACACTATGCAGCAATATCCTGGTAAACTTTAAAACACAACATGTATTGATACTTACACTGTAAAGTGTTTAGCTGCTTGTGCTTTTCACATAACATTCATTGTTAGCTAATGAAATGAGGAATCTGCAAGGAAATTGGCAACTTTCTTTTAAGGGCACAACAACGAGTTCAAAACAGGGCATGCCAAACTGGCCATGTGGATAGTTAATTTTAGAAGGGGTATTACAGCCACACTCCGGGGCATCCACAGCACTGGCCGTTTGGCTGTGGTATAATTCCTGCCCTAAAAACTTGGGCATAAATTACATGGTTCTTTCTTCTTCCGTGATTTAAGTTACAAGGCATTGTAGATACAACTATAAGGTCACGCTGTGATACAAAAATATAGGAAATGCAGAATAAACCCAGGAGAACTGTATCTACTTTATGTACCATAGAAAATAAAACTAAATGTATTACACTATGTACAATATTTGATGTTTTTTATGAGTTTTTATTAGCTCTTTTATTTGCTTTATTATGTTGTTTCTTGAATGCTGCTTGTGTGGTTGTCTGTAATATTTGATCTCAATTCAAATATCTGATTAAATAAACTTACCGTACCCAACATGTGATACAGTATTTACATCAATAGTAAAATATGGATTTTTTAAAAAAAATTTAAATTTTAAATTTTTAAATTTATCTTACCACATTCCCCTTAATTATTTTCTGGCTTGACATCACACGATGCTTGACAGATGAAGAAAATACAAAAATGGTATTACAGACCATATTTAAAGTTTAACCTAACCTAATTTACAACACAATTCCGCCTCTACTCTCTGGTAAATACTCTTTTTATTCTCGCTGCCAACAGTTCCACTGAAACGACGTCTAACAATAACTTTTTCCACTGGTTAAGTGGGACAGACAGTGGCTGTTGCCGCATAAATGCCACATATTTCCTTTCAGGAGCAAACCATTCCAAACATAAATGTTTTTACTTTGAGGTTAAAGTTAAGGCATCATCTTAACTGAGGAAAATCATTTTTAGCACCAAGAAATATTTTCTATTTGACAGGTAGTTAACAACCTGTTCCCAAAAAGATTTGACCAGGGAACACTCTGTCTTTCATTTTCATAAAGGAGGAACTCACATCATAGATGTAACAGCTGTGTGTGACACTTACAGTATGTGGTAACAGTTTTAGTAATTTGAAGAGATGTTGAACAGTGCTTTTTTCTTCAAAACCTTCAAGTCTGCAGAAAAGAAAATGTACATTGATGTTTTTCTCGTCTTGAGCCAGAGTTAATGATGAAGATTGTCAAGTGGAGACCTCTCAATTCTCCAGTGTCGCAGAAGAGCTGAAGTATTTATACAAAAAATTTAACAGAATTTAGTAGTAGTTCTCTATATGTGGGACATCGTACAGCACACGTTTCAACTGTGAATTTTAACGTTTTACTTAAAGATTCCTCCGGTAAACTGAATGTCAGTGTTCTGTTTTCTTTATTATTTCCAAAATGATATTAATATTGTGTTTCTAGCACTTGAAGGATAAGGCTGAAGATATAAAATTGATGTTAGTCAACAGATAACATGAAAAAGACCAAAACCAACCTCCTCTCAGCCCCAAAACCACATCGTTTCTACTGAACATGTAAACATTTAAAGAATAATACCTTCATTAAAAAAAAGTATAAGTGAAGATAAAAATATAAAAAATAACACTTTTACTGACAGCAGCAAATGACCTTGGCAGGTCAAATCAGTAGATCTTTCTATCTAATCAGTATTCATCGTTTTTAAACAAACAAAATGATGAAAATATGTTGAATGGCACACTATGCAGCTGACATAACACCTAATACAGTAAATACTTTTTTGAAACTAACAAATAATGTATATAAATACTGTTATTTCTTATATATGTTTATTAAGACATACAGTTTGTGTATCCATTGCTCTGATTCTCGTGTTTCTGACCGTATATGACTCGTCATGCTGTGCTCGTATTGTGTTACGGATCAGCAAACGTTTTCCTGCATGTGTATTTGCAGTTTTGTTTTTCCCTGCTGGTTAATCACGCAGAGAGTGAACAAAGCATAAATCAATGAGTTTTATTTATTGCAATTGTTTTTCTCTGATGGGATTAATATAACCCAAGAGTGGTCTTATTTCTAATGTGTGTGTTTTTGAATTTTGTTTACTGACCTGTGCGGGATGTATGTGTTTCAGTTTTCTGCTGGTGTTCAGCTGCTTGGTGTTGTCCGTGTTCTCCACCATCCCCGACCACCACAAGTTTGCCAACCAAGGCCTCTTCATCCTGGTAAGACCCTTCCATCACACACACACACATACACACACACACACACACACACACACACACACACACACACACACACACACACACACTGACTACTTCAGCATCCATTTGCGTTTGATACTCCTTTTACGTACACCGTCTCACTTACTGCAGTGTATCCGTATGTGCTTGCATACGTGTTATTTTGTTTGCTGCCGGACGCACAGACAGCCATGTAAGCAGGTGGGAGGATTCAGGTGTTGTTGACTGCGCAGGAAATCACATACACAATCCACTAATCCTAATAGCTATCCCATAATCTCCACTCTTCCTCTGTTCTCCAGCTGCTTTAGTGAAGGGTAATGGACACTCGTTTTCTCCTTCTTAACCTGACTCGTCCTCTCTTAACCCCCCTTTCACCTCCTCTCACTCTGTCTTCCCACCTTGCTCATCTTTATGTGTTATTTAATGGTGGGACTCTTGACTTTCACATTCTCTCTGTTCACTCTTTCGATCAATCACACAGCCATTAGCAGGCAATCAGCCATTAGTGGACTCTACTTACATGAACATATGCTCTAATGACAGATTGCTTCAGTGCACCTTAAACTACCCGTACAGTCCAGAAACAAGAAAGTAAGAAAGAGATAAAGATGTATAGAGTGACATATTAATACGCTATTAGAGCACAACTTTCATTTTTTTATTATCAGCAAGTACATTTTGTTTGTTTGTTTATGGCAATTCAAATAAATTCTCAATTACAGTGATGTTGTTGCACAGGTTTAACTTAGCCTGAGATGTCAGATGATTTGTTACACAGAACCATCCGAGAAGTCGTCCTTAGAAACTAGAGCAGGCGCTTTCAAAAAATACTTGGCAGGTCACTGGATGAACCATTCATCTATCACCATCTTACCTTGCGAGGCAGCTGGATTCGCAAGATCACCCGAGTATCCTCATAGGACGATGATTAGACACAAGCGCATAACTTGAAGCCTGACGAGATGGATTCTCGCCAGATTTTGCGAATCCAGCTGCCTCGCAAGGTAAGATGTAACTAATAAAGGAAAGGATAGTGTAAATAAAGTGTAAATACTATTCACATCAGTGTTTCCAACAGTCTGAGAAATTATGTGTGGTAGTCCGCAGTGTGGGGAGGTGATCGTAACCTCGTAACCTCGTAAATATTGGAAAATTGACTTCCCAGCTTCAATGTCCATCACACATGACATACTGTAAGCTTTTTTACTTTTTATGTTGCCATATTCACTCTGTCCTTTCCACCACAGTAATATATGCATATGTATTGTCACCACAGAGCATCTCGCACAGCATACGTCCCCTCTCCCATTCAGCACTGACAGGATGCACACAGATGCATCCTTAAATTAAGTCTCAAACCCGCTACAGCCTGAGTTGTAAAATGTAGAGTACATAAACATAAATATGATGCTTTAAATAAAATGGATAACTTGGAAATCTTGTGTAGAGGACACATTTGAGAAAATGATACACATGCAACGGCTAAGTTTGAATGACATTAAGAACAAAACAATGAAATGATCTTTTCCTGCTTCTGATCTCTTTGTGTCTATATCTTGTTTGCAGGAGTTTGTGATGATTGTGGTGTTCGGGTTGGAGTACTTCATCAGGATCTGGGCAGCCGGCTGTTGCTGCAGATACCGTGGATGGCAGGGACGACTGAGATTTGCCAGGAAGCCCTTCTGTGTCATAGGTGGGTGTGTTTGTTTGTGAACAGTATATAAGCACATATATACTTATGCTGTGTGTCTTGATTATCATTTCATAACTAACTTGCCCCCACCTCTTCCTCTGTCTCTCTGATCTTCTCTGTAGACTTCATAGTATTTGTGGCATCACTGGCAGTAATCGCCGCAGGAACACAGGGCAACATCTTCGCCACCTCGGCTCTGCGTAGCATGCGCTTCCTGCAAATCTTACGCATGGTTCGTATGGATCGACGAGGAGGCACCTGGAAACTACTGGGCTCAGTGGTTTATGCTCACAGCAAGGTGGGAATGCTAATAGTACTGATCTCAAAACTGCTCAAGTACAAAGACACACTTTGTCTGATGATGATTTACATTTAAGACATTTGTAAGTTGTACAGACACAGAAAATTGAAAGTACATGTACAGTATTATGGATTATTTTAAGAGCAGGAAGGAGTCTGAGGGCTGGAGAGTGTTATTAAAAGGTTGGTGATAATGGTCATGATGGTTACCAGTGGGATGAATAACTTAATAACTCCAGATGTTGAGGAATAAGCGATGAGTCTGCTGAGTGCTGGTGAGTCTACATTCACTGCTCTTCAAACACCAAACTCCCCTTTAGCTGCTCATTTTTGGCAATTAGTTGTTAGTTTTTGTGCTGATTAAACACCCAACACTCACCAATCAGCTACAGAACACAGTTACACATGAGGTGATGATGATTAATTGATGCATCAGCTGTCTAAGCAAAGTCAAAGTGGAAGCCAAATGTGATGATGATGGGATTTTAGCCAATAATGATGATAGTGATACGGTAATGACAGCGGGGATTATGATGCTGCTGCTGCTGACACTTGACTGTTACCTCCTCTCTCCCTCTCCCTCCCTCTCTTTCTCAGGAGTTGATTACAGCCTGGTACATAGGTTTCCTGGTCCTGATCTTTGCCTCCTTCCTCGTCTACCTGGCAGAGAAAGACATAAACTCAGATTTCAACACCTATGCAGACTCCCTCTGGTGGGGGACTGTGAGTACTGCACGATGCACACAAACACAGGATCTTTGTAGATGAAGAAACAATCCTTTTTCATGCAGAATTATTATTTTTTTAATCAATAAAAAGAGAGATAAGCTAACATGTAGCTCAAAAAAATGATGCGTCACAACAATGCAGCACAGATGCCTCTTAAATAGCAAGAACACAGGTGATCCCCTTCAGATCTTACATGTGAGACTTGCTAATCCATGAAATCTTTTTTACATATAATACGATTCTTCACCACCATCTATATGAAGCCAACTGGTAAAAACAATCTTTTGAATTTTGATAGTTGTCATCTGACTCCTCTTAAGACAAGTCTACCAATAAGTCAATGTTAAAGACTGCAGATTTCAAGTAGTTTTAAAGATAAGACATATCCAGAAACATGTCTGAAATCAGTGGTTGAACAGGTTTTTCAAAAAAAAACCCCAAAAACATGAAACCATCTGGGATCTGTATGTTCAAACAACAATAACGTTGATCATTAGTACATTATCAGCTTTGACAAATACATGTGCTTTTCAGTTCCTTTGAGATATAAAGTTATGTCCACTGTAGTAGATTTTCTGTAGTGGACTGAGCATTATTCAGTTGCTTTCGTACATTCCAGAGTTGCTATGTTCAGCAGATTATTTATTCAAACTGATCAGATGTCAGGAATAATTTAAGATTATTTTCTTTTTCCCTTGTATCAACTGTTGATTGAGATGAGAGTCATCGTTAAAGGGTCACAGAGCTAACACTCCTCCAGGACATCACCCAAAACATATGAGGACATCTTCCTAAAAAAATAGAATTACATAGATGACAGTTGTAACTGGGTTGTAGTTTGATGTGGGATCTTTTGAAGGATGTGGTGTATTCTCTATGAAAAACTTCAAAAATGAAGGGGTTTTGGTTCAAATGTAGAAATGATCCTGGACCCACAAATCACTGTGTTTGAAAGTAAAGATTCCTTTTTGTCTTGTCTTGTTTGATCTTCTTGGACACATTTTTCACAGAAGACATTTGACATGTCACAGTAGGAAAAGCACAGGTGTAAATAATAAACACTGTCACACTGTCCTGACTTATTGTGACACTTGAATAGAACAGAGACATCATTAATGTTATTGATATCACCTGTGCTTTTCCTATTACGACAAATCAAAATGTCCTCTTTGAAACTGGCCTATAAAAACAAATACAGTGTGCTGTGCCAATGCTTGCACTTTATCTATACAGATTGAGTTTTTGACAGACTTATCATTTTTTTATTATGTATGAATGTGTGATCATCTGTAGATTACTCTAACGACTATCGGCTATGGTGATAAGACCCCTCGTACCTGGCAGGGACGGCTCCTAGCTGCTGGCTTCGCTCTTCTGGGAGTCTCCTTCTTTGCCCTGCCTGCTGTAAGTCTCTTATATTTACACACAGCCCTGTTTGTGGCTGCTGTCAGCCTGCTCAGAGTTGCATGTGTGACTTTAATATGGCCTCTGACCCTCAGGGAATTTTGGGATCAGGCTTTGCCTTGAAGGTTCAGGAGCAACACCGACAGAAGCACTTTGAGAAGCGAAGGATGCCCGCCGCCAACCTGATACAGGTAAGTGGGATTCATTTTCATATGGTGTTTAAAGGGCTGGTACATTATTTTTTTGAGTTTTGAGGTTTTTATATCATTCTGTAGCTTCACATTAGTGTTCTATATGTATTCAAATTCAAGAATTCAAACCCCCTAGCTCACCTAGCCAGTAGCCACAGAGATAGACGGAGCACTCACTGCAGCTGCTGCTCTGCTAAACGTGTTAACAGACACACAGACACACACAGACGGAGCACTCACTGCTGTTGCTGCTCTGCTAAACATGTTAACAGACACACAGACACACACAGACGGAGCACTCACTGCTGCTGCTGCTCTGCTAAACATGTTAACAGACACACAGACACACACAGACGGAGCACTCACTGTTGCTGCTACTCAAAGTTTAAAAAATAAACTCTGAGCTCTCCTCCCGCCAGTAAAAGGCTCCGGATCTGAGCAGAATCTGGTGTGACTTGCGGGTGTTATTTGTCCTGAAGCTCCGGCTCTGCTCCCGGCTCTGCGCCCAGCTCTCTCTTCCACAGCAGCTGCCTGTCCCTTCGCTCTGTCCAGTGCATTTATTAACATCTCATGCATTCTCAGCACTGCGACATTGCTCGTAGTATATCTGGACAACTTTTTGTGCTCTAACTTACAGCGAGAATGTTAGGAAGACAGCGAAATGTGTGTGTGTGTGTGTGTGTGTGTGTGTGTGTGTGGTGGCGGGGCATTAGCGCTCTGGCTCTAACCCACGTCATGGCATTTTGCTAACGGCTGAGTGGGCATTTTTTCATTTGAGAAACCCAGAAAGGAACACAGGTGGAGTCGTCCTTTAATAAATCACTCTTACTTGCATAGTGAGGTGCAATCTTTCACTTTGTATTTCTGTTTTGTGTCTTTCTTTAGGCTGCATGGCGTCTCTACTCTACAGATGCCAAGCACTCTTATCTAACAGCTACATGGTACTTCTACGACAGCATGCTGCCTTCTTTCAGGTAGGTGCTCCCATCAGTCTACATGTTCAGCACTGAGTGGATTCGACCATCAGAAATCTGTGTTTGCCTTTGGTCATTTGTTTGAAGTGTTGTAATTGATGCAGACAGAGATTTGAGAGTTGCATCACACGATTAGATTGTGAACTGTGAGTAGTCAACAGCAGTCAGTGATATTTCGTTTTACCCCTGCTCATACATTCGTACCATTGTGAACAAACAACGCACATCGCACCTGTTACTTTTGGTCCATAAAGAACCCTCTTCAGTTGAATTTGTGCAGTGGTGGTTTCAATCAAATGGAATAGTGTTGATTTCCTCTCTATTCAAATTTTAAATTATTCTTTTAAATTAAATTTGGGTCCAGCCCATTCAAATCCTTCTGCCACCACTATTCAATTACATTTTCATTACTTTTCTTCTGCGCAGTGGTTTCTTATATTTTGCATTTATGTATTAATTTGACTAATTTTGATTTGCTTAAAAGGAGGGGAAGATGAGAAACATAAATAGAAACATGCTTACATTTATATTAAGTAAAAATGTTAACTTAATTTGAATTTTTCATCTACATTTACATCTTATCTCTCTCAAGTATCCCTCTTCTTTTGAGCGTTCGGACCATTGATTTGGCCTTTTTGTGAGTTTTTCATCATTTGTTGTTTTTTTTGTTCATTTGTCATTTGTTTTTTGTTTATTTGTGCACGTGGGTGTCAGAGAACTGACGCTACTGTTCAGTCACCTCCAGCGACAGCGTAACAACAAGAAGGTTCTCCACAACTCCTACCACACGCTGCTGTCTGGGCTGCGGCCCTACAGCTCCCCCTACCTGTCGGGGGACAGGTACGCACCCTCTCACAATCCCACAGTACACTCAGACAGGTGGCCAAACCTACAGTCATGCTCATACACAGACGCCCATACACAGTCAAACAGCAACAACATGGACTTATAGAACAACACATTCAACAGGTAAACACAAACAACAATCAAGGCTGACTGCTTCTGGAGCTTTCTGCATGGATGTGTCGTGTCTAACGATATTTCACTAATGCTGATCTGAGACCACTGTGTTGCGGGCCCCCCTGCTTCTCTGCATCTTTGTCTGCTTAGCTCATGCTCTTGCCATCTCCGCCACCTCCCGTTGTTCACTCACTGGTTTCCTCTTCTTTCTTTCTTTCTTTCTTTCTTTCTCTTTGTTTCCATTGTGTCGTTTCCATGCCCTCCATCCTTCATCCTTCATCTGTTCTCAGGAAGGCAGAAGTTCCATGCAGGTTTGTTCTTCAAGTCATGAGCTGTGCTTGTTGATTTAAGAGCAGTTAGATGGACTTGCTACATACAATTTGTTAACTTTTGTAGCCTAAACTTTAAACAATAGCCAAGGAAATAAAGGACTAATTAAAGGGTAATTCTGGTATTTTTCAACCTGGACCCATTTTGATTTTCCCATCATTTGGGGTTTAAGTGACTGATGGGGAAAGAAATTTTTGGAATTGTTCCAGTATTGAGTGTGATCGCTTCAGCTAGCAGCTGTGAAATGGGCTGCAGTGTAATCCTTGGGGGCAATGGTGCCAATGTATGTCCAATAAAAGTGCTTCTTTTTTCCACTGACAGGCTCAGATTGTTATTATAAGTGTCTGACAATGAAAATAAACACAGGAACTAGCTGTCTGTAGCAGCATTATGGCTAATTGCATATGGAACTACATCCGGGGCAGTTCGCATATCGATTTGTTTACGTCTGAGGCTGTAGATAGCTCAGAGTCTGTTCATGCTAGACAAGTAGTAAATTAGTAGATGAAATAAATTGGTTCATGTCTGCAAGTTTCCAAATTGCAAGGATAAAATGACAAGATCCACACTATGCAGTTTTTATTGACTTCCGCTGGATGATAGAGACTTATATACTGTAATTCCTCACACAGTTACATGTTGAAATCACATTTTTTTTACCATGTAGAATTGAACGTCTGATCCAGCCAGCCTTGCTCTTTTCATCCATTTGATTCTGTGGAGGAATCCATTTATTGTAGTTACACAGGTGGGATTACTCTCATCTGTGGACACTAGATTTTCCAAGTCTGGCAGCAGCAGTTCCAACTCTGCAGAAAAAGTTTTTCTCTTCACTCATCAGGAGAAGAGAGCAGTGACTGCAGGAACACCTGTAGTTTCCCTGAGGTAACCGTTACTGTACGTTGTCTTTCCTGACGGTCCTGTTGCCTTTCTGCCTACATTCTTAGTTTTTCCTCCTTTTGGTTTATCTTCTCTCTGTGTACTCTGGCTCAAGTTAGCCATTATGCTGCTGCAGACGGCTAGTTCCTGTGTTTACTTTTGTTGTCAGACACTTAACAAAACACAAAGCACATAACAATCTAAGCCTGTCAGTAGCAAAAACAAGCACTTTTAGTGGACGCACTTTTTATGGGCGCAATTGCCCCCAAAGATTACATTGCAGCCTGTTTCATGGCTGTCGGCTGAAGCGATCTCACTCAATACTGGACCAATTCCAAAAATTGTTGTCTCCATTAGTCACTTAGACCCTAAATGATGGTAAAATAGGGTCTAGTTTGAAAAAAAAAAAGGATTACCTTTTAAGTAAATGATATATTCCAGACTTCTGCATGCATTAGATGAGACATCAGTGTATCTGAATCAAACAAGTTTTGCTGGTAGAAATGTTTTGGAATTTAGGAGCTGCTGTCACACCATGATGATTAATGGGCTGTGTTGATGAATATACTCAGGTTAACCATTACCGACTACCTTTGCATGATCCTTCCCCACCTACTGGTACAAACCCAATTCCTCAATCCTCACTGAGTGTGTCTCCATAATCCAAAATTGCCTCTCAGAGTACATTTCCCAGTTTAAGGCAAGGTAACAAGAGCAGGAAAGGAAGAGGCTATTTGAACTATTGAGATACCACACCTCACCCCTCCACCTCACCTTCTCTCCCCGGTTTTTCCTTTGCTACGTTTTATCCTCACGGCTTCACCATGTACCCAGGTTGTGTCCCAGAACTTCTCGTCCTCCTTCACCCACCCCCACCTTCTTCCACTCCTCTCTTCCCCTCACCCTCTCTCCCTCTGCCTTGTGTGTCTCCCCAGTCAGCTCCTTTCTAAAAAGCGGGGTCTCTTCCGGATTCACGCTGGCCGCAAGCAGAGGTATCCACGGCAACAAGCCTGTGCACGGGGCACGCTAGAACGTCACCAATAATAACACCTCCTTTTATACGCACATCCTGCTCACCTTGCCTGACACACGCAAACATTTATGGACCGGTGCAGCAGTTTGCTAAATGTTTTGAGTTATTGTTAAAGTGTCACACCTCTTACAGGTTGTGAGTTTGACATGGCAGATGCCATATTTCTCTTATTTTCAACCATGGACTGTTACCAATTAAATACTTTGAAAGGGCACTGTACTCCGGTCCACAAATACTTGAGTGCATCCTTTACTGTGAAGAAATTTTGTGCTCCTTTTTCCCTGAGAGGAAGTTTCTCCAGCTTGTAGAAACTACTGTAAGGTTATTTTTTGCCTGCTTTGGCTTGAAGATCATGATAAACCATGTGTTGAAAACACCTTGATGGTTTCTGAATGTGTGTGTTTTTCTTTCTTTCCAACATGTTTCATCAAACGTCTCTGATGAAACAAGGAAATGAAATATTCACACAGTAAAAAAAAATCTTGTCTAATCCCAAATCGGAACAGTTGAAGTAGGATTTGTAGTAAGGATTTGCCCCACTCTTGACCTGCTTAATGTTTTCCATTCAGTTGTTTGGTTGTCTCTTCTTGGAGAGAAGAAGGTTTAAATGATTCAGCATGCTTTCCTGTCTCAGATTAGTCTTATATTGAAGACCTGTGTACCAAATCAGTATGTTTGTGGTATATTACTTAAAAGGTTTTTAAGTGCTAAAATGTTTCAGTTTGCACGCAATTTTCTTTCAATGTTTTGGAAGGATTCAGTGAAATTTATGGTCCTGAATGCATCCAAATCATTTACTTCCTTTCACCAACGGCATGAAAAGGTCTTTCACTCTATCCTCCCCATTTTCCTTCAATCTACTTGAAGCATTTTAGCTTGCTCGTATGAAATGCTTCCACTAACATCCCCTAACTATTTAAATTTTAATTTAAATGGCCGGCTGTGGCACACGCACAACAAAGAGTATATCATCGTAAGAATGTGGGAGTGAACGACTCGGCTGGAATTGCTCTGTGGTGCATGACTTTTGCATTGCCTTATGGATCCGTGATAGTGTCTAACATGCAAGTGGCTACAGAGAAGAAGCGGTGTCAAGAGCATGCTATAACGAGAGCGTTAAGAGTCAATCTGTTGGAGAGAGAGCGGCCGTTAAATAGCTTTCCTCCTGTAAATAGATGACCTCACATTCGGCCTGGCCTTTGGTTTGTGGAGAGTGGTATAGAGTACTTAATGAGACACCTCTTGTGCGGCTGCGCTTTGAAGCCGATATTTTGATGCCTATTCACTCTGTTGAAGGGATTAAGGAAGCGTGTCTTTATTCTGATGGTAGGTGGAATATTTTCCGCCGTCCCAGCACTACTGCAAGACTTGAATCAGGTTTCAGTCTGATTTTGCTGAATCAGGTGCTATGATAGGCACATTAAATGAGCAAATCCTTAGGGCAGAATCAGTTTTTAGCTATACTGAGTGGTCCCTATGGTCAGTCTGTCTCCATGGTAAATCAGCTAGTCTGTCCTTCATTGAGACGAAATGTGAATGTCTGTTATGTCCATGTTTTATCTGTTTGTTGAAGAGCCTCTGTGATGATTGTTATGAAAGTCAGAGGTCACTTTTTTTGTATTACTTCACAATTACTAACATAATCTTTTCTAACAAGCTCAGGCTGCCCCTCTGCTGCTTCCCAAAGCTCCCAGGATAACACAGCTTAGTTTCCCATTAAGGTCAATGGCATGGACATTGTGATCAATGAGGAAAAACACAGTTCCTATCATGATCCGAAAAAGAATGTTGTGCCCACAGATATTTGACTTTTTTATCTTCACTGTTAGCAGTAAAATAGGCTTCCGGGATCGGATCAGGATGAACAATTCCCGATCATCCCAAACCATTCGGAACAAGGCGTCACCGCTGCCCCCTGGCTCCGGTGTCCGTCACTCTCCCAGCCAGGAGAACGTCCCAGAGGCCACCAGCCCGGGAAAGGTCCAGAAGAGCTGGAGCTTTAATGACCGCACACGCTTCCGTACTTCCCTTCGCCTTAAACCACGTCCTCCTGCTGATGGTAGGTAGCAGTAACACCCTGATCTGAACACTTTTCAATCACATTCTCATTGGTCATTTCTGTGTAATAATGCCTCTGAATATCTTCCCTCTACCACCTGGGTCCAGTGGAGGGGCTTGGGGAGGACAGCGTGGAAGACAAACCGTATTGTGACGTGGCCATGGAGGAGGTAATCCCAGCAGTGAAGACACTTATCCGAGCTGTCAGGTGAGTCCTGCCATCAACAATATTTGAGTCATTCCCTCTGTGGAAATCTGGACACACTCCTTCTTTAAACTCCTTCTTTAAACTATATTTAGATGTGAAAACCTTTAGCCAAGAACTTTTCAGCAGTAAAAAGTGATTCCAGGTATGCTTAGTAGGCTTCACCTGGCACATCACAACCTTTAAGCTGGTCACTGAAAGAACAAGGTCACATTGGTCAGATGCATGTGTATCTGGACCATAGCTGCTTCTCATGGTATTTACAGCCTGCATTAATAGATGAACATGCTGCTCCTCCATTTAGGCGCTGGCGTGTGCACATTCAGCTGACTGAGGAGAAATGTCCACTTAGGAGACGTAACTGAGCCCTCCTGCAGGCATGGTTAGTTTCCCCATGTGACCTTGTCGCTCAGCAAGCCCAGCTCATTCAGGCCGGTCATGTGTGAGGTGGCGTGATACGATGGCCTATTAGAGATTACAAACACACACGCACAAATATGGTACAGATGGAGGATCACAGTACAGTACGACTTTACAGAGACGATACTGTACAGTTTAGACAGGGACAACTGTAATAACAGTTGATTGAGAAGGCCGCTGATGTTGATATTGATTGCTGTGCTTGTGTCATCTCTTCCTGTAAGTCATAGATTACACACTTTGATGTAATGTTACTGTAGTAATATGTGCTTAGACGTTTGAATGAACAGATACGGCCTTCTTCAGCTTTACAGACAACAGTGATGATAAAAAGCAAAAAAACTAGTTAGCTGCACTCATAATCTAAGGACAAAAAGTGTGTGTGTGTGTAGGAACTGCTCTGTTGGCAAATTATTCCATAGTTATAGTAATTAATCATTAATCATTATACATAACACTCTGTGTTTAAATTTGCAAATATCCCACAGGGCTACCAACAAAACCTTGAATGCAGACATATAGGGACATATAGGGGCATATGTGCACCACCCACACCACACACACACACACAGTTTTTCACTGATGGTGGCAGAAAAAAACAACAATGGCCAACAAACATCTGGTGTTGGGACCAAGCTGGTCTCTGGGGGGGTTTGATGAGAGCGGATAATAACGACGTCCCGTATGTCAGCGCTGTACTCTCACACCATTTGTCATGGTAGCGTGAAGCTGTTTCTGTGGTTCCATATATACTTCTGTTTCCAGTTCTGCTTACTACATACCTGGTGGAAAATTTTGTGAACCTCTTAAATGAAGTGGGGATGTGTGTGGAAAATACAGAGCGTGTTCGGGGTTAATGTTAATGACTATTCAAAACGGTCCCAAAAAATTTAAGAAACTTAAGTTTGAGCTTCTCTGTGCAGAATGACGTATGTGCAGTCTGTTTTCACATTTATTTGCTGAAAGCGGAAAGTTTTTCTGTGCTCATCAAAAATCTGAGTTTAAGGTGTGGTGCCTATGAGCATGATTTGTGATATCATAGTAAGGTTTGAGCCAATCGCGGTGCAGTATGCCACTTGCTTAAATGTGATGTAGAAACTTGAATCCACCAGTGCACAAACACAGAGAATGGACTTAGCAATGAAGAAGGAGACATCTTGTATACAACAGTTAAACTTCTGAGATGAAAAATATTTGCATATTCATAGAAGGATTTCAATGAGGTAATTAAACTTTTTTCAGTATAAAAACCATATTAGACACAAACTATTACTCAAAGCAGATTATATTTAGTCTGGAGGGGATCTTTAAGCTAGAAAAACCTGCATGCTTGAAGTTTATTGTGTGTCTTTGCATCCTTATCCTGTGATTTATTTTGTTTTCGAAGCCGTTTCCCCTTTATTTATTTAGTATTAGTTCTTGTAAGTTTGGTTCAACTTTCATGTCCATCCCTGCCTTTATTGGGGTGTTCATTCATATGAAAGTTGTAGTGTTTGGACTGTTTTCGTAGCACCGCTGATCACAAACACTAACCCTACAGTATGTACTTTATATACTTGAACTTATTTTATATTCTCAATTATTATGCTCTTTAATTGTTGACTTCCATGGTTACAAAATTGTGTTGATAATGTCATAATCTTCATAATAATTTTGAATGATCCAATATGATTATGAGTCATACACTATATCTTGTTTGCAACATGAGATTATTGTCATTCTTGATAAAACGAGTGACCTGTCTGAACCCGGCAGTTTGTTAAAATTTAAACTGAAGCTTTCTTTATGGTAGATGTACAGCAGGTTTCCGTTCTATTGATGCAGAGTGATACGAATATGAACACTTTTGTCATTGTACCTCTACAACAACATTTAGTGTGCTGTACCAAGCTACATAGGATTAAAACATAAATATGAAAATATTAAAATATCAAATATAAATATAAGTAAAAAGGATATTTAGGCATGGAAAAGGAAGTGTCACAGTCTTAGGTGTCTCTGGATGTAACACTGAGCAATGGTTGTGATTTGAGGTGAGTTGTGACTTTAAAGTGGCAACACAGTATATGATGTGCAAACATGTCAGTGCAGTGCAGGTAAGGTAGCAGCCTTATAGTCCTAACTCTATGGTGTTTAAGATTTATTGCTCTGGGTTAGAAATGGTTCCTTAATCTAGCAGTGAGGGCACTGATGCACCTATATCGCTGTCCAGAGGGCAGGAGATTGAAGAGGTGGTGGCAGGGGTGTGTCGGGTCACTGCAGATGGTGGTGGCTTTATGGAGACAGCGGGAGCTTCGAGAGGTGGCAGGTGGGCTCCAATGACTCTCTGGGCACAGTTGATGATCGACTATTATTGTCTGATCTATTATTGTTTGATATTGTTGTGCCACTGATAGGGTATTATATGATCTCTCCTCAGGTTTGCACTTGACTCAGCAGATAGCTCTGACCTCAGCTGCTCTGTGCTGCAGACAATAGGCGAGAGGGAGTGTCTATAGATAGTGCAGGTGTGTAAACAGCAGGTGCTTCACTGTGTTAACACACACACACACATGCATGCGGCATCTCATGATTGATGTCTGTGAAACATAATTTCGCAGCAGGCCTTAGTGCTGAGACTTCACTTTAGAGATGTATGTGGTTTATCAGTGCCTGAATAAATGTATGGTGCTCTGTTTATGTATGGAGGGACTGGTAGAGGGTTCAAGAGGATGAAAAAGAAGAGAGAAGGGGTAGGAGGATGAGGAAACAAGGCCTGATATCTCTCTGTGCTTCCTCTACTGTGACGCTCATGCACAAATCCAATACTACACAGAACACAAAATGTCTGCTTGTTTGCAGTCTTTGGGTGAAGCTCCTATTTTATTAAATAATGAGTCATTGTCATCAGTTTTTGTAGCGTTTCAGCTGTAATATTTTTAAACTCATAATGTTTATGCAGTATATTTCTCTGTAAGAATAACTGAACCCACCTGCTGTAGCCCGTGCGTTAGATTTTGTTCACTTCGCCAGTAGGTAATCATATCCGGCAAAGAATCATTTGTGCCTCTGCATTGGCCCATCCTACTTGGCCCACCTATTTGTGTCAGCATTAGTCATCTTTAAGTCACAGATAAAACCTTGCAATTGGAGACTTCCAGGAATCCATCTTTGCTGAATTGCAAAAATATTTGCACTAGCTATGCAAGAATTTTGGGGCACAGATGACACTTCCTGTCCCTCCAATCATTGCTGTGTTTTTACGTCTCAACTTCCTAACAATAGGAAGGTATAATATCTTTCATTGAGCTGTGCCAGCTGTACTGTACCACTGCCAGGGACTGTTGCACAGTTGCTGGAAGTTTTCTGAGGGGAGAGAGGGGGCCACTCTCAAACCTGACCATGTATTATGAAAACTATTTTATCGACTGAGGAAGAGAGTCAGCATTTTGAAGAAACCCTTGGAGGATCCACATCAAAAGTCCCCCCCCCCCTGTTTCCCCAACCTTTTCTTTACCCACACCTGAGACCCACCCTCATAAAAAAATCTGCATCTACCTGCAAAATAAGAAAAGACCGCCTGCAAAAATACCCCAAACGCAGGAGTCATCAAGAAACAGAGTGCTGCGTGAGGGGGAAGAGTACGCTGACGACTGCTACGGCACCAGCTGTAGACCACCACTCCTCCTTCTCTCCTTCATTCGCACCTTCTCCTCTTCTTTGTCGTAGGGGTGGTTACTGCACAAAACTGTGCGCTGTATATGGCTGCGGTAAATGCAAGCGCTGCAGACCTCAACAAAGGTTACGGTGGTTATTTCAGAAACTGACCCTTCTCACAAGTTCAGATTTCACCTGCCCCTGCTTAGCCCACATGTGTGTAGTAGTGTTAGCGTGCGTGAGTGTGTGTAGCTATTCTCATGCATGCATTTGTGGCATTATATTTTATTGTGCACGTGTGTATGGTTATGTACATAGATATGTGTGTGTGATGTTTTCTTGGAACAGCTGAGCATTTCTGATCTTCCGCTTCCCCAGACCTTTGATGTGATTTCTTTTCTTTGTCCTGTGAAGGCAAGTGGGAGTATTATAGTGGACTTAGTGGTCTGGGTGTGAGAGATAGGATTTCCTCATCAAAAAAAAAAAAAAACTGTCCTTGCTCTTCCTCCCTCCCTCATTCTTCCGTCTCTCCCAGCTTGACTTGTGGCGCAATCCATCACAGGGGTGAGATGACAGCTTGAGTGTGTATATTTTTTTTTCTCGCTTACATTTGATGTTTCCGGTCCTTTTGCGGAGCCAGCACCTCTGGGCTGCCTATCGCATAAGTGATAAGAATGGAATTGACTGACCCACCCAACATAGAGAGCCAAGCACTTGCACACACACACACACACACACTCACACACACACACACACACACTCACACGCTTAAACTTTCCTGCACTCCCTTCCCATTATCTCTTGCACATCCTCTACTCCCTCAAGCATGACGTCCAACCAGAGCGACTCTGGGGCAGAGGATGTTGTCAGGGATGCGTTGGCCGGGTACAGCAGTGCTGGGTCAACATTCCTCGGTGTGATTCCCCCACAGTCAGTGGGAAGTGGGTGGCGATGATGAGCTATGTGCACTGGGAGTGGGAGCAGCTTTGGTCCAGTGGCACCAACATGGCTGTCATACTGACAAAAGAGCAGAAACAGGAGGGAGTTCTGATAGAGGTGTGTGTGTGTTAAACATTACTATCTACGGATTTGTGCTAATTGCTGAAACAGCAAACACTGATAAGCAAATGGTTTGGTAGGGGGGTGGCTCCCTCTGCGACTCTGCTCTCTTTATGGGGCTGTTTGTGAATGATAAGGTCACTCTGACTGTAATTAATCTTATTATTCTCAGGGTGGCCTGCATCCCTTTGATAGCTGTCTCACCCCTGCATTTTTCCGAAGGTTTACTGTACATCCATATACAGTATGTGGAAGTGCAGTGTGAGGCTTTTTAAAGGTGGCGTTAACTGTCTTTTTGTGTGTGTAGGATCTTGAAGTTCCTTGTGGCCAAAAGGAAGTTTAAGGAGACATTACGTCCGTATGATGTGAAGGACGTCATAGAGCAGTACTCTGCTGGACACCTGGATATGCTGGGCCGCATCAAGAGCCTGCAGATGCGGTAGGTTTCACATATACAGTAAAACGTATCGGTGTGGGCAGGGGATGTATTGTATGTTGTGTATTCATGCTATGCTTATTTTTTTCTCTTTGTCTTTATTGTATATCGTATTGTCTTCACTTTCTACTGTGCCTGTGAACCTGCTTTGTTAAGCTTGTGCAAAATTATTATTATGATATTAATTGTAATCTGTTTTTTGTGTGACAGGGTGGACCAGATCATTGGGCGAGGGACCGTTCAGCCCGATAAGAAGGTGCGCCCTGAAAAGGGAGAGAAGACGCCGCCAGAACTGGACCCACTGGATGAGCTAAGCATGATGGGACGTGTAGTCAAGGTGGAGAAACAGGTAACGGATGGGTAGTTTAGTTTGTATTGCATTTATGTAACAATGGATAAAGGAAAAGTGAGTGCAGAACTTACTTCGTATAATGGTGTGAATTAATCACAAAAAACTTAATGCAGTGTTTTCACTCACTCTTTAGGAAAGCAAAAGCACTCCAGTAGATCTAAAAGAAGCTGCCATAAATTAGTGCAGGAACTGAAATCGACTTAAAGCAATGAAGAGCTAAGTTCATGTTCTCTGTTCTAGTAACTCAATGGGTTTTTACTTTCATCAGTCTTTCTTCTGTACTGCCTAAAAGAGAATCAAGAGATATGATGTCTTTGAATTACAACAATTGACCAAGTGTTTGAATTTTAGTAGCTACTATTGTAGTAGACACTTATTTATCTTAGAATAGGGACAGAATACTCCAGGAACCTGTTTCATCTTATCAGAAAAGAAATGTGAAAGAAATAGAAGAAGAACAGAGGAAATATGGATATGAGGGCTCTCAATTAATACAAAGTGTGGAGAAAAACAAATCTTGACACTTGTGTGTGTTGGTTTAGGTACAGTCCATAGAGAACAAGCTGGACCTCCTGCTCAACTTCTACTCCCAGTGCCTAAAGAAAGGCTCGTCCCACTTCACCCTTTCCTCCCTTCTGGACCCGGACCTGACATCTGACTACCACAGCCCCACGGACCAAAGAGACCTCTTCCCCTCCGTAAACACGCTCAACATCTCCCAGTCTGAGAGTGGCAACTTAGAATGACAGTGAGCTGGGGGGGGGGCTGTTCAAGCACAGACGCAACCCCTTTACATTACGTCTTCCTTCGGCTGAGTCTTCACTCCGAGCAGCTCGATCTAAATGTCTGTTTCCTCTCTTCACTGCATTTCATTTCTGTCTGCGATGATTTCTGGCAACTCCACCCTCCTCCACCCCCATCTCAAATCTGCATCCTCACCTCTTTTTCCTCAAGTGAATGTCTCCAGAGCTGATACAGACATACCCACCAGATGGCTCCACCTGACAAGGAGCCTCAGCCAAAGCTGCTCACCGCACACGCCTCTCAACCCGCTAAATGAGGATGGAGATAATTATTACTTGACTACTGAACCACTTTCACCCACTCACCACCTCATGCTGTACATATATATATATATATATATATCTACGCCTACTTTAAAGCTTCAACTGTAGATAATCAGACTTTTTAAGTTTTTTAAATCTTTGGAGAAATCTTGTCTTTTTTTCCCCCCATCCTTATTTCTTTTTTCTCTTGGCTGCTTGAATCAACTGCCTCTGAGAGTTTGCTCACTCAGTTGACATACACAGTGCTGCAAGTGTCATTTGTTCAGTAACTTGCCAGTCACTGTTTAGATGACATCACAATTCTTGATACTGTGATGAATGTAATGGGTCCCACCTGCAATTATGCATTCACATCACCAGAAAAACAAACAAGCACTGATGTAATCTGCTCTCTGGGACCTGGATGTGCAGACTGGGCTGACAGCCACCTCGCCAAAGCACCAAACTTCGACGGTACATATGCCCTCCTAAACTAGGGCCTTTTACTTGTGTAAATCCTGCTTTAATTGCCTGGACGTGTCACATGAAAACAGAGCTGGAGGAATGTGTTGGAGTGACTGATGTGTACTGTATGTTGTTGTTTGTTTTGATCTCCATTCCTTCTCTGAAAAGTTCTGTCTTCAACAAGCCCACTTGCAAAAAAAAAAAAAAAACCCAAAATACCAAAACAAGACATTATTCCCTTTTTGGCTGGCATTCAAGTGAGGAATGTTCATACTTATTTAGGATTTAATAGAGCCAAAATGTCCTTTCATGGGTCCAAAATCCCTCATTTGCAATATTTCAAAGGCTACTTTACCTCCTTGAGTATTTCAGTAACCTAACTGTGTTTTTCACATGCCATTTAAACCTCTCTGTCTTGCAGCCCACCCTCCAGACATGCATGTTCCTCAGACCAGTTCTGTAGAAAAAATGTCAATTTTCTCACATTTTCTGCACTGCTCCTCATCACTCGCATCTAGCCACAGGTCAGGTTTACCATGTCAGCTGGTTTCTTACAGGATGATAATTCTCACTCCCAGTCATCAGATGCTACATGCACAGCAGCTGTGGAGACAATGTAGAAACTCTTTGGCCAGTTTGGTGCCGTTTTTCACCTGCGAGGTGTTCTGGTCTAACGCATGGATTCTAGGCCATTATCCTCATGAATGCACGTGTCTTAGGTACGTTAAAAACAGAACAGACAGTAAGTTTGGGCACAAGTCGCCACCCAAAGGTGTTCCTGTTATTGCCTGTCAACTTTACTCTCTGCTGTTCTTCCCTCTTCTGATTCTTTCTTGGAGATGTTTCATGCACAGTAAAAGCTCTGTGCAAGTGGACAAAACTGGAGAGTGCACACACACACGCACACACACACAGATGAACACACACACACACACACACACACAGATGAACACACACACATACACAATGAGAGCAATTCCTTTACTTAAATACTTTGGCACTTGATAAATATAACACGTTTTTTGTCATGTATAATTCTATCTTGTTTTGATTTCTTTACTGTAATTCATGCACTTGATTTTGTGTAACATATATCCGCAAATTTCTATGTTTTTTTAAAAAAAAATGATTTTGATTGTTAAAGTGAATGTAGGATTTAAGTTAATATATTATAATTCAGCTAGATATGATCTTTAAATGTAGCATTTTCTTCAAGTTGAATCATGGATGACACAACTGTAACTACACATACAGCCGATCAGGTTCAGACACACACAACTTGCAGAGCTCATATGTATATTTTTTTAATGTCATCAGATAATAATTGCTGCCAGCTTCATCTAAGAAATCATTCACCATACTGTATTTGGCCAGTAAAAACATCTGTCCTGTCTAGTAATGAGACGTTGATTTATTTGGTCCATTAAAGCCAGTTGACTCAGGTGCTTCACTTTTCCATTCAAGCCAAGACTTCAAACAGTGAATGTACTTCATTGCTTTGTCTATTTACAGTAGATCTATTTATGATCTGATGCTCTTGCTGCCATAAGTTAAAAAAATGGCACTTGAGAGCTTGCTGTTGGCATCATACAGTTTTTGCTTTCATTTCATAGAGAAATGCTAGGTAGCTTTATTCTTTGGCCTAAAAATAATAATAAGATGCCTACTTATTAGAGGCATTATTAGACTGAAGAGTGCTGTCACTTCATTGTCACCTGGAATGTTGAGCTTCATAAATAATGTGAGACCACTGTATTGCATGTTGTTGTTATTGGTGGCCCCCAGTGTTAGAGAAAAAAAAAAAACTTAAGGATCTCTCCTGCTAAGTCTTGAGTCAAGACATGAAAGGAAATGACCCGTGCCTTCTACGTCCTTGTTCTGTAACTGATCTGGTGCGACGGCGTTACATGACGACTCTGTCTCAGATATTATTTATGCTGCTTTGACGAAAACAGTGTTTAATATTGGTATCACATGATGATAGCCATGCTTTTTTTTTTTTTTGCAAAACCTTGATTGAACAAAGAAACACCATCAAAATTGTTCTAGACATGTAAGTCTTTTATGACTATTGCAACCTTTGATATTTTCTGAGACTATTACTGTATTTTTAGCATATCATTGTAACTCTAAGCGGACCTCGTTGCATCAATACCCTTACTGTGCTAACACCTGTCAGATCTGGAGGGCTGGAGGCATGGACATTTGTAACGTCACAGGAAATTCTGCAGGCATGTTTCCTTTCATAAGCATGTCACATACATCAGAATGGCTTCCACACAACTACCTCTGAGGCCACTAGGGGGCGCTAGTCAAGGAAACCAAGTATGAGAACCAGTAACTGAATGTCTAAGTGAATGCTATGCATGACTCAATCTGCATGTTCTCTTTCTCTTTTTCACCCTGCTCTTCCTCATGACTTCCCACCATCCATCATTCACTGACTTGCTGCCATTTGACATTCCAGCTCGTTGCCCTTTAACTGCTCTCTTAGGTGTTGGAATTGTTAAAATGAAACACAAACTGATCAAAGCAATAAACAAAACCTAAGTCTTCCAATTCCAATTGATGTAGCTACTTGTTGATGAAATATGGCGCTTATCAAAGTTCTTATTTTCTAATCTAGTGCACACCTTCTATTTGATCTTTGAAAGAGATGCACTAAAGTGTATCTGCTGAGAATAATATTAGCTCACTTGACTAACTTATTAATTTATTTGTTTCAATAAAGCTCTTTGGACTGTATGTTGTCTTTGTTCTCTTTTGTGTAATGTTTTGTATTTCCAGATTAACAGATGTCTATTTAAAGGTGCAGTGTGTAGGATTTAGTGACATCTAGTGGTGAGGTCGCAGATTACAACCAAATGAATACCCCTCTTCTCCCCTTCTAAGCATGTAGGAGAACGTATGGTGGCTGCAAAACAAAATCCTAAAGGCCCTCTCCAGAGCCAGTGTTTGGTTTGTCCATTCTGGGTTACTGTAGAAACATGGTGGTACAATATGGTGGCCTCTGTGGAAGAGGACCTGCTCCCTCTGTAGGTATTATGGGCTAATTCTAAGATAACAAAAACACAATGATTCCTAATTTCAGGTGATTATACACTCATTAAAACATACTTCTGGACATTATATTCCATTCCTCCAGATGCCACTAAATTGCACACACTGGACCTTTAAGTTGAAATCTTAATCTTATCTAAAATACATAATTATCTAAAAAGTTATGTTTTTAAAAAACTAAAAAAGAGTTAAGTCATTTGTCAATAATATGGAAGAATTAAAAGTAATAATTAAATTGAAGAATAGAAAAAAATGGGATGTTCAACTGTTTAATTGCTTACTTTAGCTTACTGACATTCAGTTAAGGCAGGCTGCCAATGAACTCATCACATTATTGGCGGACAGTGAGAGAACCAACTATAGGCTCAGGGTGAGCCGTATGACAGGTGTGGAGTCATTTATGTGAGGCTATTTTCAAACATTTTATTGGCATACTTTAACATGACAAAAAAGTTATTCCTCCCACTTTGTTACTCCATCTGGAAATCCATTTTGTACAATGCACCTGCTTTCCGGCGTGCTTTGCATTTGACTGATTTTACTCACATTTCTCACACTAGTGAGGCAGGAAAGCTATTGACTGCAGAGTGAACTACTTCTTTATGCTGAGGTGCAAGACTGAGCTCTTGTGTTAGTTTATACAGCAGGACACTGACTCAGGCAACAAGACTCTCCAAGTCTCCACTGTCAAAGCATGAAGTTTCCAACGCCGTAACTGTGGTAGAACAAAGTCACATGTCGTTTGAAGGGGTTGACAATCATGTAGGCAAACGTCTGCTCCTCCTCCCGTCTCCCAGGGTAACATTGTCCAGACTCGTCCTACAGGGGATAAATAGTACAGTGTGATATTGCTCTGAAGTAGAGCTATAAAATACGCAATTCAAGTTAGCACTGTAACTATTATAATGTTACAACTTAATTCCTGACTGTGATCTGGTGGTTGGGTCAACACACGACACACCTAAAGATGCTGTTAAAAGTTGTTAGAAGCAAAAAGTAAAGTACTTTTTTATCAATCTACAGTTTCCAAGATCAAGAATGAACTTTCATGCTCAAAAGTCAGCGTGTAATACATCAGGTTAAATCAGTAATTGCATTATAACAATAACTAAAACCCCCCCCAAATATTTTTTGAGAGCAGTACCAGTTTAAATTGTGAATAGTGACCATTTATCAGGGTATTTATCAGCATTTATCAGGTATTGTACAACAGCTTTTAATATAAATAAAAGTCAATCAGAAGAAAAGTTTTACAAGAGAAACACGTAGCCTTCTTTGTATATGTAGAGCTGACTCAGACACTAAACTAGTCACTCACATGGGCAGAGACTTTGAGCACTGTGGAGACAACACTGATCTTCTTTGTCTCTGGATCCTTCTGAACACTACAGAATAAAGGATAGAGTTACAATGTCTTTATTAGATCATGATTTATGCAGGAAAGACAAGTGTGTGTATAAGGAGATGTAGGTGAACCTTATTTTTTAAAGTTGGACAGTATAAAGTCGAGTAACCTGATCAGGTCTTTGTAAATGTGCTTTGTGGTGTTGATATAAGGATCAATGGTGTCTTCATATTGACAAAGCTCTCCCCCGAGACACAGGTGTTTGAAGAGGCGAAACAGAAACTCCCCTCGCTCAGCTCTCTCAATCACATAGTAGTGCTCAGAGTCCTCTTCCTGCAGCATCTGGAGAAACAGAGAAAGACTTGGTCTGACCCAATGTCAGAGAGACAGACAGACAGAAAGAAGAAAGACAGATTCACCTGTCTGAGCTCATCATAGTCAGGGTGGACATCATGGAAGCATTTAACTACATGTCCAGAAGGCCTCAGGACGCCACAAGAGTAGATTGGGTCAAATAGCTCCATGGAGACCTTAGTGCACGGCACCACCTCCACATCAACAGACACCACTGGCCTTTCTACAAAACACACACAGTAATCAAAAACATTCCACAGACAGAGATCTGACTGCAAATATTGGCCAGCAGATGAGATCAATTTCCTACTATCAGTGATGAAAGGCTTTCTGGGGGACATAACATACCGAGAGGCACCCAGGCTCCTGTCTCCATCTTTCTCAGACTGGAAACCACATCTGGGTCTCTAAAGAAACACTGCATGGAAAGTGACGTTATGTGGATATCAAATGTGATTTAACAATTGAAAAGGTACCACAGAATGGTTAAACATTAAATATTTACTTTCATGAAATTGATGCGCTTCATATTAGTCACATCAGACTAGGTCCAGATCAAAAA
Source organism: Thunnus albacares (assembly GCF_914725855.1). Lineage (NCBI taxonomy): Eukaryota > Metazoa > Chordata > Actinopteri > Scombriformes > Scombridae > Thunnus > Thunnus albacares. The sequence continues at coordinate 13,594,873 of NC_058124.1, forward strand.
CTGCTATACTTAGGCCTGTCAAATCTGGACTAAATTATTAAGATTTGACAAGTCTAAGTATAGTAGTTTTTGATCTGGACCTGGTCTAATGAGGTCTGGATGGAAAAATATCACTGAAATCGCCATTTTTTCAGTTTTCACAAATGGAGTTAAGGTTTCCACAAATATGAAACTGTTTTAATGAGTCTCTGGAGTCTATTTATTAATCTAGTCCAGATTTGGCGAGTCTAAGTATAGTGATTTTTGATCTGGAACTGATCTAATGTGGTTTGGATGGAGATATATCATTGATATCACAATTTTTTCTGTTTTCACAAATAGAATAAAGCGTTCACAAATCTGAAACTATGTTTTAAACAGTCTCTGGAGTCTCCTTTTTATTCTAGTCCAGGTTTGACAGATCTTAGTATAGTGGTTTTTATCTGGACCTGGTCAAAAAGCTATAAAATATTTTCTGTTTTCATGGATAAAATAAAGATTTCACAAATCTGAAAGTGGGTTTAAACCTTAGTAGTAAGTAGTTAGTAACCTAACTTACTATGGTGGGTCTTACCAGTGCAAACTTTTCACTGCTGTAAGGGTAAAAACTCTGGTCAAAGCTGAAAGTCTGAGCTGAAATCCTCCCAAGCATGGACCTGAAATGTACACACACACGTCATTTAATTAGAGGTCCATATAACGTTACAGCGAGGAGCTTCACTGTAGCTAACTGACAGAAAGAAATGGCATTTAATTAACTTGTAGAAGTTACATTTCATACGTCACCATTTCATTAGCAGGGCTAAAGTGTCTTTGCCCTGCAGGAAAGAAAATCTCTTGGAGGGAAGAGGACTGAAGGAAAAACTTTGCTCAAACGCGCATATTTTCTCTCCTGCCATGTTTTAGCTACTGTTGAGATGTTATTCACAAACAAACGGCAGGTTTGTAGGCGTTTACAGGCCAATCAGCGGCAGGTCTGCTCACCAACAGCCAATGAGCTTCTAGTTCTGGTTTGGTTACAGGAAATTAAAACAAAGTGACTCGTCTTACTTTTGCTCCCCATCTCAGATACGTGTACTTGTTGCCTTGACAACGGACGCGGAAACGTCCCTGCTTCTTACCAGAAGTTTCTTTTTTAAAACGCCAATATCATCGATTTCTTTTGATTCTGCTTTGTTAGTGTCGCCCTCTTGTCTCCAACAGCTTCTTCACCAGTCCAGTGAAGACATTTATTGTATTAATTACATCAAACTACCAGAGTGAGGGCAACACGGTCAGTAGGCGAACCTTTCTTCACAGCCACCAGGGAGCGACCTTGTCCTGCTTTTAGACACACACGTCCTGTACTGGATCTAGTCTGCACTGTTTTCTGTCAGATAATGATACTATGTCACCAACTCCATAATGAGACTATTAAACATTCTTTTCATCCTTACTTCTCTTCTATTCAAGAGGGTTTTCTCATAATGTGAGTGATCAAGTGGCCTAGAGATCCTGTGATCTCTAATCCCATAAAAGTCACATTTGAGCCAGGAAAATGCACTCAGCCTGACAGTTTCTTCTTCAGTTGAAGAAACAAACAAACAAATAAACAAACAATCTCTACTCAATATCGAACTGAGTTATAAACACCATGTGACACAATTGAAAGCATCAACATGGATGACAAGTGCTATTGTAGATGTGCACAGGATCATGAAAATCTGAACATCCACAGTTCAATGACCACTGAGCCACCTAAATGTGCTGATGAAGACCTTGTGATACAGTCAAAAGCATCTGAACAAGCAAGTAAGTGGACCTTGAGGTGAGATTGTTTTTCTAAAGGAAAATGTATATTCCTGCTGTATTCAGTCTTATGCTAATTCCTGTTAATCATTTGATTAATGATGACATCCCTCTTTTTTCTTTCTTCAAACTCTGATAAATCCTTAATATAATTAATGTCTCTGTGTATCAGTATGATAACAATTTGTCAGTTTTGGCAACTAACAGAATAACACTTCACATCTGTTTAGTTTTAGTTTTGATTTTATTATTAATTTTAGTTTTTTTCATTATAATTTGTCAGAGCAAGGGAGTTTTTGTCAGAGGAAAGATTTAAAAAGCTCAGAATAAGTTTTTCAATACAAACACAACACTTTGTGAAGGCAACTGACTCACAGTCAGTCCAGTCTCAATAAACATACGCACCAATGCTTCCTCATGCTTGTTGTGTTGTGAAATTTGACCAAATTTAAAAACTAAAGATATTTTTCTGTATATTTTTATTTTATTTTAGTTAGTTTTGTATGTACAAAATATAGTTTTAGTTTTAGTTTAGGTTTAGTTAACTATGATAACCTTAGTGCACAGGAGAGGGATGAATGGATGCACACTGTCTAACTTGCAATGATACATTTATGTGTGACGTTTCGGTTTCTAGACCTTCATCAGGCAAATAGTTTGTGACAACTTTTGGCAGCTTACCAATGCACCTCTTTGTAAAGCCTGTAGGTGAAGCTCAGATGGACATTTTGACTGACCCGTTTGACTCAGATGACTCGATGTTCTCTTGTAAAATTTGTTCAATCTGACAAGAGCACCTGAGCATCAGGAACAAAACAGGGCAAGCTCCGTTTTACTATCAACATCACATTTATAGCTTCATCCCTGTTCATCAGATCGTTTTGACATCACCTCTGAAGGACACTGTGTTCTTCTTTTGAAGCTTCTCACCAGTTAAGGATGAATGGTGTGTGTGATTACTCTTGTACAACCTACACAGCATTTTTTTTTTTAAAACTAGCTCTTCTTTAAACTCCCTGCAGATCTCTACAAATACTTTTAGTCATCCTGGCTCAAATACTCATTTCATTCCCCTCATTCCCAACATTCCGGGATGGCCGTGGATGTGGGATCCTTTTGATCCACATTCCAGTATAGGGCGCCTAGACCCTGATATTCCCCATAAGAGGAGCCAAGAATATCCGGTGTGGACGCCCTCAAGTCATGATTTTGCAACAGTGTTGTGTCGTCTCTTCAACGGCTTTGCCTTCGGTCTCATAAAAGCATCTAGAAACCCACAAGCTGAGCTGCATTTCAGATAAACCAGATTTATTACCACGATAAGAATCTGGTGTCAACAGTCGACCACGATTGAAGTCACAGTGCAATTAACCTTAAATTAAAACCTAAGAAGACAAATGATAGGATCACATTCTCTTTAAGAACATTTTCTAATGGATCATCATATCGGTAGATTATACAGTTTTTCTCAGAGAAAAAAACATACTGTGTAATTGTTTTTACCTTTGACCTTTTTGAATAAACCAGTAATTATGAATAACTCAACTGATGACGTGAGGGATGAGATGGTGGAGAAAGACAAGAAGTCATTATAGCGGGGTCAAAGGAGGCTTACAGACCTCCCAAATATCTTCAGCAGTAAATCTAATCATGTTAAGCCACTTTATATCTAAAGAGGTTATGAAATTTTATAATGGGCACTGGTTAAGAGCATTAATGATGCAGTTTCTTGTTATTTAAACTGATTGGAGTTACAGGTTAAAGGTGTATATTAAAGTTATGGTTCCTTAATTCTATACTAATCTACAGCTGTGTAATGGTTCATTTTTAGGACATTTTGCAGAAAGGTTGGTGCAATTTGGAACAAATTATAAGAAAAATGGAAATAAAGTGTTAAGTTGGTTTAGTTGGTAAGTGCAAATTCAATATATTTGGTTTCATATGTATGCAGAAATAATATGTTCATATGTATGTATAATAATGCAAAAAAATGAGCATAATGAGCATAATGAATGAGCATCTATCAACAGTTTTGGTAACACTTTATTTAATGGATCTGACTCATTTCCAGGACATTTTTTTCAATAATTTCCTAAAAGTAGCTGCTGTAACTGCTAATTCTTGTGTAGTTTGACACACAGAACTACACATTGAAAAACTACATATTTTCTTTCAATTGTTAAGAGTCAAATTTATTTAGACTTTCTGCAAATTAACAACTACATATGAATCCAAATATAGAGTGGGCACTTACCAAACAAACCAACTTAACACTTTTAGTTAACTCTGTTTTTTCTTATAATTTGTACCAAACTGCACCATCTCCTCTGTTAAATGTCCTAAAAATTAGTTTAAAATTAACGGACATGTAAAATAAGGTGTTAGCAAAGTTACTCCTGCCTCATTTCCAAATGGGAAGACTATCATCACTAAATGTATTATGATCTGACACAAATACACATTGTATAAACCTATAAGCCACAAGTTAACTATTGGACCATCCTTACAATACTGATGATAATTCGACTGATAAATTGAACTGTATTTAAATGCATAATGAAAACAGACATCTGGGGATAATTTAATGCGTCTAGACAGTGACAGAGAGGATGTATGATGGGCCAACGATGGGGCCAAATCCAGCTGTTACAACCTAAAGAAAGGCTTGAAGGAGAGAGAGAAAATTGTGTCAAATTGATGTTTTGACCCTTTACAGACAGGGTATAACCTAACATAATTGAGTCAAATCATTAAAATAATGCTATTGTCATCGTCTGTTGATTACTACGTTGTAATTGCACTTGATTCTTGCTCATTAGATCTATTCGGGATCCAAACTGAAAGAAGAAGGCGAGGCAGGTGAGAAGATGTAACAGCTGAGGAATGTTGGGAGGTGTTTGCCGTCTGTGATCGTATCTTTCCGTGTCAGCAATACACATGCAATAGCAGGAATCGTACCTTTTTCCAAATGCTACGTAATAATCTGTCAAACGATGACAATAGCATGGTGGTGGGATCGCCTCATCACCTTCAGAGAGCAGCTTCTGTCAAAACATTCTCTAGAGAAAAGGTGCATGAATAAGCTTACACAAGGCCATGGCTACAATAGGTAACACTGAGGTCATGTCCTTTGCATTTTTTTTTAAAGAAATTGGGGATTTTAGGTACCTTTGGAGGGTGATTAAAGACTCATAGGCCAACAAGAGAATAAGTTAATAAAGAATAAATAATATGAAAAATTTTACAGTTCCTCTTTTTGGTGTTTGGTCAAAGTTAAGTGGGAAAAGGGTTTGTGTTGGAGGGGATTATGATCTCAGTATTCAAAGTTAAATAAAAACAGAAATCAGACTGCAATAGATTAAAGTTCTCATTAAAACTCAATTATTCATTATTGTATTTTGATATTCTGAGGTGCTTTCAACTGCTAAGCTACACCACTGTTCCCTCATGCACTCCACTCCAACATAATCAAACTCTCTGATCTAAATATTAACTTAAAAATACTTGTCACATGGAGAGGATAATAAAGGAAGACGTGCAGAAAAGGGAGCTGATGCATGAGCAAAGCTGCTGAAGCTGCTACGGGCAAAAACCATTTCACACTCCAAATTCCTTCCTAAGCTTTGCTAATGTCAGCACAATTGCCTTAGTAAGTAAGTGGACTGAAACCTCGTCTCCTATCTCTGGATCACTCTACTCAGACCAGAACAAGAGATTACCGTCACAGATTTTCCTTGCTGGATGGCCGTCTGTACTCACCTGTGCCTCTGCTGAATGAACATGTTAAGAACGGGTTTGTACAACAGTGAGATAATAGAAAGAAAGATAGACAGAAAGGGAGAAGAAGAGAGAAAATTAAGGAACTTGGAGTGATAATGTTTAGGCAAAACAACTCACAGGGTTGGGGGAGGCCTGTGGCAGCAGACCACTCAGTGTCAGTGGTGTCTCCTGCGGTTAAGTGCTACTGAATTGATCATGTTTCCAAACCCAATGACATTATCTGTCCTGACCTCTGTCAATGCAGGCTGTGTTTCCTATATTACTAAATGTCACTCAGACAATTAAGAGGCTTAATGTGGCTGCAAAACACAGCATCCCCACCTAGAGAGGCCTGCAGGACCATTTAACAAAGACAAAAGCCACATGATTATTTACACCACCATCACCGTCCTCATAGGGTCATCTTTAGTTTTTGTTGTGGTTTCTTTATCCTCATCTTATCTCCTCGCACTCTTACGATATTTGAAAAACAGAAGAAAAGAAAAAAGTTGCCGCCACCTTTGCCCAATTCTTGATTGTATAGGAACAATGTTAAATTCCCCTCGTTGATATTTTACAGAGACTCCATGTATGAACAATTGTTTGACTTTAAAGCAGATGTGGCACGGCTATGGAGAAGGAAGAAGAATGTCAAAGTGTTGTGACCAGACTTGTACAACAAAGGAACAATCCAGCTGGAGTATTTTGATAATGAATGAATCAGTATGAAACAGTAAACTTTTCCTAGTGATGTCATGGTGAGAGTGAACTTTGTAACTGAGCTCTTTTTATTCTGTTCAGGGTCAGCCAGTACAGCATGTGTGTCCCGAAGGAAGTGTGGTTATTTGCAGCTCCTTTGTTTGTATGGCTTATTGTGATACGGAGCAGCGAGGTTCATGTCAACATGAGATACAGTGACTGGAAACAAACACACTGAACCTGACGCCTGTACCACGATGCAGGATTTGGGGTTAATGAGGTAACTTCAGGTTTAACTCTGGGTTACGACGATGGTTCACTTCTTACCAGGGTACATCACCATGGTAATTTATGCTGAACAGTTAATCTGCTCCAGATCAAAATCTGTCAACACCCCGACCACTGACCAATCAGATCAATGGAAAAAAGGGCGTGATCATTATATGGGATCCCGACATGGACAAAAGTCTTGAGTTATGATAAAGTGACAAGTAAAAAGGAGCAATATATATTTTTATAGGTCAATATTTTATTGTGTCAGGTTTTTATTTCCAATCTGGTCTTAAATCAGAGCTTCTAACAAGCTGTTTGGGACTCTAAACACATAATGATGATTTTAGCTGCATTTTAATTGTGCAAAGTTGATTTTATCTTTGTAATGGTAGCGGACAGCCTGATTCCATCACTGCAGCTCAGAATAACATGAGACAACTGTGTGATGATAACTGAAAATAAAAATGAAATACTGTCTTTTATTAGACAAAGTCGTTACTACTTTTCCACTCTTTGCTTCAGTAGCAGAAACAGTCTGGCATTACCATTAAGTTTTTTATGTGACATGTTCAGAATGGTTTCTTCATCATCCAACTAAATAGCGATAACAACACTCACTCTATGTGTAAGTCATATATAATAATTTCAACATGTATTTTATGCCTTAGCCTACTTTTAATATGTGGAAATTATTTCTAGTGATTCTACATCTTCTTATTCTGTTGTATGACTTTGTTGAATATGAGTTTTTGCTGTCCCTAAAACAAAAGTTTTCTGCAGGTACTTTGTATCACTGTTTCATCTCATATCATATGAAGTACTTCATTCATGTTTCTGATGATGTCACTCGTAATTAATAACAACACCGCCTCTCTCACATGAACGTGCTTGTAGCTGGAAAACCCAGAGCTGACTGAGCTGGTTGATAGCCAGCTTCATAGTACTGGTTGTCTGGACGGCCAATGTTAGGCTCAGTGAAGCCAGATAGTGAAAAGATATCTTGGGTATGTTGATCTTGCTGCATAGTTCAGACAACTGATCTTTGTTGATTCAACAGTTAAGTTTATTTGTGTTTGTCGTTCACTTGACACACAATATTTGCTTTTACATAAGGTGAGATCATTGTTATGGTGAAAGTTTGTATATTTATGTTATAGCTGTGTGTTTTTTTGTCAAAATATAATTTCTTAAATTGTATTTAAGTGTTTATTATTTTTTGTATTTTCATGCTCTTTGTTGTTTTACTGTTTTATTGTGCGTTCTGTTATCAAAATGTTCTGATAATTCTATTATTTTAGTATATTTTATCATTTATTAACATTTCACAAAACACATTTCAAATGTTGTGTTTTGCATCTCAGGGCCACCGTACAATTCCTTCTCATATTGTTTCATCTAAAGGATTTTTAGAGGGATGAAGTATCCAAACCTGTGCTATCTTGTGCTTTCAGTGTGTTTTTTAGGATCCTTTTAACTTGTATCTTGAGTATCTTGAAAAGCACTCTATAAATTAAATGTATGAATATTATTATTTTTGTGTTACAGTAATACTTCGTTCCAGTCCCATCCCTTGTAATTTAGTGACCCCTCAGATTTATCTTTGGGTGGTCTGTAACACCAGCCTGGATACCAACACACGTACGCACATACAAGGAGTTTTTTTTCTTCTTTAACTTTCAAGTTTTATTCTCTGCTTCAGAAAATATCCAGCCCAACTCGCTCCAGACAAGAACATCAGAAATCTGAGCAACTTTGTTATGTCTTCGAGCAAGCACACGCTCTTCTTTTATTTTCCATTGTTTATTAATTTTCCCTCCGCTGTGTGATAGTGTATCTAAAATATTCTGGGAATTCTAGAGGAGCCATGCAGAGACATGCCAAGGAGGAGGAATATAGAGGAGGGGGTGAAGAGACAATGGGGACGGAGATGGAGGTGGAATGGGAAGGGGCCATAGGTAGAGTGAGTCTCTCAAGATAAGACCCTCACTGCTGTGGCTGTCCTTTAATGTGTGTTTGATAGTATCTGCGGGACTGTCTGCTCTGCGTCTCCTCGCCATACTATCCCTCTTTAACCTAATGCTGTCAGCAACTCTGCGTGAAACGTATTGATGGATAACAGGTGCTGTCATCAGATGGTGATGGTCTTGAGGGATCAGTGTTGATGGTCTTACAGGATCAGTGTTGTGGTTTTACAGACAAAGAGGTTTTTGACAGCTGCAATGGTCAGAGGTCAGGACCATTATATGTACTGGTTCATGCATGGATTTGCAGCTTTGCAGATTTTTGTCATGAATGTGGTGGTTAGTAAAGAGATGACATGAAATAAGGGGAGAGAAAGACGGGTTATGATTTGCAACACAGGTCCAACCAGATGCATGATGGATGTTGCTGTTCATTGTTGTTGCCTTAATATCAAGACCACCAGGCCTCTAACAAGTATATTTTTCTCTCATCTGGAGAGCTGTCTATCAGTTGACATGGTTTTGTTTTCATTTGCTGAGGTTTAAAGATGTTTATTTGCTGTTCCCTCAGTATCACAGAGATCTGTATTAGTTGGTTTATGTTTTGCTAGGGAGTCAGTATAATGCAGCCAAGGGAGGAAGAGATATGGTCTCTGTGTTTACTGTTTGTCAGAGGCCTTGCTACTGCATTTGGTAACAACCGCACACCATGGACATATGTAAATAATGAATTGCAATGATCGAGCAAAGAGGAGATGAAGGCACAGACAATGACCTTGAAGGTAATGTTAGCTAAAATATTTAAGCCTATTGATTTCTCCTACTGGGACTAGGAGACACAGGATTTATGATCAATGTCAAAAACATTTAGTCTCCAAAATGATGTCCATAGGTCTGCATGTGATTTCAATTTTGTCTGATTTCACAAGCTCAGTGAAACAGCAAATGTAAAAGATGAAAATGAGGCTTTTCTAAAAGTACTGACAAAAGTCATACAATTACACAGACCATAATCTTAAGGTAATGTACATCCGGTTGAGCTGCAGTTTAGGTGTGTTTCAGCTGAACTTGTGCGTGTTTTGACAGAACAATCAGGTCCCATCTAGCATGCAGCTGTGTTTTAAATTTCTGCAAAGTCCAGTTTAGCTGGACCCATCCTAAACCACAGCTAAGCTTCTCAGATGCCAAGTGACAGAGCAACAGCTCCTCTATGTCTATAATCACTTTGTTGCAGCTATTATCTTTAGAGACTCTGAACATCTACTGCACATAAGGAAAGTGTGACCAATATGAGCACATCAGCAGGTCGGCATTTGGTCATAGGGTTGGTCATTTAAATGTGTATATCCCTGGGAAAAAATGTACAAAAGCATCTGCCGAGTGACGTAATGTACTGTGACTGGTCCCTGATCAAGTGTCGCTGTAGTTTGTTAACATCAGGCCATTAACAGATTCCATTTAAAAACATGTGACGTAACTGCATTTTATATTAAGCACATTATATTAACAACACTTTCCATTTATATTGTTGGCTGAACTTGTTCATCGCTTGCCTCCCTCACCCTCTTGACATTTGTCAGACAACCCAAACACTCTCCGCTCGTCGCACTTCTTGGCGCTTCTGTTAGGCCCGTTTCTGTCCCTGTCTCCATGGTAGCGGTCTGTGTACAGCCGCCCTGACAAGGAACATGAAGCTGGATGTTCCGCAGGCGTCCAGGAATGTAATCTCAAGTCTTTGCCAGCCTGCTGTAGCAGCCTCTGATGGAGACAATCTTGCTCCTGTGACACTAACCGGCAAACAACAAGGGGCACTGAGGCTGTCTCTGCCTGCTGCCTGCATGCCCTGAAACCAACGCAGGGCTCTGCAGCAACACAAGCATGCACACGCACATGCACTCTTGGACATACATGTGTTTGTGTGCTTATTTTATGCAAAATGCACTTCCTGTACTGAGTGAGTCAGTCAAGTGTCCCACTGTGTCTGAACACAAACAACTGAAGCCAGAGAGTGAATGGTAAACAACTTGCTGTACTTTGAAAGGAGTGGGAGAAAGTAGAAGAGGGAGGAAATAAAGATCAAATTACCAGAGAATGTCTAATATTGGCCTAAAATAACACTCAGCAAGCCCTTTAAAAAAATCTTAATTTACCAGCATAAACAAAGAAACCAAATAGTTCCAAATGATGTTTCTTCAGTCTTGAGTCCCTGTGGATATCAATGGATCGCTTGTGTAACAACTGTGAAATTGAAACAGTATAAACAAATGATGAATACAGGAGAGGTAAAGAGCGCTGCTGATGCTGCTGTCCCCGGAGCCTCACCGCAGGCCCTCTGAACTCCACTCTGCTCCAAATAAAATAAAACCCCTTCCTCTGGGCCAAACCCACCTCTACTTTATTTGTAGAAAATATACTTTTGAGGAAATCAAGATGTATACGAGTCACGCTGTAATGAGTCACACAGCTTATCACTTAGTAAAGTATTTCTAAAATAAATTTTGTATTCACACGGCGACTCAGCATTTTTAGACACTAACATGTGATGCCACCATACATGAACTCTTTTGTCCTCAGGAATGGTATTTAGTGACTAGAATTTTGTGTATTTTGTGAATTTCTTTACTTCATACGAGCAAGCAATATATGCTTCTTCACAAAGGTACACCCAGATGAGTTAGCGGAAACGCCTGGTCACCCAGGTGTCACAGCAAACTTATTCTCTGTGTCTTTGCAAAATAGGTGCTGCCAGAGGTTTGGTGACTCGGGACTAGGTGGTGCAGGGCTAGTTGGTGAACTATAGCTGGGGAGCGAACACGCTAACACGCTAGCAAGCCTGGAACATTCAGGTGCTTGTAAGTCACAATAGCTCTCTTGGCTTCTTTGTATTTTCTATGTGCTGTTTACTTCCCATCTGGCATTTTGTTCTCAGAATTGTACATCCCTTATTAAATGAAAGGTGCAGTGTGTAGAATTGAGTGGCATCTAGTGGAACGGATTTGGCAGAAATGGAATATAATATTCATAATTATGTTTTAATTAATGTATCATCACCTGAAAATAAGAATCGTTGTGTTTTCGTTACCTTAGAATGAGCCCTTTATATCTACATAGGGAGCGGGTCCCCTTCCATGGAGCCCGCCATGTTGCACCACTGTGTTTCTACAGTAGCCCAGAATGGACAAACCAAACAGTGGCTCCAGAGAAGGCCTTTCAATTTTTTTCTTGAGTTTCACGGCCACCGTAGGTTCTCCTACACTCCTGGAAGGGGAAGGGTATTCAGTTTTTTGCAATCTGCAATCTCGCCGCTAGATGCCACTAAATGTTACACACTGGTCTTTTAAGAGTTATTGAAGAAGAGAAAATCTTGCTAACTGTCAGTTAACTGGGGCTGTGTGCAAACTGTCCCCCTTTTTACCATAATGCACTATAGTGACTGTCCGCCATTTTATTTGAGTATCCAAATTCTGAGTGTGAAATTGATGTATTATATAGTGCCGTCAAAAATTACCCGTCAAAAAAAATAGTATGTAGCATGTAGCCTACACAACGTCCTGCTAAAAGAGATGCAAAAACTAATAGACATTGACTATCAGAGGGAGTGATTTAGTTTTGGACACAGCCTGTGATTAACAGTTAGCAAGCGTATTAGCTTGGTCGCTAACGGGACAATAATTTCATACAGTTTATTCAAAAGACATGTTTGTATCTTCTGCTGTCTCATAACTGTCCAAACCTTTCCTCTTTTGAGGAGCAGTTTATAGTAGAACAGAGGAGATTAAAGAGGCTATAATCAATATTTTTATAATAACAATGTATCAAAAGACAATGTGTAATGTGAGAAGCAGTACTATAAACCTACAGAGAATCATAAGCCAACTCTGCAGCTCCTATTGACTTTACAGAGCTTTAGTGAGTTTCAGCTCATTGTTTATCTGTGTGGTCTGAAACTTTACTGTTTTGGTTCACTCTCAGTGCTCTCATAGCGTTGCTTTCAGAGAAAAAGCTCTTAAAACCCACTTTACACTACCTGCTCAGCACCAAATGGCAAACAGACACAGTGACTAGCTGGTGAACATATAGAAAAGCTAAAGAGTCAAATATTTCCCTTGGGAGTTGGCTGCAACGAAAAACAGAGCTAAAAGTAAAACAAACAAACAAACTGCTGGATGTGTAAATAAGCAACTGTTTGCTTAAACCTAAACTTGAAAGGTTATGATATGTCAATGTTGTGTTCACAACTTGTTTCTGTTGGCACCAAGTGGCCAAAAATCCTGTTATTGCAGGAAAGTGGATGAAGTCACATAGCTTTAAACTACAATCCTCCACTTTGGACTCTTACTTTGGATTCAATCAAAGGTCAGCACTTTCAAGTTGCCTTTCTATTGGTCAACAGTGCCTAAATTTATCAAAGCTCAAAAACAAATTTTTGTGCAGGTTTACTATGTAATTTAACAGCAAAAATTCATCATTTAAATGCTGGTGTTACTAGGTCTTTACAGAGGACAATAGAACAAACCTGGGGGATGTATTACGCTCCACTGAGGAGCTGAGCACATTCAGAGAATGGATGGATGGATAAGTGCAGGAGTGGGTGACAGGTATTGAGCGAGGGTGTTAAGACCACCTCGGCCGGGTCAGTCCCTGTGGGGATGCAGGAATAGATGGATGAAGGACCTGGGTTGGGGGAGGTTGGGGGAATGAAACACCACCTGAGGCCTCCTGGTTTTTTTTTTGTTTGACATGACATCATCGGTAAGGGAGAGGGTGAGTATTAGAAAGCAAATCTATGAGGTGCTTCTCCTCCCTCCTCCCAGTGGACACACACATCCAGTGTTTCCTTCACTGTCCAGTGCTGTGTTTCCTCCCTTTGGAAGTCAAATAATCTGTTTCCCGCAAATGAGTCTTGAATAAATGAATTCCTTTTTGTTGTTGCTACATGTGATTGCAACACAGTTTAACCAACCAATAATTTAACATGTGATCTCATGCAAGTATGTCCCATACACCATGAGACGTGCATTTGAAAAGTACAAAACAAACAAAGCATCAAGCCTCTGCATGCCTCATACAGCATCCTAATTAAGAAAAGACCCCCTACATTTTGTTGCCTGTTTTGTGGCAACAAAATTAGGTCTTTTCTGAATTAGAGACACCTTGAGGCACTGGCTCTGTTTCATAATATGTGATCTTTGGCAGTGAAAATACCCCGCAGTTTAATTTAGAGTAATAAAATATCAACAAGAATCTTTTTGAACAGATTTAATGCAACTGTATTTGATGTTGCGAGATCTATCAAGTGATAGAGAAGGTGTTTGTTGAGAGGTAGTTCATTACTCACTCTTCAAATTTTTTTTGTGTGTGTCAGTGCTTTCCTCTTAAGTTTCAAAATAGGTCATGACATGTCGGGTTTTACAGTATTTTTAATGCTTAGGTGTAAAGCAAATTGTCAGTTTTTAAACAAAGTTATAACACTTCTGTACTTTTAATCATCATCAATTAATGGCAAATATAAATGTTTGCCATGTAGTCCTGGTATGATACCTAAACTATGATGCAAAGTGACAAATGCTACAGTGAATATTTTAGAACATGAACATGACATTGACTTTTTTCTAATGTATTTTCCCCAGAGTATAGAGGCTTGCAGCATCTGCTGAGCTTGTCATTGATGAATCATATTGAAAACTTGTATTTGATTTTGCTGACATTAAGCTCAGATATTTTCAGCAATTAACTTTTTCCTATGATTAAGAATCACTTCCCAGTCAGCAATAATTATTCTGCAAGTCAGTGGTTTCACAATCAATATGAATCTAAGGAGACAGATGGCCAGACATGTGTGGGTGGCAGAGGTGACAGACAGACTGACATTTGTGACATTTTGATTCTGTGATTCATGCTGAGCAAGTCAAAAATTATTTTGGGGGCCGTAGGGATGGCCAGACTGTCCAGACTGAAATACACCAACAATTATTGAATTGATTATCTTGAAATTTTGCAGACATTCATGGTTTGGTGATCCTCTGACTTTTCCCTTAACGCCACCATGAGGTTGACGTTTCTGGGTTTTAGTGACAGGTTATTGGATGGATCGCCAAACCCATAGGATGAATCCTAATTACTTTGGTGACCTCCTGATATTTCCTCTAGTGCCACCATGAAGATGACATTTGTAGTTTTGAGGGAAACGTCTCAACAACAATTGGATGGATTGCTAATGCCAATGAACTTTGTTACATTAATTTATGTTCTCCACAGGATGAATTGTAATAACATTGGTGACTTTTCCTCCATCGTCACCATGAGGTTAGAATTTTATTTTGTCCAACATACTCTCAAAGACAATGTACTTTGTGTTTAGTGCTAGTTAGCAAATCTTGCAAATCAATCAGCATGCTGATGTTAGCGTTTAGCTCAACAAAAGCATAGTTGTGTCCAAGTACAGCCTCACAGAGCCACTGTGAACTTGGTCTTGCTAGTCTTTATTTGATAGCAACAGTGGAGAGATGACAGGAAATGAAGAGGAACCACATGCAACAAAGTACCTTGCTGAATGAGAACCAGGTATGTTGCCTTAACCCTTTGGCCACCAGGACACCTTGAGCACTATTCTTTCCTTTCATAACAGTGGATATGTTTGACATTAATGGCAACTGTTGCAAATCTACGCAAATTAAAGTCTACGCAAGTTAATGATACAAATAATAGTTACCACTCTTGTTTTCAGTATTAAAAAAGAACAGAGAGAGTTTATTATTTGATAATGTACAGTTATATGTGTATGCATGTCTGTGTGAGAGTATGTAATACATGCTCGTGACGAGAGGCAGTGCAGGTTTTTACAGTGTCTCATTTGCCCTTCAGTTCAGTTCAGTCATTCTCGGGAATTGACCTGACATCCTCGTTCCACATTTTAGTTTCAAATCTTCAAACTTCTGCATCATAAGGACTTTGACATTCATGCATTCGCAGGGGGAAAAAAAGTTCTTCTTTCTACCATCCTTATCTTTTATATGCTGATTAACAATGGGGGAGGTGTTTTGTCTTGGAGATAAGTAGAACAAAAGCAAATGTAGATCAGTATACAAGACTGGGACGTGTTTTACTCAACGTGAGAGGAAATTTGAGCCTGAAACAGACCTGAACAAGGGGATTATAGAGAGAAAAGTGGATGTATCTTATTTTCTGCTCCATGAAGTTACTTGCGTGAGGGTTATATTGAAGAATCCAACCAAAAGAACACTGACTGCTCGCAAAAACAAAGTTGTCAAAGCTGCAGCTGCAGAAAAAGAGAGAACAAACAGTACAATCATAATCTGATAGTCTCCCAAATGTCTGTGCTTCTCATCAACGCTAATATGTGGGTGTTTTTCCATACACCTGCTGCTCACTGACTCATGAACATCTACAACAGAAAGATTGTTGATGTGCTATACGCCGTCCACGAGTGTGCCGCCAGAACACCAATTGTTGTTTACTATCAGCCACGCTCCTTCAGCATGTTCCTGGAACAGGAAATGCACCAGAGAGATGGGGAGGAATATGTGTTTACTCCTCCATGGGGTCAGGAGAGCAGACCTCCACCCTGACACAGAGCAGCTGGGATTCCCAACATCGCTTCGTAACATCATGAGAGGATTGTGATGCACCAATCGGGAGAAAGAGGGAATTGTTCCTCAGGATGACTCTCTCTCTCTATGTGTATGTGTGTGTGTCTGGCCCACGCAATGTGCCTGTCATCTCCAATCTCAAAGCTATTATCCCTGAAGTTTCCTTATTAAACACATTTAAATTCCATTCACATAAATGCTTTACACATCTGTAAGCGGAGACAACTGCTTTTTTGTGTGCATGTGAGTATGTGAGTATGTGTGTTACTTTTCCCTGGAGTGCACCCGCGTACAACACTCCCTGTGTATGTATAGGCTCTATTGTTAACATGTGTGTCCTCAGCCTCCACAGTTCAAGCTATTTTCGGGAAGTGACCTCACAAACAGAAGCGCTTGTGATCTGATATCTGGTTCCTTTTTTCTGCTTCTGCCCTGAAGTGTCACAGTTAAACATCTGGAGGGCTTGTTAAGGCCTGAGTCACTACAAGCTGGGTCGTGTGTACATATCGAATGTACACCCATACGTGAGTCTTACAACACACCACCCACAGATGTTGTGAAACACACTGCTAACTACCATCCAAGTTGATTCACTCATCCCGTCTTCACTGATGAAATGAGAATGAATCACACACACTCCCACATCTGGTGACTGCCTTTGCTGATGAAGGGGTCTATTAGGGATTATCTGAGGGTCCTCACATACACACACACACACACACACCTTCTCATACAGATGGCTACAATCAAGCTGTTGTGCATTTACCGTCAATGAAGAATCATAGCCATACGTTGCTGTATATGACTCATTGCTGCCAGTAGCTATGCAAAATAACATTCTTTACATGTTAGTGCAACTGAATCAATCTTCACTGGAAGGTAAACAACTTGTACAGTAACAGGTATAATAATGATTGAGAAGGTGGTGACTATAAAACACTGTAAACATACTGTAGCTTAGAGCACATCTCTTCAGGAGGTTGTGTAATAGGGGTTCAAACCATAATTATAGAGTTTTATAGAAAGTGAACGTGTCACCTAGAACCATTTCAGCTTTGCTCACACTACTGACAGAAACTGTCTGAGAGCTTTTTATTTCTGTCATGTAAGTTGGAGACACTATTTTGAATCATGCAAATGTAACGTCACAATCAGTTTTTACACAAAATTCTTGCACAGGAAACTTGGTGAAAGCCACAACTTTTGTTTCATGTCCAAGTGTAACCTAAGTTATTTTACAGGTGGTGCTCGCCACTCCAAACCACATTATGTTAACATGGAATATGTATCAGATCTCATCTCCAGAAACGGAAATGGTCTCCTTACCTTCCGAATTCTGGATAGGTCAACTCCTCCACATACCTTTCCAGCAGAGCACCTTAAACATTCAGCTGGTATTTCAAACACTCATTTTTCATCTCTATCAGACACCTGGTAAAATTGTCAGAAAGGGAAATGATACTGCAGTTTCCTTTCAAATTCACTGAACAAAAATCAAAGTTTAGGAGGTCATTGCTTTGACATACCAGAGTTTTTAATGTTGACAGAGTAAGCCAACATTTTGGAATCAAGTAATGAGCAGCTGCTATTTTACATTTTACAGCTTTAGCAGAGATCAATCTGAGAAGCAACAAGTCATTCAAGCAACACCATCTGAAATCTGTGGAGTTAGACATAAACTGTGTCAGACATCTGTTCAGTGGGTTTTGGCAGCCATGTTAAAAAAACAAAACAAAATACTGTTTAAGTGACATTTATTATTTATAAGTATATATTTTCTTCTCTTCTGAAAATTTGTAGACCATTGATTGAATCATTTTATTGATTTGATTTGATGAGTATTGGCCAATTGATACCGTTTATGCTGAACGAAGTGAAAGCGCTGACAACACCTACAGTATCAGTTGTTATGGAATTTTCTATCTTTAGGGGTTACGTTGGGTCAAACCTTGGCCTTGAGGTCACACTGTAATTCTTAAGTAGAAAGGAGACATTCTCTCCTCTCCTCGAGACTCGAGAGCCCTCTGTGATGTTTGGGAAAGCAGAAGCCTCTCTGATAAAGGATAAATCAGCATTGCCATGGTTACCAAGGTCAGAGGGGGCCTTCCTAGACAAAACAGATAGGTGAATGCGTAGATTCTGTGATGTGACCTGAACTAAAATGCAGGTAAAATGCAGTTCCTTGCTTGGAAACTAGTGAACCAATTAGACTAATTTTTCATATTGTAGACTGATCTATTAAGGTTAAAAACTAAGAGTCAGACCTTCAGGGGGGAGACGGGAAAGAGACAGCATCGGAGCAGAACACTTCGATGTTTGCTGTTTCAGTTCCTCCTTGATCAAGTGCTTCAATAAACATTTTCAGCATTAAGACATCAAAGGCTTGTGTGCACTTTCTCCACTGAGGCTCAATATTTCCACATCTGTGGTCAATGTATATCGATCGGTCTTATTTTGTCTACCTACAGATGGGTGACAAATTAAAGGAAGAACCAACATGAAGTGTCTTAGTATGGAGTCAGGTCACCACGAACCTCCAGAACAGCTTCTTTGCTCCTTGCTAAGTCTGTAGAACTCTATTGGAGGGATGAACACCATTCCTCCACAACATATTCACATATTCCCTTTATATATACAACCTTTATTTAATCAGGTAATCTCATTGAGATCAAGATCTTTTTTGCAAGAGAGACCTGAGTACAGCAGATACAAAGAAAAACAAACATAGACAGACATAACAAAATGACATAAAGCATCAGAGACAATCACAGACATCACTAAATAGATTTGAGGATAAAAGTTTGTATTATATAATTTGGTTTTATGGAGATGGTGGTGGAGAGCATTGTCTTACATGTTGGTCCAAAATCCTCTACAGGTGTTCAACTGGGTTGAGATCTGGTGACTGTAAAGGCCCTCACATTTTATTCACATCATTTTCATAATCACCAAACCATCCAGTGAACCCTGGTGCACAGAAGCGTCTGCATTTGATATGTTTCTCCACTCTTTTATTCAGGTTTTTCTTTTAATTTGTCTCCCATCTGTACATCTGGCCTGCTGTTTGATAATTTCATATTTTCTTTTGTCCTAACAGGGTATTTTTTAGGGACCCTGCTCTCCGCCCTAACCCACACTGTCTAACACCCTGCTGTGTCACAGTTATTGATTCAGCCTTTAGCTTATTGATCGACCCAAAGGGGGGTCTATGGCACAGCTGCTTCTTTCGGGACCACCATGTCAGTCTCCTAAATACCCATTCAGCATTCTTGTCTTGAAAAATGCAAGATAACTGAAATAAATCATTAACAGTTAAGCAGTAACCAGCAACAGTGAGAATTTAACTTGTTGACTTTTGCATCAAATATAAAAGAAGACATCTTTTCGGCAGACTGACTCATATACACATGAGAGGCTTAAATAATTCATGGTGACTATTTTAGTGCAAAGATCTGTCTGTATAGTGCTATAGGGACGTTTAGTAACTTCACTGATTTGGAAAATCCACTTAAAAAAACATTATCCAATTTTTTTTTACTTATTGAACTGAATCTATTCAGGTTGGAAAGGAGGAGATGTTATGAAAAAGAAGCAGATGATGAACAGACAGATTTGAGACAACTAACATGTGGTTTACACCGAAGAAAACATCTGTAATATTTTGTACATTCAGAGAATTTGACCTCCCTAAAAACCACACCTGCCAAAACTTGACATCCAGAGGCTGGTTTGTTAGTTTCTAGAAACAGGGAGGTCTTCCATAACTTCCTGACTGCCTGAGGTGAAATTATGCATCCATGGCCACTAGATGGTAGGCAGGAGGTCAGTAGTCATCTACAATAGAAGAGACAAGGAGATGTGACCCAGCAGTGTAATCACACAATGAAAGGCCATAGATAGCAGAGGGGAAACTATTGTTGTCGTTGCTGCTGTTAGGGAAAGTGAGAGCGGAAAGAAAATACAAGAAGAAGCAGTGGAGTGAATATAGATGTGTCTGAGTGCAAAACCATTTCACTTTCAGATTGGAGGTTCTAGTTCTGATAAGGAAAGGGAAGGCATGAAGAGACAACCAACCTGTGGGAGTCAGGGAAAGAAGTGAGTGTGTATGTGAAAGGGAGAGAGAGAGAGAGAGAGAAAGAGAGCACAGATTTGAGCAGTGAAGCAAGGGACAGGGCAGAGAGTGAAGGGGGGCGCCGGGGGGAGTGGTTAGCCTTGCCTGCTGCCTGTATATAGAGAAGACAGAGGGTGACAGAGCAGATCCTGTGTGTGAGAGAGAGGAACAGAGAAAAGGGAGACTGACTTTTTACCCAAAAACTCTCTACCTGTGAAGGACTTCCTGAGCAAGACATCAACACAGCTCTGCAGTTTTCTATCGGATTTAAAAAACCCTCTGATTTCTCTCTCCAAACAAGGTAAAAGAAACTGTTTGCTTTCTTCGCTTTTCCCTCTCCCTCTTCTCTCCAGGCAGGTGCAGGCTGAACGTCACAGCGTGGCATACACTTTTCCTTATGTTACCATAAATATCTCTCTCTTTAGTCAAGTCTTAACTGTTACTACATATTTACTTTATAGGTGTCAGATTGTAGGACACAACATTCACAAGGTTATTAATAGATTCGACAATATGAGTGGGATACTGGTGAGATTTTTTTTTTTTTGCGAGAGGTTATTGAGTCCAGCGAGTGTGTGGCTGCTCCTCTTGTGTAATTCAAAATGAGACTGATAATGCACCAAGACCTAATCCCTTCACTCACCTGTTGAGGTGCGAGCCTCATTAGACACCTGTGCGGCATTAAAAATGTTCTCTGTTCTCCGCTGCCTTGACCTGGTGGGTGTTTTTGAAAATAGAGCCGGACAGAGAATAGTCAAGGACTGTGTGGAAGGACTTTTTACGAATACTATACTGAGCCAGGAAGGCTGATTTATCTGGTGGGTGGTGCAGTGATATCTCAAAGTTCAGCTGTGTGAAGGAAAAAGTGTGGTAATAGTGCATGTCTAAGCAGGAGGAATTAAAAGTTTGGTTCACCCAAATTTTCAAGATTTTTTCACTCACCCCTAATTGTATCTAGCCACACAGATAGTTTTAGTTTTAGATAATTAGTTCATTTCTGATGCCCACAGAATTGAAAAGTTACAACATGTTGATCATGAAAGTACTTTCACTTTGCCCACATTGAGGTCTGTGCGTTGTTCAGACTAGCTGGAACACTGTTTCTGGAAAAAAGGTGTTGCTGTTGAATTAATTCTCTAAAAACCAGGGAAAAATAAAAACAAAATTAACTGGATGGCTAGATACCACTAGGGATAAGTGAGAAAATACATCCATCATTTGTAATTTGGGGTTAATTTGTTCTAATTTAATTTGCTCTTGAGTGTTTGAGTGTGATATATTCAGTCTTTGCACACAGACAGTGATGCTCAATTCACTGAGATCAAACCAGTTGAGTTTGTGAGCGTGGTCCTGAAGCTGGGATGAGGGTTGAGCTGGATGACACTGACTTCTCTGATGCACCATGTGTGATGAGTATATGTACAGTATTTGAGTGTGTATACGTTTTTGAACCATGCTAAGGGTTCATCTGTCCTGCAGCCACAGTTTGAGATCAGTAGCTTGGCCACAGCTGTCTGGAGCACTGATGGGCCATATGGCAGCTTCAGTGACACTCTGTAAACCTCAGAGGCAAGACTAAAGGAGTGTATTATGTGCTGAAAGGCTCCAATGTTTGTTGCTCAGCATTAAATGCTGTTCCTTATTGAGCTGACCATATAAATCTGTTAGAAATATTGAGTTTTACAGGATATTTTGGCTAAGAAAATCAGATAATGTACTAAATTTATCATTGTTATCTCACATTATCTGAGAGCTACTGGGAGAATAAGGATGATTTTTGGGGTTAGTCACTCAACAAATGCTATGTTGTCTGTATAGGGATGCTACTGCTAAAGTACTGTCAGCGGGCAGCATTATGATCAGCAGTTTGACCTAAAGGCCTCAGCAGCTCGTTCAGCAGACTGGTGGGTGTTTTATTGCACTGCTGCTTAGAGTCTGCCACAACAAAACACTTGTGTAAAGGAGGAGACCTGCCCATCCCATTCTGCCATATGCTTGTGTGCGTGTGTGTGTGTGTGATAGTGTGGTATGTGTGTGTGTGTTTCAACTAAAGGCGCAGTCATGCAGAAAACAGCACAGCAAAGATCTTTTCCGGAGCCCCCGCTTTATGTGCAGAGTGTCTATTGTGTTCTGAGATCTGATTGGATAATTAATGATGCTATTTATGTAAGCAGCAGGCAAACCCCTCGCCTTTATCCGGCGTCACATAGACCGCACCATTCTGTAACCTGAGACCAATAAACACACACACATACACATGGATGATTGTATGACCTTTGTTAAGCCTGAGAGTGAGAGTTTGGATCACTCACGCACACACACATGCACACACACTAAGTCTGGTCATTGAAGGAGTTTCACGTGTATATACACACACTGGAGAGTAAATTGTTAAAGTTAAAACCAGTGGAGGGCTTTTTCAAATCTGAATCACTGACACTGTGGCCAGATGGAAATATTCCTTATCACAGTGTATCACATATAAAGTTGGAGAACAGGTGACACATAAGGTGAAATGTCCCTTTAATAGTAGTCTGTAAACAGTGTTTCACATTATTGTTTTTTCAAATTAGCCCTCATCCTCTCTGATTTGTTTTTAAACGCTCATTTCAAGATTATTGATACCAGAGTCTGCAGCACAAGTTTGTTCATATTAGTTTCTGCGACTGTGTTTAACGGGCATTTAAAGTAAATATATAGTTTCCCCCTGTTTAGATAAACCTCATTGTCTCTGAGGTCAGTTATTACTGGATGTGGCTTGTGTCTGTTCATGCAGATAATTTCCTCAAGTGTGACAGATAAGTTTTGACAGCAGGACATTACTTTATTTCCGTTACTTTGATAACAACCTAATCTTGGATGATAATGTGGCTCCTTCATACTAGTAACTGTACTGGCAGGTCCCTCTGAGATAAAATATTTTATCACAAGTTGATCACAGTGCAGCTGCTTCAATATGGCAACCCGTGCTGCACGAATAAAAATAATACCAGAATTTATGAAGAAAAAAAACCAAACAGAAATATAATAAAATGTGGGACCTACACGTATATATGCAGAGACGTGAAATGACTGCTTCATGCATCATTCAACATTTAAAGAGCCCTGTGTTTCTATCATTGAACACTTGTTTTCCACTTTTTTTGCTGAGTGTATTTTCATATTTAGCTGCTGTTTGTCTTGGCTGCTTGAAAGGAAAGTTAGGAAAAAAAAATAAGCAGATGATCTCAAAGGATCATGTGGGTTTCTGCTCGGACCATTTGCTGGCCAGCTCTGTTTAAAGATATCTTTTGTGCGTATGTGTGTGTGTGTGTGTGTGTGTGCGTGTGTGTGCGTGTGTGTGCGTGTGTGTGTGTGTGTGTGTGTGTATGTGAGTGTGTATGTATGTGAATTTCATAGCGGGAAGTGGATGGTGTGTTGGCAGCAGTCATACCCCAATTATTCTGCTCACACTGTAACCTTTTCACCTCTTCTCCTGTGAAGTGTGAAGTATTTAGTGTCTCATCTTTGGAAAGCAAGCTGACTTTCACAAACATTTTCCACTCCATCATATAATTGTCCATAAGAATAAAGATTATAGATCTATTACCTGTATTATAAATATCTTATATCGCCTTCCCTGTCCTTTCCCTCTCACAGATTTATCATGAACCTCTTCCTGTTGACTGTGGCGGTGCTGCTCCTGGTGGCGGGAGAGGGAACTGCAGAAAGAATCCTGTCAAGAAGGACCAAAAGGGAACTTGCCAGTCCGCTCCATGTAGGTGGCATCAGGGACCCATATGGCTCGTACTGCCAGAGGAGAGGAGGCTGCTGCCCCGGCAGAGACGACCTGTGCACGGTGCCCTACCTGGACACCATCTGCTACTGTGACCTGTTCTGCAACCGCACTGTATCTGACTGCTGCCCTGACTTCTGGAGTCAATGTCTCGGTGTGGAGCCACCTTTCATTGGTAAGTAAGGCAGGGTGCAGAAGCGTGTTTGTGTGTGCATCGGTGAGTTTTACAGGAGTGTGTGTGGGCCTGTCGTGGTTTGTTAAGCCAGGCACAGCTCAGTCAGAGGAGCTAAGAACCCCACTGACAAGCTCTGTGCTGGACCACAATGCAAAGCAGCATGAGGCCTGAAAATGAATTACAATTACATACCTGCCCTCTTTCAACCTTACAAAACAGAAACATGCTTAAGATAAAGGACAGTACAAAAAATGTTTGAGGTGGGGAGCAGAGCTAAATCTCCAATTTGCTTTCAAAAATCAAAACCCTCCCACCAATATCTCAAAATAATGTATTTATGAAAAAATACAAAAACCAAAATGGATCTATAGATAAATTGAATATTTCTGCCCCTCATTAATTTTGAATAAAGAGCGGTTAAATTAACAGTCATTACAGCCACTGAATGTGCAAACTGGCCCTTTTCGTGGCCGCTATTGTGATGCAGAACAAAGGAGTGACTGTTAAGGCTAGTGAAAAAAATAAGGCTATAGATAACTTTCAATTAGTAACTAATTAGCTCCACATTGTGTATTGTGTTTCTCAAGATGGACATATTGATAATCTCAGAAGGGAAGGCTGAAATTAAATATAAGAATATGGTGCAAGAGTAAAATAACAGACCCTCCCCTACTCTCCCAAAAAACATCCGACTACCCTCCCTTCAGGGAAGATTAAAAAGATAGTCTCCCCTTTTTCTAACCTCCCCATTGCCCCCTGATAATTTTTGTACAGTCCCTAAGTGGATAAATTAAGATTTAGCTCATTTTCTCCAACTAGTTCATTACATTTGGCCTCCCTACACAGCTTTAGTGCCACTCTCCCAGAGCAGAGGTGTAAAAAGTGCCAGCGACAGCAGAGACCTACCTGAGAAAAGTGCAGGGAACAGTAGGCTTCTTATTAACCCAGACAGAAGGAAGGGGGGGCGGATGGCGGGATGAATGGAGGTCAGGAGAAAGAATGTGGGCTATGTAGAGGGAGGGAGAGACAGACAACGGGTGCAGGACAGGAGGTAGAGGGGTCCTTGCAGGTATGTGTTCCCTGGACAAAAAGGTAGGGCTCATGAGGTGGGACGCACATATGCAAGCTAATGCATGCACGCACACTATGTGGTTGTGGACACATGTGCAAGAGTGTGCAGACACAGATATTTGACCACACAGTGACACAGCCTGGAGGAAGGCTTCGGCACTTCAAAAGGCGGCGGGATTTTTTTACAATAGGCCGTTTTATCTTATCGCTGCCCTCCAGTCACAGATTGTTGCTGTCCATAACTCAATATCCAATGCTTTATTTACTGTAGCTGGACTCTACTCATTATGCTGTCAAAGTCATTATACAATTTTCTAATATTCACTCAGAAAAAAATGAACACGTCTTTATTGTGCTATATGAAATATGCCACAGCCACCTATTACATCAAATCACCATCAGTACAACAAGTTTCCTGTGTATAAAATTCTTTTCTATCAATGTGTAACTTGTCACACCTTGCAGCCCTGCCATAAATGAGCTGTGATAGACTGTCAGACAGCTGTGAGAGAAGAAGATGGGTATCTGAGGGCCCCAGTCATAAATCTTGCTATCTGCTCTGGGCCTCACAAAAGAGGCCAGGAAACCACCTCACACTGTAAATTCTCTGTCAGCTCATGCCCTAAATTCCATAAGAAATTCACACTGACAACACCTTGCATTGTAAATTACTGTAGGTTGTAGAAAAAAAGTCATTGTGAGCCTGTCACCAAGTCAATATAGTTTCCCTAATCTAAAGCGAGCAGGGTTCAAGCTTCAAGTGTAACGCGTTAAACTCATTCAAAAGGAATGCTACGGCTTTGTCACCGCCAGATTATTTTAGTATTTTGTGACAACGACAAAGGGGAATTTACTCCACCGCTGCAGCTTGTAAAGGTTGATGATTTTTTGGTGCTTAATTATGGATGTAATGGACTGGCTGCTTTTGAGGCCCTCCATCTTAATAGAGGTGGCGAAGTGGAGCGTAAGCTGGTTAAAGCATGACGAGGGCCCAGGAAGCCTGGGAAGGCAGGAAAGAAGCTAACGCTACATTCCTACACTGGATTACTGGAGCTCAGAACTCCTTAGACCTCACATATTCTGTGTGCACGCTCACACACAGACCTACAAACTGCACACACACACACACACATACACACACACACACTGAGAGAGTTACTATTAACACTTTTTATTGTGGTTGCAAGTGAAGGAATAAGGCCAGTGTGATTACATTATACTGATGCCTGTATATGTAAGTCTACATCTCTGTCTCTCATTTTTGTCTCTCTGTTTGAGGCTTTCTTTGAGATTAGTGGCAAGATTTTTTTTTTGTTTAGCCACATCAAATCCATGTATACTAAGTTGCCCCTCTTTGTCTCTTCTCAGGCACCTGCGAAAGAAATGGAAACAAGTTCTTTACGGGGCAAACATACAAAGAGAACTGCAATTTATGGTATGTAAACCCCTCTTTCTTCCTCCATCTCTCTCTTTCAACCTCTTAAGCCTGGGCTTCCCCTTAAATGTCCCTTTAAGTAGCTTAAAGTTATAAAAACATTTTTTCCATCACTGTTTGAGTGTTTCATCTATACTCTCTGTATCTACTTGTTCAAACACTTCACTGAAGCCATTTGATGCTTATACACTCTTCACTCTGATGTATAGTACAGTTCTTATTCTTAAAAAATTAATGATCTACTATAGAATTTAAAATACGGTTGAGTGGGTTTGAATAATGGTTGTCTGCACAACATATGTTTCTAATATGTTGCCACCAGTGGATTAGTGGGATAATATTTGCCTTTTATATCATTTTTGATCAGTATCTTACATTTATCACATAATCTTCATATTTCCATTTACACAAACACACATACACTGCCCCTTCCTCTCCGTTTTAGCTCTTTGCCTATATGACAGTAATGAGATAGGAAAGGAACAACAATACACATATTTAGCAGATGAAGTGTTTTGTTAGCCTTAGAAATGTCCGTAACATCTACACCGAAACCTTAGGCATTTTACACAATAGGAAGCTGTAGAAGTTTGCTCTTGTTGTTGTGAATGTTTGTTGAAGGAAAAAAATGTCCACATATTCTGAGTCAGCATGCTGTTGAGATTCAATTTTTATCTTGTCTATCTTTGTTATCTTTGTTATCTTTGTTGCTATAAAACTTTGTTATCATCATGTGAAGAAGAGCCTGGTTGTCTGTCTCTGTCGCAGGACGGACAGTAGCTTCATAACTCAAAATAAATCAGAACAGGCCTCATGCTATTTCTTCAAATCTTTTAATAATGTTGTGTGAGTAACATAGCATATTTCATCTTTTTTTCCCCTTTATTTAGTGCAAGATATGTGATTAACATGAAAACACATATGACACGGGACAGTATGAACAGAAGAGCCAAAGAGGACCAGACAGTAACCCATGATAACAATAACATGAATAAAGAAATAAATAAAAATAAATAGATAAAAGGTTGCATGTGGTGTGTGTGTGTATGTGTGTGTGTTAGTGTGGGTAGGCATTGTGTATGTTTGTGTGTAAGGATATAGAAGAAAGAGAGCAGAGGGGAGGAAAGAGAAGAAGGAAAAAGGAAAGCTACAGTGTTGTTATGGGGATCTCTGATTGGGCGTCAGGGTGGAACCAGGATGAGTCAGGAAAGAGTTTTATTTTATTTTATTTTATTTTTTCCTCTTCCCCTCCTCACTCCTATCCAACCACCTCTTTTTATAGTTCGTTTGCTTGTCTGCTTGCTTGCGTGTCTGTACTGTTGTGTGAGTAACATGGCATATTTAATCATAAGTGAAACAGATTTCCTCTTGAGCTTCCAAACTGCTCAGAGTCTACTACTTTGATAAAAATCCACTCTCATCTGATGTACAAAACTGAGTCTGGATATTGCAATACAGTGTCTTTTATCTTCATGGCCTTCTGCACCCTAGGGGCAACAGAGTTAAGTTGCTGTTGTCATTTTTCTGCATGATATAGACGGCAGTCAAGGCGATGTAAAACAGCTCTTGAGACACTGGAGGGAGGAGACAGAGGAGGTCAAATGAGTGAAGGCAGGAAGAAGAGTTATTGAATTCCTCACCTGCTCTCTACTTCAGTTTATCACATCTGTGTCATTCCTCACTCAGTCCCTGAGTGTGTCCACACTTGCAGACACGTTGGCAAATGTTGATTTAACATCCATTCGTACATCTGTAATATATTTATTTTAATACAACAAGAACACGCTGTGGCTGTTTGTCATGACATGTCTCGCCCATCCCAGGCTGACCCCACCGATCTCCACATCATCTTTTTTAAGACTTGCAGCTGTTCGACTCAAGTAGCTGCGCTCTGTCAATTTGATAGGCCTGAAGTATGACTCTTATCAAGGCAGCTCAATTAGGTCTGACCTAAAGGAGCTGATGGGTGTGTAGATAGGCGTGAATGGAAGTCAGCCTGAGTTGATAAATGGCAGAGCTAATGTTTCTTCATGAGGAAAGACTTGTGGAGGTTGAGCAAACACAAGCTACGTGGTAAAAATAGCCTCCAGTGTTCCGGTTCACTAAAAAATAACATTTATGTGCTAACTCCCTCTTTCACCGCCACACAAAAGAGTCTTATGGACATGCGCTATCACACGTGTATGTTAAGGCAATACACACGGACACTTGCATCACAACTTTGGCGCAGAGGGACACACACACACACACACACACACACACACACACACACACTCCCTTTTACACTCCCACTCTCTCCATTTATTAGCTTCCCAAATGTGCGTCCTCCCAACTGTTTTAGAATCAGGGCTGCAGGCAGGGTGGAGAACAGGGTTTCCTCTTTGAGACAACAGGCGGCTCTTCCTCTTAAAAGTCTCTCATTAGCAGTGGTTAAGCCTCCGCACGCTCTTATCTGTCCCTCCTACTTGTCTAAACTGACCATTAAATAAAGGGCACCAAATATCGCAAATACAGTCAATAAAAACTGGTGCTTTGACGTCAGTGTCATAATCAGAATATAAACTTTATGTGTAACTACAGCATGATTGCAGCTTGAAATAACTTGTGGGCAGATTGTGTCAGCACTAGACATAGAAACACAGCACAATGTGAGCGTGAAGTATTAAAACAACTCTTATGTTTTATCATAGTGTGCGTGTGTGTGTGAAGATGCACCACGATATGTGCGGCAGTCTTTTGTTGTGTTAATGGTTTCTCCAGCTGAGGCCTTTTCCCTCTCAGAGCTGTTGGCATCCTGATACAGTAGCTCCTTATCTGCTCCGAATGATCTGTAGCGTGGCGCCTCCTGCTCGCACCCGCAATCTCACACAGCCCAAAGGAGCAACTATCTATCCTTTGATTTGGCTGCAGTTCAGCTCTCTTCATGTACCTCAGATTGGCCAGCAGCCAATGCCAACTTGGGCTTTTTATGTTTCTGTACAGTTTTCCAGACTGTGTTGATAACATCATATCTGAACACACACAAACATGGCTCTGTTCCCACTGATCTGGCAGGATCGGTACATCTCAGGTGTGTATGTGTAGATAATATGTGTGAAAGTGTGTTTGTATGGTCTCTGAGGTGAAGAGGGTGTCTGCCCTCTAATAGGGAGTGTGACGGAGAATGTGAAATATGGCCGCCCACTGTCTTTGCAAACACTCATATTTCATTCTCAGTCACACTCTGTCCTCCTGTCTCCACGAGTCTGTCATTACGCCTGTTCCTGTGTGTGTATGTGTGTGTCCGGTGTGTGTCCCATTCATTTACTGTGTGAATTTATTGCTGTTTTTGAACCACTGGCACTGCGCTGCATGCCTGTGTTCCTGCTGAAGCAAGGAAGAGGTGAGAGGTCATCGTCTCTTTCCTCCAATCGAGGCCATCAGACAGCCCTCTGTTGGGCAAACGGTCACTGGTTTAAACTCTGCTAGTGTGTAAAGTGTGTGTGTGGGTGTGTACCCCAGCATTGTATTTACACATGTGACTCAGAGATCCAGCAGGGTGGAATAGAGTTTGCAATACACATTCTGTAGGTTTCAGTGTGACGAAAGAGGAATTTGGCCTCTTCATCATTGTGTGCTTGTGTGTGTTTAATGATCCTCTTGGGCAGGTTCCCCTCACTGTAAACACAATGTACAGTAGACTGAATGGGTGGCAGTCCATACATGCCTGTGTGGGAAACACCCCTCATACTTCTTCTCCCCGTAATGCACTCATTCATTATAATATTTCCAAAACAGCTGCTGACACTGTGGCTGACTGTAATACTCAATCATTTATAATGACTTTTTCAGTTTATTTATTCAGGTAGTCTTATTGAGATCAAGATATTACTTTAACAATTTACAGTCAAGTGACCAAGAAACCAAGAAAACACTGATAAAGCTTTAAAATCTCCAAATGGGAATGAAAGAATCTAGCTTGAGGTCTGTTTGCAATTCACTTAAAAGGTGCATAACATTTGTATCCAGTACTGCCAAGATTAGTAGACTTGTTGACATGTAGGTTAACTAGTAACATCTAGTATTTGGATGATGTACTGTAGTTACAGAATATTGGAAAAGAGATTGTTTTCAATGTTAAACAGTAGACTCTTGAATGAATATTGTGAGCTGATTATCCCCCTTTTGTCAGTAACAAAGTCCATCCAACTTGATAACGAGAGCAATAATGAATGTAAATGTAAAATTGTCATGACTGATAAACACACTAGGATATACTGGGTTTAAAATGTATGATGGAGCAACAAGACAGTAAACAAGTCTCTGTAGTTAAGTACAGACATAAAAGTTCACCCATCAAATTTTACAGTTGAGAAAAGATGTGTAAAAGTGCATGCAGGCATTTTAAATCTTTTTTTAATATCATTGTAATTATATAGTCATCAGTTTGGAGTTTCATTTTGTCTTAACAGCTGCTTTTTGGGATTATATGGGATGAAATATTCTGAAAATGGTCAAAGTTTCAGCAAGTTTATGGGACTCTGATGAAACTTAGGAACAGTAAAATTTTTAAGGAATTACCTTGAAGTATCAGTGGTAGATAAGCTTAAGTCATGTGAAAGGTTCCTTATCATTGACAGTCTGTGTGATTTGTTTGCTGTCTGTCTGGCTACACAAACACACGCACACACGCACACACCACACACACACACATAAAATCCTTCACAGTGAGTCATCATAAAGTACACAGAGCACAGGTCTCTATTTTTGAGCATCCCCGAAGTAAATGTCTGAACGTCATCATTAATATCCTGCTTTCTTATCCACTCCGTCATCTTGACTTCTACAGTCGCTCTTTCTTCTGACTAAAAAAGGATTTGCATTCTGCAGCCTTAAAAGGCTCATGTTCCCTTTAACCTCACTCCCTCGTTCTGTGTTTCCCCACTATTTTCCAGCTTCTGACGTTCTCCTCTCATTTAATTTCTTATTTAGGAATTCCACTGAGTCCCGGCATATTTGCTCCCCTTCGAGATAGCTTCTGATTTCACTGACCTTAACATGAATATTGAAATAAATTACAGCTGTAAAGGAAATGCTGTGTTCAAATTAGTCAATATCTGTTTCTCTCCTCTGTAGCACATGCGGGATCACAGGACGCTGGGAGTGTGAGCAGAACGCCTGTCTGATGGAGCCTGACATGATCCATGCTGTCAACAGAGGAAACTATGGGTAAAAGACACAAAAATGCACACATTAACATGCATTTGATGGTATACAATAAGATATTTCCTACTCATGGTTATAAACATGTCTTCTTTATTCTTTTTCTACATCTGTTTTGTGCTGTCAGGTGGAAGGCAGCTAACTACAGTCAGCTCTATGGCATGACTCTGGACGAGGGGATCCGCTACCGCCTGGGGACTCAGAGACCCTCCAGGACTATTATGAACATGAATGAGATCCAGGTACAGGGCAGTCCTCTTCAAAAAACAGCAGTCCAAAGAGCAATACTTAGTGCTTAGAGAATACTTAGTGGCTTGGTTGGGTGGTCAAGTTACTGAACACACAAGTATAAACCAGTGTTGGTGAAGTGCCCTTGAGCATGTCATTGAATCCTTGCCAGTTCCAGTGTTTCTGTTTTGTGTCTGACCTCTGAACTCCGACTTTGTTTTAAAAAGGGGTTAAGAGAGAAGAAATCTTCCGACAGGGACTGGTAGAATATCACATTACAAACCATGGTTTTCCCCTTAGGATTCCACTTAAGTAGCTTTAAAGTTACATCACATTCAATGTATCTCCAACATTTCACTGAAGATTTATAATGCCTCAAGCCCAAGATGTCATGTTTTTGCAGCTGCAATGTTACATTAAATATTCTGTATTTCTTGTGCATAATTCTGCACAAAGTTCCCCAAAATTCAGGCTGACATAAGTTAAAGCTCTGTGTATTTAAAGAGGGTTTGTAATGATGGACCCAACAGTGAGGTAAAAGGGCCAATAAAACATTGTTTACTCATTTTTAATCCCTTTAATGAAATCACTTCCTTTTCACTGGGCATGGTAGACAGAAAATGTACCAAACTTTTTGAAAAGTGAATAGTAAGCTGTAATGATAACACATTACATAATTACATCACATTACAAAATGCAATATATTCAACCCAATTTTTCTTTTTTTTTTTTTCATTTGGTCAACCAATGATTTAATCAACCATTTTGAGCAATTTTTGAGCGATCAAGGTCAATGTCTTATTCTTGAACTCAGCTTTTCAACTAATTACATAATTACACAATAAAAATATTATATTGTACTGTATGCAAATCAGTCAGAAGTGTGTGTGTGTGTGACAGATGTAGGGCAGAGATGTGGGTGTGGGGGGGTTTGTTGTTGGAGGGAGGTAGGAAGTTCTATCTGCAGGTGAGAATGTGGAGAAAATATCAATGGCTACAGTTGCTGTCGTTGTTGTGGCTTTTCAATTGACACTTTGTTGGAGCTTGCGATTTTGTGATATGCAGGTTTAACAACTGCTACAACAAGGGAGCGCTGATCAAAAAGTTTTTCACCTAATTATGGTGGCTTGTTGGTATGCAATGGCGTCTCCATCTTGAACCTCAGCCCATTCTGATTCGCTCAGTCTTTGTTTACATTTTACCCAGACAGATTACATTAGACTGAACCAAAACCTCAGACAGAGAAGATGGAGGGGATGGTGGCTGCTTGGAGGATAAAGAGCAACCTCTTTCTCAGTCTACACCCCTCTTCTGCCCTCCATCCTTTGCTTCATCTATCCACAGCCCCCCCCCCCCCCCCCCCCACCTTAACTTTTCCCAGCATTCCACAACTTCTTCTACCCGAAAACCTCACAACTCCCCCTCCCTCTTCTTCCGCCGTTAGCATGTCCCTACCTGTGCCAGGAACCAGATCAGAGCCCATTCATAAATCTCTCTCCATCTCTTCTTTCCTGTCTGTCTGCAGAATCATGTGCAAGGGATGGGAAATTCATGAATGAATTTATTACACATGCACACACACATTATCTTTGCAGCCATTGCTCCTCTTTTATCACACCTTTTGGTCAGGTGTCTACATGTTTGGACTTTGACTTTTCACAACTGCAAATCTCTGACCAGCAGCACATTCCTTAGTTATGTATCAGGTGGTCAGTGTTCTGAATACATCACTATTAATCCAAGGAATGTGGTGCAGGCAGCCAGGCTTTTTGTGTGAGAGAGGGGTAGTCATTTGTACAGAAGTGTGTGCTCCATTATCACACATAACTGAGAGTTTAGGGGCACATCCAACCTCAAGTGGAGACTAATAGATTGACCATGTTTGGCATGTGAAAAGCACCTGTGGGTGAGGGTGTACTATCAGGAAAATATTTGCACTCTATCATGGGCGACTCCCTTTGATTAGGATTTATTATCACAGTGATATTGGTATCCTACATGGATGCCTCCTTGAAGAATGTGAGTTCACTGTGTCCAAATGACGCATTAGATTTAAGACTGATATAACTAAATGGCCTCATGGTTTCATGGTGGGGACCAGGATCAAAGGTTTCCGTCTATTTCACAACGTCAGAGATCAACACTGGGCCAAATGGTCCTAATCGTCTGTGAATAAGTCCCTTCTACTAGAGGGTTGATTAGCAGACTTATGTAATCTGCCTGCCATCTAAACAAAAAGCCATCCACAAGTATTTTAATTGCAGCCGTTCGTTTGTGTTCTGTTGTGTGCAAACAATAACACTGCACCACCTGACACTAAACTCACACACGTCTCACTACTAGATCTTTATGTTTGCTCTATTTTACTCTAAATCCCTGTTTTCACTTATAAATTAATGTTTTCTCAGTAAGAGCGTTGTTTGGTCTTCTCGACTAGGATTTTATGCTGAAGCAGGACTGTATAAACTGTCTCTCTAACTTTTTCTCCATTTGTTCTTCTGTCAGATGAACATGGATCCTCAGAGTGACCGTCTGCCGCTCTACTTCAACTCAGCAGAGAAGTGGCCAGGGAAGATTCATGAACCACTTGACCAGGGCAACTGCGCAGCTTCCTGGGCTTTCTCAACTGCAGGTAGGTCCTCAATAGAATAAATTGAGAATTTATAGGGAAACGTACGGTATGAGATATCATAAAACAGGAAAGAAAAAAAAAGAAACATCTTTTGCCCTTTTTGCTGCGATGCTGGCAGGTTTTGTAGTCAAAGTTTTGACCACAAAAGGTCTTCCTCAGGTTTGTGGTTGAAACGTTGCCATGTCCATGTAGAGAGAAAAAAGAATTGGGAAGGAGAGAGCAGTGTCAGTGAAGTATTTCTTTTAGTTTTTCTGTGCAGATATTTGTTAACCAGCACCTGCAAAGGATGTGTGTGTGTGTCTCCTGATGATTAATTGTCATTTGTTATCATATTTTAGCTTGCTGAAGACCTCCAGTTACAAAATAGTAACAATCTAGAGGATAAAATCCTTAAATCTTTTGATTTAATTATAGAGCAATCACTTAACGTTTGAAAAGGTTTTGGGCATGAAACAATAATAATGTTGTCTATTTTTTTCACTAGCTGTGGCATCAGACAGAATCTCGATCCAGTCAATGGGTCACATGACTCCTCAGCTGTCACCACAGAACCTCATTTCTTGTGACACACGAAACCAGGGAGGTTGTGCTGGGGGACGCATCGATGGGGCCTGGTGGTACCTCCGGCGTAGAGGGTAAAGACTTCCATTTGTATGATCTAGCAACAAAAAACAAATGCTGCATGCAAATAAGTAGTGATTACTAAAGATTTGGTCCATCTTTCCAATTCTCCTCTCACAGAGTGGTGACAGAAGACTGTTACCCATACCTGCCCCCACAGCAAACACCAGCAGAGATCGGCCGTTGTATGATGCAGAGTCGCTCGATTGGCCGGGGGAAGAGGCAGGCCACGCAGCGCTGCCCCAACACACACAACTACCACAATGACATCTACCAGTCCACACCACCCTACAGGCTCTCATCCAATGTAAGCAATGCACAAACAGAGATAAAAAAGAGATGTAAGATGCACACATACACGCAGGTATTCTAACTCACCCGCAAATATACGATCCACACCTCTCTTACATCAGTTTAAACCCCAACCATCATAACAAACCTTTAATTTCCTGTCAGCACTGAGCTTTCATAAGCTTGCTCTACCTTTTTCTGACTCCCTCGTGCTACAGTAGACTGTAATCTCTCTC
This sequence comes from Thunnus albacares, assembly GCF_914725855.1. NCBI lineage: Eukaryota > Metazoa > Chordata > Actinopteri > Scombriformes > Scombridae > Thunnus > Thunnus albacares. The sequence continues at coordinate 13,630,719 of NC_058124.1, forward strand.
ACGTGTTTATTACAGTATGTGTTTTTGCACACTTTCCTCATGCATACTTGACTCTCTTGTGAATGAACATGGGAATGTACAGGATTAAGTGCTGGAAAGCAGTCTCCAGTGAACCCATGAAGGGCAAGAAGTTGTCTTTTACCTGCAGTTGGCAACTTTCTCGGTCCTGGCAGTTGTTAGGAGGGTGACTGAAATATAATACAGAATTGTAAAGTAATCTATTCTGATTACCACTTTGCCTCCAAATATATGAGTGAATCATACCAATTTACAGACATCACTTGGGATAGCAGCATAAGCATTATCTATTATGAACCAGAATGAGTCAGTTGATATTGTTCAATAGTAATGACTGATTAAGAAAATACAGACAACTGTGCTGTATTATTAGCGACATTAGTATATATCAGTATATATTGCACTGCAGTTATTCACAGCAATTGAGAGGTAAATAATAAATAAGTAAACATTTGAAAATTAATGTGAGAATAGTGTGTAAACTTTATTTTTACAATTAAAAGCTTGATCAATTTGAGAAAAATCCGTCCTTCATGTCCGCTTTATGGACCCCTGCCTTTCCTTTGCAGAGTATCACATAACATTCACTAAAACTATTTCCAGAAGCCATCTCTGCATGCAGCTACTCGCATCTCTTCCATCTCAAGTCGACCACTGAGCTGCAGCCAACGTGTGGTTTATCAGCCAGCATCCATCAATGCTAAATGATGGCTAATGCCTCTCAAAATCATTACAGCCTGTTGTTTCTGCTTCCTGATGGCCTGTGAAGTCAATAAGCCAGGCATTAAGACCGAGGGGCCCCGCTGGACTCAATCTTATTATCTGACTCTTAACATCCAGGGGGTTGTTTTCATCCTCTCCATTTCACTGACATGTAATGATCTCTCTGTCTCTCTCTCTCCTCTGCCTATAAATCATTCCATCTATCTTTCTTTTCTCTTAGGAAAAGGAGATTATGAAGGAGATTATGGATAATGGCCCTGTGCAAGGTAAAGTGATACCTTTTTGTGTGTGTGTGTGTGTGTGTGTGTGTGCTCCTTAAATAGACTTGTAGATAATATTTTAATGTTGACATTTGCTCCCAAGTGAGTGTTTCTTTTTAAAAATACACACAACACTGCACTCCCGAGGGACAAGCAGAAAAACACACAAATTTTCCAAACATGTGCGCCTCAAAGTCTCGTGTTGGGTATCTGACCTCTCATGATGTCATGTTTGACCTCATGATCCTGATGGTTTTGTCCCGGGTTTCAACTCTGACCCCAGTCACCTGGTCAAAAATGATGGGCCTTCATGTCAGTATAATGGAGCTGACCTTCCTTTACTAGCATGCCTCACTGTCTGGTGCCCATCTGGACCATTGTCAAGTACACTTGAATAGAGGAGTCACGTGTGTGTGTGTGTGTTTTCTGAGATTCTCTGTGAGTCTGTGCCAGCCTCTTGTTTTATTGTTTAGAGGTCCACGAAGACTTACTGGCTTCACATCAACTTTACTTTTTGCCGGAGTTCCTCTCTGACACAAAGGCATAGAGGTGTGTGTTTGTGTGTGTAATTGCTCATTGTGTATCATTCTATGATTTGTTGATAAGAGGGGAGGTACAAACTACTGTTCTCAACCAGGGAACACTGAACTCAGGTATACCTCCAAATAAGGGAAATTCTTAGCTGTACATCCGGAGAGATATTCCCATTGAGCTGGAATAGGAAAGTCACATGGAGTTCAGTTTTGAAGCTCACACCAGTGAACACATGTACACACACAGCTGCCTTGTCTGATGTCTGGGTGTGTGTGACTCTGGGGAAAAATTGGAATTTGTGTTTGGCGAAATTAGGAAATTACTTTTAGATTAATCAAGGCTTGATTTTTATCTTTAACTGCCCACAATAGATTCAGCAGCCCTTATAAAGTAAAGTCATATTATGTGTGCGTGTGTGTGTGTGTGTGTTATATCCACCTACTAATTCTCCCTGTTTGTTTGTTCTTGCAGCTATTATGGAGGTCCATGAGGACTTCTTTGTCTATAAGAGTGGGATCTACAAACACACTGACGTCAGCTTCACCAAACCTCCACAATACCGCAAACATGGTACACACTCAGTCAGGATCATTGGGTAAGTTACCAATGTAACACTACAGTGCACTTAATGGTTGCCTTGTTTTGTGAAACCACCAGCCTATTGGTCATAGAAAGGCCCTAAGTAGAGGTTTTGTTCTTTACCCAAACCTGACTGGACTCAACATAAACACTAAGCTAGGCTTTCATATTATGCCTTTGTGCTCTGTAATAAAAAGTTTTTCTTCATTTGGAGCGGTGATGAGGATGAAAATCCACATGTCATGTCACACAAAGTTTACATTTGCCTGTTAAGTGAATGAGGACTGGATAAAAAACATCTGTCTTCTCTCATTATGAACCTGGTGTCCATGTGTCTGGCTTCACTGTTGCTACATGCTCAACAGATGCCATTTCAGCAGAAAAAGTGTTTCTAAAGGATGAATCAGGTTTTAAATGAGTTGGTCCTGGTAACAGACTTGAATTTTGTGAGCCTCATCAAAACCTTACTAGTCGAGAGTGTACCTGTGAATAAGCTTCCCTCCCAGTCTATTGCTCTTAAAGACACACCTTGGCTCCAGTCCTCCATCTGCCCCAGACAAGGCCCCCTCCCCCTTCCTCCTCTATCTAGTAACTTCAGCGACCACAAATATGCAGACGGGCAGACGGCTGACACACCTGGATTACCTGCCCCCACCCTCTGTCTCTCTTTTCTCCTTGCTTTCTATTCGCCACATCTCTTCGCACTCTGTGGGGTCTCCATCATCGCTCCTCAATTGGCCGTCTGACTCACTGACTGCAACCGCTTCCTCTTTTTTTTTCTCTTCTGCACATCCAAGCCAAGATACTCTTGTTATCATTTAGACTATCCCCACACGGACAGGTAGTTGTTTGCTGCAGTTTTTGGCTGGACCGGTCACGGACCCCAAATGTCTGTCCATCACTGACTGACTGACTGACTGAGTGGTGAAGTTACACCATTTACACCAGTTTTCCCCAATTACACCAGTTTCCCCATTGGCCATTGGTCTTTCAAAATGAATCCCTCAGTGGGACTGAGAGTGAGCACAGCCTCCAGATAAGTTTTAAGAAGAAACATTTACTGAACAAAGCATCACATGGAGGCTCTCACATTGACAGGAGCACCAACCTGCCCATACAAGAGGTGGGATGGATCCATTTTACCAGCTTGCACGGCGGCTAGCAGCTAGTTAGCATGGCTAAGATCATTAGCATAGCCGTGCTGTGCAGTGTGCAGCCCATAGACTGTATAAAAATAAGGTGTAGCCGTGGTGTTTCTGGTTTAACAGCACCATTCTGGGCAGGTATCAGGTGTGTTTATGGTGTTTGTGTGCTCTGAAAGATGTCACAGTGTGGATATAAAGTCACATAGCTGACGGACTGTTAGCCTAGCATGCTAATCCTACGTAAACATATGGACGAGACCATGTGTTTACAGACAGAAACAGATGAAAGAGCAGGGGGAGTTAACAGATAATTAGAATACTTATAATTAAAATTAAAATCAGTTTTCTTTCAAATCAAACATCTCAAGATATGAGTGGAAAGTATTGTTCTATCAACTGCAATTATACCCTTTTTTTGACTCAAACATTGCTTAACCATGTCATGTGATAGGCTACTTTAGTACACATTAACAACAAATATTACTGGGACCACTACAGAAGATGAACATTTTATATCCAGGAATTCACATTGTAGACACCACCACTGACTATCCCTGTAACACTGACTATACACTGTCTAGCCATATAGGTTTTGACCTAGTCTTGTTATGTGTCAGAGGGCAGTGAGAGGCCAGCAGAGGTTTTAACCTGTAAAAAGTCTTAAACATCCTTTTTACTTGTAAATATTTGACAGTGTAACTCATCCAGCTGGTGTCTGTTGTAACAATGATAGGTTGCTGCTCACTAATCTCACTTTCTCGAAATGAGAAAAATAAGCAGCTACCTTGTAATGGGCCCTATAAGGGGGGCAAAGGAATGTGTTTTTGTAAGCATTTGACTGTACCTTAGCACCATAGCGTTTGAGCTTGTCTCTGACTTGAATAACAATTTCTAAAAAATCATGAAAAACTCCAGACAATGTAGTCGAGAGCTACGATAAAAGCAGCCTCTCTTCTTTTATCTGATCGGCCACTGATGAAGACAAAACACACAAAAGGATCCTCCGCTTCTCCTGTCCCTTATTGTGTGCATGTCTTGCACGTTCTGTATATTTTATGTCGCTTCCTTTTATGACATCAAACAATATAGCATGTATTGGCATGTGCATGTCTAACCTGTACTTAGCATGTTTAAATAACATACTTCAGTAGTATGCACTGTTCATAAATGTCTTCATGCAAAACTGTGAACATGTTTGTACACCAGGATCACACTCTATGGGCTGTAATTATGTCTCTATACCTTTAGTATGTCAATAAACTGTGGAGGTATGCAGGGTGTGAGATGATGCTGAGGATGAGTATTCCCAGTTCCCTGAATGCCTCCTGCTCTTTGGCTCCTTCTATTGACACTGTGATTCCTCGCCACTCTGGATGAGTGGATGTACCAGAGACACGGGTTTAGGGATGGATAGGGTGAAAGGGGGGAGTCGGGGAACGTAGTGTTTTGAGCACCAACCTGCCAGCCACAGGCATCAGTGTGTTTACACAGACCAAATCCCATAGCGGTGCGTTCCTTTAAGCCCAGAGCCTGGGAAAGTTTGTGGAAAGAGCATTGAGGTCCACTGTGGTGGAAAGGGCATTGTCTGGGCTGCTGATCCTGACTGCACCGGACAGAGAGAGGGGGATCAGTCCCCCGGAGAAGAGGTCAGGGGTGGGCTAAGGGGCGTTGGGGAAGGGCGGGGCACATGGGCACGACGGTATGCCCATCATTGTCCCCGAGTGAGCAAGCGAGCTGATTGGAGGCCAGATAAGAGATCAGCAGTGGTCCGATTCTGTTTGGCTCTGTCCATACCGATAAATATGCAGACAGGCAGGCATGCATATGGAGGTACAGAACCACACATACAGGTGCTTTTACACACAGGCACACATCCATCCAAAGTAGCCCAATCATCTCTGTTTCAGATTGTAACTGACATCTGTTGTTTATATAGCTGCCTTTAATGTGTCTTCTGCTGGTCAATGTGACGTCTGACTCCAGTCAGGGGAACACTGGGCTAATAAAGTCACTTGCTGATAGAAGGTTGGCACTATCTGCCAGTGTTGTGGTGGCAGGCTACAGAGTTGGCAGACTCTGAAACCAGCCACACTATTTCCCAGCATTCCTTTCCCTTATAAAAGACAACAAGCGATTTGGGCACCGGGAGTCTCCTGGGAAACCAAAGGCCCGGAGTGCAAAAACAGGATGGGAATCGGCTTTGGGAGAATGTTTTGATCATGACGAGCAGAAACGGCAGGCGTCTAAAAGTTGGCAGCTGCTAAGCTAAGACCAAAGTGCAAGGCATGATGGGAATTTATGGGTCTTTGCCAAGGTTTCCTGAGAACAAAGCTGCTGGCGCGCAAGAGGGTAAAGATATGCCTCGTATGTATTTTTGTGTTTTTAGGTTTCATCCTGAGTGTTGTCTCCTTTCTGTGCATTGACGGGGTTGAGGTGGTGTTCACTTCCTCATAACCTCCCTCTCCTTCCTGTTTCGAATCTGGAGTGCGGAAACAACAGAGGAAAAGGGGAATTCCGTGTTTTTGGATTGGAATGGATGTATGAGTGCAACAAGGCGGTGTCCAGCCATAAATACTCTGTTTTCAGGATGTTGTAGACGAGATGAAAGATTTTTTCCCCACACTTGAACACTACTTCTACCTCTTCCTGCCTTTCTCTACTAAATAATTCCAAGCGTGCCCTAGGTGAACACATTCCTGAGAGGTGTTTACATCAGCGTGTTTCTTGGAAATCCTCTGTATTTAAAAATAGCTGTGCAACTCTGACACAGCTATTTTGACATTTATATTTGAGGACATTTTGTTGTGCTCTTTGGCTTTTCACTCTCATGCATGTTGGGTAACTATCCTCTTGGCTTTGTGCACCAGGTGGGGAGAGGAGAGACACTATGATGGGACATCACAAAAATATTGGGTAAGATATTGTTTTTTTTTCAATGTGCAAAACACACGTACATCTTTCTTGTCCAGGAGTCTAAAAACTGTACATACTGTGAACAGGCAACACTGTTAAACACTTATTACATAAGAAAAAGTATAGTATACTAGTATAGCAGTAGTACATTTCAAGACCAAACTGGATCTTAATTGGCTCAAAACTGTACTTTTTCTAATGGAATACAGTTTTAAAGGGTGTGTTTAACAGTGTTGTTCAGTTTTTTTGCCTAATGTGCATGAATAGGACCAGGTATATGCATTCTTGAATTAAAATATGGCACATCTGTAGTATCCTTAACTGTATTTTACATTCTTTGTAATATATTTCCTTTTCAGATTGCTGCCAACTCCTGGGGAAAGAACTGGGGAGAGAATGGCTACTTCCGTATTGCTCGTGGGGACAATGAGTGTGAGATTGAAACATTTGTGATCGGCGTGTGGGGCAGGATCACGATGGAGGACATGCACAACCATCATCACCACCATCATCGTCGTCGACACACTTAGAGACATCTTTGTTTTTATCCCACTGTAGAGTTGGTTGTTACCCCAGAGAAGAACCACACCAAGAGAACTTTATAACATCCCCTTGTACACCAAGCTGGCTGGGAGAGCCCAAAGCCCCCGTGCCCTCTCCTTTTACACCTTACTTTACTCTGGGGATCAATACAACTCCTCTTCTCCACCCTCTCTACCCCTTTAATAGAACAACTCTCCCCACTCCCTCTGTAACTCAAGATTTATGGCACCAAAAAACAAAGAAAAACTCAGCTAAGCTAAAGCTCTTTTATGTTGCCTTGCCTGGCGTCATGATGCCACATTACGCACCTCAGGTACCTTCTGTTCCAAAGACCACACTTCCCAGAATCCTCAGCATAACATCTGGTGAAACACGTTCATGTCAAGTTGGGTGATGACAGAAGGAGAGGCCTAATCTGATCTTTTTTTATTCTTCTTTGTGTTTCCTTGTCAACTTGAACCTTTAGTCTTTTCTAGCTCTAAATCTATAATCTAGACAGGCGGAAAAGATGAAATCTGAGAGCCAGATTATCAGACATCATACAGGGACATTTCCCTTTGAGAAAGACACACCCAGGTTAACTGTGTAACATGATAATATATCATAGATGACCTTATTGACATTTACCTGTCAGCTCTACACTTGCACAGTTCGCCTCATTCCCTCAGTTTTAGAGAGGACCCTTGTATAGAGATAGTAGCTGCAGGCAGTAGAGTTTCTCACACATTCCAGTAACGTAGAATCTGACACTGGAAACAATAAGAGATTTAGTGCGGAATATTAAATTACAAATAACTTTGGGATTTTAGGAGGACTTACAACAATACTGATACTGACCAACAATCAAAAAGCAGTATAATTTAACAATGAAACAGGCTAAATCTTTGCCCTCCAATTACACGTTTATACTGGGGACAGTGTCAGAAGATGGGATATGATAAAATTAAAGAGCCATTGCCTCACCAGTCAAACATGTATCACTTGTTTTTGGCTGCAGGTGAAAGATGATTGAAAAAGTTGTCATGATGACCAATTTAATAAAATATTCTCTGACCCCACCATCCCATTAAAATAAAAAAAGATTGTAATGCCTTAAAGAAGCAGAGTTGTTTTGACCACTGCGAAAGAAAGATAGTGTTTGTGTATAGTAGTCTTAATTTGATCTGTTCTGTGCACACTGTTACAATTTGAGCTACGGATGGTATTTTTTTTGTCGCTGTTATATTTTAAAGTTTTATTTTACTACTTGTTTTAAGATGTACTGTATGTAGTAACTTTCATAACACACTCATCACTTGGTTGCTTTTCTGTTTGTGCTTCTACATAGTTGTAACTGTTTGGCCACAGCGAAGAGGGTGGGTGGGAGACTACTGCTGAAGTCCAGTCTGTGCTAGTTTGATGCATTTCACGTGTAATAAACATTTAAAGCCACTTCTAACAAATACTGAAACACCTGTACTAGTCAAACAGGTTGCAGATGCCCTGTGTGACTTGGTAATGTTCTCATTTTTTTATTTTTTAGTGTATTCTGCTGGAACACTTAACATGTTATCAGCCGTGTGCCTTGCTTTGCTACAGCATCACAGCACTTTCTGATGTCTTTATTTCAATCGATTGCAGGCTGATTGAGGGATTTTCAGATCTTTTTTTTTGAGCACAGCCTGACTTGAAAAAGAAAGTACAGTATATTATTACCACTTGCCTTAAACTACATCCTGGTGTGCTTCGACTGTAACTTCAAAAGGCTTTTCCATTTCTATATCATCATGTCTCATGATCTTAAAGTCCTTCTATCGTCTCCTTCAGGCATGGACAGGCAGATAGACATAAAAGCAAAAAGAAATGTCCGGATGGACAGGCAATGTGCAATGTGTTGGAGGGGCTGTGGACAGATAAGCAGTTATTGCATGTTTCTCCTTCAATGTACTGAAACTTGCTTTCACTTTGAAGTGAGCAAAGGTAGAGAAAGATCAAGAGAAGCATATCAGCATACATGACAGGTTTACAATGAATGACAATACACAGAGAACAATGTGAAACAGAGCTCCTTGCCCTGAAGAGAAAGTGATTATGTCAATCTTCTGTTAGCAGAAAGAAGGAGATTCCTCACTTCTATATTTTCATCTGTGGATAAGTTGCTCCTTTACAAGAGAGACATAGATCAGTGAACAAAATCTTAGTTGCTAGATTGGCTTACATTCTCGTGTTGCACTCACTACCTGTGCAAAAATTTGTCTCATTTGTTTCATTACAATTGCGCATATTTTTACTAGTGAAGTTGGGAATCCTTTAATATTAATTTATACAAGATATTTCATGACCTCCCTGCTCAAGAGCAGCATCAACATGAGTACTGTATATGTTGGACAAACCAAGATCCCGTTCCCTAAATGCATCGTAGAGCTAAGATGATCCTAGTTCCATACAGTGTAACTTAGCGTAACAGGTGTGTATCAGGGGCCAGAAAAAAGTGAGTTTTGTTATGCAGAAAGTGAAATCTGACCAAAGCTGGAATCCTTTTCTTATTTTTGATGTCCATTTCTTTTTGCTTACAGTTTGTTGGATTAACAGTCATTCGGGTTCATTGTTAGTTTGACCAAAATGCTCCAGATGACATTGAATTTGCAGAAAAGAAAAGAAAGATTCTCAAGGAAATATTTGTAAACACACTGAAGCGATTTAGTTATGATTATTTTTATGTACAATAATGGTTCAGATGTAACTAATTACACCCATATTACAATTATACTCAAATCTGTTCCATATAAATTTATCTAACTCTTTCAGCCAAACAGTTTTCTCCAACTACACAACCCCCTCCCCAGGAGCTGCAGCAGAAACCCACTCAGAAGTTGTGTATTTTATGAAAATGAACCACTCCATATCCACTGATGTGTAGACTTTATTTATGACAAGATGTGTAAATTATATACTTTTATTCCTCTTTGTTTTCCTGTGCAATGTTTTATTATCTATCTGTCTCTTGTATTGTGTACACTAAGTGTAATACCACATTAGTGTTCACCTGTGCGGCACAATAAAGTCTTTCCAAAAACCACAATCAGTCTCATTGTTACCATTTCCACTTGAAATATTACAGCTTGTATGGATGGTAGTGAAGGTATGCGACCTTTAGGAACATTTGGGATCAGTGAGCCACAAGGGACTGGGTGCAGGGTGTTCAGGGAGAAGCTCAATGGCACGTAGCCGGGTGAGATGAGGATAGTTATTATAAGACTCTGCTGTGTCAGCGTACTCTTCCATCACTTAGAGCGGTAACTCTGGCCAGCACTCAGTGGAAGACCAGGTCAAAGAGTATGCGCAAGTGGAAAAATCTTATTAAAATTATTAAATTAAATGATAAAATACTCTAAGAAAAACTGTATCATTAGCATAGTGCTTAAATAAACATAATTTCCAACAATTCCTGCTCCTTCATTCTGCTATTATGTGTAAAAGTATGTCCATGTGCCTCCATGTCTCACATAAACACCTGGGTGAACATCTGCCTCAGAGAGGGACAGCACTCTAACCTTGAAAATGGGCACCCTCCTGTTTGAAGTGAGAGAAATTGCAGGTCTGTAAAATTAGCCATATTGAGAAGATTGTCACATATATCAACAGGCTCTGTGAGTGAAAACAACCAGATGTTCTCACTGACAGCATGCCGAACAAACACTTAGTTAATAGAAGGGCAAGTAGACCTGCTGTGTCCAGCACAGACGCCTTGGAGGGGTAACCTTAACCTTGCATTCCTGCATCGGGCTGTGTATTAAAAAATCACTCACCTATGAAACTGAGTACTTGCATTGTTCAACTCAGGTTATACTTTAACTTTAAGTATGCATTTGGTCTGGTGAATTTCTGTTAGAAGCACATGGATGAGCTGTTTTAAAAAGAAAACTTCTGTGTTGTTGCAATTTTACAAGTTTTACAAGTTTCTGCTTATATTCAGCCTTAAAAGTGTATTTTTCTCAGAGAAAGAGAAAAGTTGTTCACTTGCTCCACAGGTTTTCAGTGTGTAGAGTTAGTATTGCTCTAATACAGCAGAATAAGGAAGATCATGCAACTAGAAAAAGAAAAACATAATCACATATTTTCTCTTTTATTGCATTAATATAAAAAAAAGTTAAGTTTTGATATGTAAATCATACTTTGATGCAAAATGAAACACCCCGCTAACAATTTGTTAACTTTTATGTGGGTAAAATAATATTTTCTCTCAAAATATTATGACATTCTTGTGAAGATATGTTTGCAACATGGTTTTCTGAGCTGATGAAAAGCTCAGGACTTTGACCAGAAAACTGCTTAAGACTTTTCAATCTGTTATTATAATCTTTGACAAAAATTAGCTTGAAGTATTCAGTGTGGAGATAAAAAAAATATTGTGATAAAGGCTAATAATTTACAAATGGATGAGTGAAAATGTCACCACCAGCCTTACTTCCTCGGTTTTTATAACCTCTGTGCTATAAAACTTTCCATTGCAGTTCTGCAGTAAATACATATTACTAATCTACTAAATGAGAGACAGGAGTTTATTTGACAAAGTGTGAAAATTTGCAAAGTTATCTCTTAGAGCTAAAAAGGCCTGCCCTCAGTGAACGCTTTAGAGTGGGTTATGTAAAAATTTGGAGAAAAGCACAATATCACAGAGCTTATCTCTTCACAGCAGCCACGGAGACCAAGTATGGAAATTTGGATCAAGGGATCCGTATGTGACTGTTTACATTTCTCTCATTGTTTCTGCGTCACGAAGTAGCCAAAGAAGTCATTACTTCAGCTACTGCTCCTAACCCCTCGCCCCCCGATGGAGCTGATGGAGAGGAATGGACAAGTATAAAAAAAAGAGGAAGCAGTTATTAAAGACAGAGGCCATGAAACAATCAGTGGCTGAAGACCCCACCCAGGTTTCCCCCGGTCCAGGAACACGATCTTCTTCTCAGGTTGTGTTCTGCTGTGTTTAGCCTGTTCCACACACACGTGCAACAACAAACAGTTCCCTACCACTTTTCCATGTGCTGCCTGTACTTGAGTGTTCTCAAGGGGACGTCAACAAACATGTTGTGGAAGATTATGCCTGCTGCCAGAGGCAAAGCCCTTTCCCATAAACAACGACTTTATAAAGAACATACATTTCACTTTGGGGGAATCCTGGTCTGAAGTACTGAAGCAGTGCCAAATCAAATAGCTTAAGGGGAATCCTGAGATAAACAAATATACTGTCAACCTTTGATGTATTGTTCTCTGCTGTGTAGAGTAATATTTCTACACTATATACCTTCCCATAATGCATTTCCCTTAATAATTTAAAGCCTTTCCAGAGGGAAACCTTTTTTTTCAGTTGTCTGTGACGCTGAATTTGCTCCAGTTTAAAAAGTGAAAGGATGATTGCTGCAGTTAAATGACAGATGTTTCCAAACATTCTGCAATCTTATCAGGTATTTGATCCTGACTCATTCTATAATTCAAGGCCCACCTGCTTCATCAAATCTTGTTCTACTCGAGTACATTTTGTTGAGTGCTGCCATCTTCTGGTGACTTGTCAGTACAGCTGAAAAAAATCATGCCAATGATCGAGCACCAACTTTAATGCTAAACTGAGATTTTTAAAATTATCTTATAAAGGAAGTGAAATAATATCACATAACAATAAATGAATATAACAATAAAAGTTTTATTAAACTTGTCTTCCCTGCGCTATCATCATTAATGTTCCTAGAAAAATTCATGTTGCAATAGTATGACCTTTATAAAACATACAGTAAGTATTTTAAGCAGACCCTCATAGGCCTCCAGCAGCAGCATCCGACGTCATTTCTTCAGTAGATCAGTCAACATTGCTTTGATGTTTTCTGGTTCACCTCTGTTCAAAGTGGCATTGAACTCTCTCTTTTTTTTCCAAACAAGCTGTAGGTCACCCTTTAGCGTGGGCCAGTTCCTCTCCTGCATTCACACATTCTGTAGGCACATATGTAGAAAATACCTGCAACAGAAAGAGGCATGCATAAGAACAATGTAATGGACCTATTAAAAGTAGTGAATAGTGCTCTAGCTCTATATATTTCTTTTTGAAGGGTGATGTTGCACAGTTTGTACAAAACTAAACATCAGATTAGTTTTATAGGGAGTCCTTTCTTCTTGGCTAGCCCTTGAATTCTGATTTTGAACATTTCAAACATACCAAAAGGGCTGGAGAGCACATCAAAATATGTAGTAAATTAAAGTTATTGCCTGGAATGCTGGACAGTAACCTCTGTAGTTATTGTTTTTCTGCATCCTCTGCCAAGTTTGGACATTAATGGAGTTTATGTTTGGACACAATTTGACCCCTGGCCTTTGCTCTTACTCACCTGCAAAGAAGGTCATGAGCATGGCCACCCAGCCCAGTATGTAGGACCAGGAGAAGCGCCAGTCACCGAAGCGCCTTCCCAGGAAGTTGACTGTCACTCCAGTATAGATGGCCATACCCAGTAGAACAAAGAAAGCTGAGAGGGAGAGAGGAAGGTTAGTTATAGTTATAGTTAAGGTAAATGTAAGTGTACGGCTGTGTGTGTGTGTGTGTGTGTGTGTATGTGTGTATGTGTTTGTGTGTGTGTATTTGTGTGCCAAATCAAAGGAAATAAGACTCACTGGAGACGAAAAACATGATTCCTGCAGCAAAGGAGCGATTGAACCTTTCAAAGGAGGAGAAATGTGCAAAGGACATGATGCCAGCGATGATGCCTGCAAAGCATGACATCCCTGAAAGGATCATGAAGGCCCTGGTGGCATTCCAGTAAGCTGCAAGGAAACAGGTAGACATAACAGGTGGAGATAGTCAAACATGTCACCCTTAAAAAATGTCTTTCCAACTAATACGCTTTGTAGACTAATACTGACATGATATCTGTCAACATCATTTTCACATTGACTCCCCAGTTTTGATCTTTCAAAGTGTCCATTTAGTGCTTCAGGGAAACTTTGGTTTCTCTTTGACTTATCAGAGGGCCTTTTGGTTTTTTTGCTCATGGAGACTTCAAGATTAGTAAACTCAACAAGCAAATGAACAGTTTTTCTCTATAATCTTTTACTATTTGTGTGTTCTAACACAAATTAGCTGTTGAATTCATCATTGAATATAGCCTCTGGGCAGTTCATGGCACTAAATAGGAGCTGAGAAAAGGAGAGGAGAGGCTGTCCGCACTCTGAAACTTGCAAGCTCCCAAGTATTATTGCCATATTTCAACCTGTAACGTCTTCATTGGGCAAACCCAGGCAATCACAGGTTGAAATGTTGGGATAAATACTTGAGAGCTTGCAAATGTCAGTGTGTGGACAGCCTCTCTTTTTCCCTTGTTGCTGTTTTTTGTCCTGCACTTGTACCCAATACGGTTGGATATGCACACTATCCTCATTTTTTGCACTAAACAGCAGCTCTCACACTTAAAAAAATAGCTAAGGCACATCTCCTACCTCATGATGCCCAAACATACATACATAGAGTGAAATAACAGACAAAAGTTCAAGGTCTCACTCACAGACACATGGCTGTCATGCCTGATTCTCTGCATTCACACACAATAGTATCAGACAATCTGGGTGAAAATAAAACTCCCCACTCCACTGATAGAAACACAATCATATATGTGTTTTTGATTTATCTCGTTCTCCTGGCATAGACATCCCGAGTGTCTTACCTATGCTATCAGTCTGCATGTAGCACTTGTTGGACATGCAGTACCTCCACAGACCCTGGTGTGCATAGTTTCCAGACAGGCGGTACTGCATCCAGTAGTCAGTTGCAGTGGAGACCACCAACAGGATATTACCCACAATAGCACAGAAGAGGCCCCCTCCCATGAAGCTGTACATCTTGAGCTGAGATAATGGGGCCACTGCAGAGCAACTATAATGTAACAAAGAGAAATAATCAAAGTCAAGGGTACCACAATATTGTAAAACAACATTTTGCTAGCCATGCACCACTTACACATGTACATACAGACTCACAGTCAGCCAAGTCAAATTCCTGTTTTCATATTGTCTTAAGAGCTGCACCTGAAGAGGTTGAATTAGATTACTTAGATTACTGTCACAATCTAAATCACTGAAACTAAGATTTGAAAGGTTGACAGTTGGTTTTGAAAGTATAAGCTATGGTTTTAAAACTGGAAAATAGGATTCAAACATTCAAGAAATAAGATTTGACTGTGTGAAAGTTTCAGATCGTTTACCCGTGTGAAAATCCCATCAGAAATCCCAGAATGCAAAGCTGAAAGAGCAGATCCGAATCTCTAAAAAAGTGAGTTGAATCTCTGAAAAGACTGTTAAATGTCTGTAAAGCAAAACCCAAAACTTTGAAGATGCAGATTTGCAACATTTAACATTTACGCTGCAAATATTGTGTTAATGAAACAATTATTTCAGACATTCAAATCTTGTTTTCAAATGTTGAAATCCTATTTCTCAGTTTTACAACCACAGTTTATACTTTAAAAACCAACTTTCAACCTTTCAAATCTTAGTTTTAATGTTCTAGTTTGTGAAGGTAATCCAACTTCATAGGCTATACAGTCAACATCACACCTCAACCATAAAACAGTATGAAAACCAAAATCTGAATTGTGAGGGTAATCTAACCTCATACTAACTCAAACACACTGTGTGAATTAAAATATGTTGTTTCCACCTTAACACAACAGAACTTTGGACATCTTAAGAAAATGTACTGATACTCAGCATGTTCATAGTTGTGAAAGTCACTCCAATCAAATACTTGTGATTTGAGTGATGAAAAACATATATGATGCCAGCCAATCAGAAAGCCAAAATACATTAAGGGAAATAATGAAATATGAAGCAAAGTCATTAACATATCGCTGCATTTAAAACTCAAGCAGGCTTTTCATCAATTATATTTACCTCATTTTTAGTGGTAACATCACTATTAGTTGAACAAGAGCACAGAAAAAACTATTCTTTATGATGTTACAGTTTGTTGTAGTTTCCCTTCCCAATCCACATGTCACACCAGTGCTTGTTCAGCAGTAATGAGGTTTTATCTGATTCCGCCAGCCTCTATCCAGTCACAGTCATCATAAATGTAAATGTATCGCTCCAGGATACACACACACACACACACAAAACACACTCTGAAATTTGATCCCTTACCTTGTTTCTGGAAATGCACCCTCTTTACTGCCCACCTTTCTGAGGTAAAGATAGAGACGGGCGGAGGGGAAGAGAGAGAGCGAGAGCTGGTGCTCACTTAGGGAGAAAGAGAGAGAGTCACAGACAATACTACAACCAAAAAGTTGTCCCCCTTGTTTTTTCTGTTGATGAAAGCAAAATCTTTTGCAGCAATCAGTCTCCCTGTGTGGGATGCGCTAGAACGAGACACCGCAGGGGCCACGGTGCATGTGACCCTGTACATTTGAGAGTGCATATGTGTGTCTGTGTGGGGTTTGTGGGGCCTTCGAAAAGGGGTAGGTGTCCATGTTTCTTTTTTGGGGAGGTTTTGTTTGTTTGTAAATGGTGTGCTCTAGAACTGGGGATATGCATAGGTATGCAGGACTGTGTGTGTCAATGTAACATGCTGAAACACACACTTTTCTTTCAGTGGTGTCACACTGTGTGGCATGGAGAGACACATATAGAGGGAGCGCTCTATAAGCAGTGCTTCTCTCTTTACTAAATGATTGTCTTGACTAAGATCAAATATTATTTAGAAAGGGGTCCTCCGCGCATCTTCCAGAAATATGCAGCTGAATCAGGTGCTTCTCAGGTCAGAGACGGCAAGTTTCAGACGGGAAAAGACTTTGCAGCCATTAATAGTGCAAACAGACCAAAGCAATCAATGTGCTCCAGTCTTTTCTCACATCAAATATCATTTACGTTTTTTTCTTCCCTGAAGTCTACCTTACTGACTATAGAAGAGTAATATTAAGAATTTAAAAACCTTCAGCAACTAATGTAACTCATACTAACAACACTAACACAAAAAAAGTAAATATGCACTCTCACTCTCTCTCTCACTCTCTCTTACACACATGCAAATCTTTTATTTAATAGATAAAGTATTAAAATACAAAACATACAAATGTCAATGTCCATGAAACTAGAGATAAGACACCATAAACCAAATAAAACAAAAGAAAATGCAACATGATTACCGTGATTTAAATCTTTGGAGAAAGAGAAAAAAGGGTGTAAGAGAGCAAGATGGCAGGAGAGGCATGTCCATAACTCCTCTGGCCCTGAGCCCCAGGTAACAAAGAGGGCACCACCGGACCGCCCCTGAACAGGTCAGCATGGGTCAGTCAGGCTGGAACAATTTTATTTTTAAGTATATGTTATATTGGATCTGCTATTGGTGCCACCAAAACCATTGCATTGATCAAGCCTGTTTGGGGTTTGTTTCCTCCCAGAATTGCCCCTGTGATTATTAGGGATATATTTTTTTATGCCAGTGATATTCAGGAGCAGTCTTAATTAAAGAAACCCAGACCTGACAGGTAGGTCATCTACCTAAGTGTCATTATAATTAATCTGTAGATCAAAACTACTAATTAAACCTGACATTTGATGTAAATTGAATAGACACTGATCAGATGCAGACAAAGAATGATGCCACACTGATGTTGTGATGTGATGAAGACAGAACTTTTTGTCTCTTTAGATTTAATAACTAATGTAAGTGTATAATAATAACAGATCAGCAGTAGAAATTAATCATATGTACTCCAGTCTATACATTTTTTTTGCAGACTTGAAGCTCTGGTGGGTGAATTGGATAGCCAACGGGTTAATTAAGCATGACAGTAAGGTTATTATCACTTTCAATTCAAATATGCAAAATTTACTTTGAAGATATGCTGCAATTTCTGACGAGTCGAAAAAATATTTTTAATTTGTTATGATATGATTCTCATATTTACACAAAATAAATGACACAGTACTTCACTTTTGAGACATCAACAAAGAATTATTTTGTATTATTGATTCATCTGTAAATTACATTTTTGACCAATTAATTAATCATTTGCCGATTAAATGATGGTAAGTGCTGAAAAATGTGTAACACAATATGCCAGAGCCCAACATTCAAAAATCTTAATACATTCAACTTACAATAATTTAAAACAGAGAGAAGCCACAAATCCTTACATTTTAGGAACTGGGAACAAATCATTTGCTAATTTGTGTTTGATAAATGACTTAAAAGATTAATCTATAATCAAAATTGTTCGTAATTTTTTCCCACCATCCACTAGTTGATTACTACAGTACTTGACTTGTTCACTCAATTTTCAGAGGGTCTATTTGACTTTGATGTTGTAGTAGAAAAAAAGTTCAAAAAACTTTCTTGACGTGTTCATCTGATTAGTCAAATTTGTTTTCTACATATAATATAACTACCACCTTCAGAGTCATGATGTAACTGGCAGTTTCTTTGTCAAACATAACATAAACCTATCGTAATAATAATAATAATAATAATAATAATAATAATAATAATAAACTTTATTTCACGAACATAGAGAACTAAAACAAAGAATTTAAAAGAACAACATACACAGAAAATGCAATAAAAACAGGGATTTCAAGAAGTGGTCAAACATAGAGAGATAAAACATAATATAAAAAGAACAACATATAAACATGTGAGTAGACATTATAAAAATATTGTACCAAATATTATACAATTGAGTACATGAATGAGATTAATTCTTGGGAACAAAATGCCAGGGGAACATTATTAGGGGGGCATGTTGAAAAGAACTTTGAAGATCCCCTCCAGACATGTTTTAAGATGTATATAAAATACTTTACTTTGAATAATAATTTGTGTCTGATATGGCTTTTCCACAAAAAACAGTTAAATTATCTTGTTAAAATCATTAAAATTACATCTACTCCTTCTCCCTCATTAAAAAAAATCCAGAATCTATAAATATGCAAATATTTTTCATCTCAAAAGTTGATCTGAAAGTTAGAGACCCAAGATGTCTCCTACTTCCCCGTAAAGTCCATTCTCAAGTTACCACTTCACACTTTTGTAAATTGAATATTGGACTGGGATTGGCCTCCAAACTATTTGTGATGTCACAAATCACGCTTGTAGGTCTACCCCTTTATATCAGATTTTCAGTGAGCTCAGAGAAACTTTCCACTTTCAGCAGATGAAACAGCCTTCTAGTGTCAAACTCTGCAGATACATCATTCTGCACAATGAAACTCAAAACGTCTCAAACTGTAGGAACAAGAAGAAAAACATATTTTTTTAATGGAGGGGGACTTTAAAATTAAAAAAAATAATAAAATAATGACTACATAAAATAAATAAATAAAAACAATAAAAATTAAAATATATATATATATATATAAATAAAATATAGCTAAAATAAAATAAAATAAACAACAGAAGTGTTAACCCTTTTTACAGTCTTCTTATTAGTGCAACCTGAGTGTAACACACTGGAGT